>NC_057795.1:594104110-594415385 GCF_018294505.1 Triticum aestivum | reverse complement strand
AGTACACTTCGGGTGGGTCCCGACTGTCAGGCACTTCCTTGCATGTGAAGATGTAGCTGGTGGGTCCCAGTAGTCAGGGGGGCGAATCATTTTTTTTGCCCGGACGCACTTCCTTGCGTGCGAAGATGTAGCTAGTAGGTCCCATCAGTCAGGGGGAAACATTTTTCTCGCGAAATACGGTGGCCCGTCCAGTGGGTTCCCGTTGTCAGGTGGAGGAATAATTATTTTGTGCGTAATAAGGAGGCACTTCCTTGCGGCTGCCGTGGACCCATCTGTCAGCCTCTCCACATACAATACTCTTCCGATGGAAGTCGGTCGTTGACCACATTGACCACGCCGCGCCGAGAGCACCACAGCGGTGGACGATGGTGAGGCCTAGGAAGGGGACGACGCAGAGCCGGGGAAGACATGGCAGTGGATGCCCATGTAGAGAGGAGTACGATGATTCACTGGTTCAGCTATGGTGTGAGGCTGTCATCACCGCAGAATAACAGGGGTTGTGGATGAGCAGAGGGATGACCTGGCCAGCGGTGGGAGTAGTAGGGGGTGGTGAGGCCTCCGCGGCAGCACATCCGGCCACGGGGGGCAGGAGCTGGCGGCACGACCGGCGCTTCTTTGAGCGGCTGGAGCAAGAAGACCAGAGGTTGAAGAAGCACTACGGCCGTTGGATGGACATCGTACGGTCACTGGAGCTAGAATCATGCATATTGACTAAGTTGAGAAAGCTCTCTATCCCCGTCAACTTAGTAGGCCCACAAGTCAGCCTCCCACTATATTGGGTCCTAGCTAGCAGGGGGAATATTCATTTTTTGTGCGTAATAAGGAGGCACTTCCTTGCGTGCAAAGATATAGCTGGTGGGTCCGAGCTGTTAGCGGCGGTAACATTTTTTTCATGAAATACAGAGGCCCTTTCGGTGGGTCCCAGATGTCAGGTGGAGGAATCATTATTTTGCGCGTAATAAGGAGGCATTTCCTTGCGTGCGGCCGTGGACCCAGCTGTCAGCCTCTCCACGTACAGTCCACTTCAGATGCATGTCGGTCGTTGACCACGCCGCGCCGAGAGCACCAGGACGGTGGACGATGGCGAGGCCTAGGAAGGGAACGACACGGAGCCAGGGAAGACTCGGCAGTTATTTCCCACCTGAGGGGAGTACGACTGTACGAGGGTTTACTGGTTCGTCTGCCGTCGCTAGAGAATAACAGCAGGTGTGGGTGAGTAGAGGGATGGCTAGGCCAGTGATGGGAGTACGGTGGGGCGGTGAGGCCTGCGCGGCAGCACAGCCGGCTGCGGGAGGAGGGAGCAGGCAGTCCCACCAGTGCTTGTTTGAGCGGCTGCAGCAGGAAGAGCAGAGATTGAAGAAGCACGACAGCCGTTGGATGGACATCCAACAATCACTGCTTGTGTGTCAACCTTTTTTAGGAAAGCCTCAAATATCTGGAAAATAGCATACAACCCATCTGCCATTATTTTTAATAATTTACAGCTCATTTGCTATTCTTAATGTTTTTTTGGAGCCCGTATTCTTTTTGTTAGCATTGCAGCCCATATTGTGGGCACGGTTAAAAAATTATATGAAATTTTGCATATTTCGGTGCGGTCCGAACTGTTTTTAATCCCGAAATTTGAGTCACATTCAAACTGATTTTAAAAATAAATGTATATCAATATAAAATCCAAAAAAATGTCCATGCATAAAAATCAATGCAATTTAAAATCTCGAAATGAAAAAAAGAAATTTGAAACTAATTGCCGGTTTGATGTGTTTTAAAAATGCACAACCCATTTCTCATTACTGATAGGCCATTTTCTCGGCCAGCCGAATGAAACTCTCCTCGTCTTGAAAGATTTGCAGCCCAACAGGCTTGACAAAGCGACTTACTTGACAAATCACAAAAAAACCGGGCTAGCCATTTTCAGAAAGAAAGAAAAAACTACTGGGCTGGTCTGTGGTAAACATAAAAGAAAAGGCTGTCTAGACAGGCCAGAGTGCCCCGCACAGCCCAGTTGACACCCTGCTTCCGTCTCAAAAACAAATTAGATAAATGCCACTCCAATTATGGCGATTCATAAAAATGCCACTGCAATTTCCAAACTTTGAAGAATGCCACTGCAATTTTTGCAAACTTTGAAAAACGCCACTGCAATTTGCAAACTTTGAAAAACGCCACTCCAGACTTCGAAAAATGCCACTGGAAATGGCATGAAATGGCATTTTTCAAAGTTTGGAAATTGCAGTGGCATTCTCGGAAACACCATATTTGGAGTGGCATTTATCAAATTAACCCAAAACAAAAATAACTGGGCGAGCTGCTGGGTCCCTGGTGTCAGCCGCTCATTGTGCAATTCTCTCGTTTATTGACTACATTGACAATGGCATGGGACCCAGATGTCAGAAATCCATTAGGAGGAGCCATTTTTTATTGGCTTGAAATAAGGAGGCACTTGCTTGCGTACTGCCATGACCTTGGTGAGTCCCTGCTGTCATTCTCTCCACTACAATCATCTACTGATTGTGGACGCGTTAACTTGGTAGGCCCACAAGTCAGCCTCTAAACCCATGGTAGACAAATACAACCCATTTAAAAATATAACAGCCCATTCCATACGTTCAAATGGAAGGTTCAACATTCAGAGCAAAGTAACAGGTCTGATCCACATATAGAGTATTGAACTTCCATGTTGACAACCATCATCGCCAAGTTAACTATCTACTCCCACCAATACTCTTGTAGTGCACAAGTACTAACTTACTCTTAGCTAACTAGACGATGCCGTCCGCCATCTGCGGTACACGCTAAACGCCGACACCGGCGTCCTCCACCTTGCCTTGGACTTGCTAGAGGTGCGATAGGGCGCGTTGCTCGCGCACGTTGGCCCTTTCCATGCCGGCGTGGTCCACCGAAGCTTCGGCTTCTAAGCGGGAAACCCACTTGACGAGTTGGTAGTAAAAATCGGCGTCCCGAATGCGTGCGTGCCCGACAGCCTCCAGGGCTATTTGCCAGGCGCCGACCTCCACATAGTCGGCCCAGTTGTAGGCGCTCTGCTCGCGACTCAGAGTGTCAGTGCGCTGCTGCTCCATGTCCCGCTAGTAGCACAAATTGGTGATACGCTGCTCCTCCGCCAGGCGGTCACGCTCCAACAACTCCTGCTCCTCCGCCAGGCGGTCGCGCTCCAACAAGTCCTCGATCTCCACATTGCCATCTAAAGACCGATAGAATGCCTCCTCCCTCCGTCTACCTTCCATTGAAAAACCGAACACTAGTTCCGGTGGTGACCGCCTCCGGCCTCGCCTATCACGGACGAGCGGGGCATGGTGGACGTGGCGAGAGCGAGGATAAGTGGCAAGCCACGTCGGGCCGGTGGGGGCTTATGAGGATAGGGCGAGTTGGGTCACGGTGCCACCGGAGAAGGCCGGGAAACAATACTTATAGGCGGAAGGTAGCGTGATGGTCATCGGAATTCAATGCATAAGTAGGCATGGCTTAGCGCACCAGCTTGCCGTGGAAAACTAGAGAAACTGAAATTATGACTGTGACGTCCCGTCCCCGTCCATGCTGGGTCGCATGTCAGCATGACGGTCAAACGAGTGTACTTGAATCATCCAGATGAGGTACTCCCTCCTTGTCAATAATGATTCCATAGATTTAAAAGGCCCGCAACAATTAAAGTGCATCTTTTTTCGCATCAATTAGCTACCTTAATTATGGCTGGCTGCATGCAGGCACTCAGAATCGCTCACAGCCAGTACACGGAGCAGCATGCAACGAGTCGCAACCGTGGGCACACATGCAGCCACTTAAATCGCTGGAATTAATTAGGCTTAAACTTCTGCATACAGTTAATTATTGCCATGCCTTGGTCTTGCTGCTTTGGCTCACGGGACTAATAAACCCAGACGGAGGGAGTACCTTGGTTGGTGAGATTTTTGAATTAAGCCCTGCAAACGAGAAAGGAGGTACTAGTACGTGCGTGATCTGCTATTTATTCGTGTAGGATCGAGTAGGTCGTTTGTTGAATTGAGCCCTGCAAACCGGAAAGGAGGTAGTACGTGCGTGATCCGCTATTTATCCATGTAGGATCGAGTAGGTCGGATAGTGTATGTGTAGGATCGAGTAGGTCAGATGGTGTACGTGTACGATCACATTAGCTGATGAACGTTAGCTGGGAGATAAGGCATTTGCGGAAGTTTTTGCTAGCAGTTTCTTCAGATTTGCATGACATTTTCTTCAGAGCAGCTTGTCAGTTTCTTCAGAGGCAGGCATTTTCATTCAAAAAACTGCCACTTCAGATCTTGCGTCGCAACTAAAACTGCCAGGAGCGCATTAGTAGGCTAGCTAGTGATCGATCAGTAACTTATAAACACTGAGCGAACATAAATAAGGAACTATTAATGCATCTCAATGATTCACAGATCATATGCAAATATGTAGCTCCAAAAGCAAAGATCAGCCACTTCGGATTTTGCATCACAACTAAAACCAACTAGTACAATTCCCATACATAAGATCAACATGTTAATGCATCTCAATGATTCACAGATCATATACAAATATGTAGCTCCAAAAGTAAAGATCTAGAAAAAACAGATGTTCTTCCTACTAACATGGATGCTTCTCTTGGCCAACATTCAGTACAGACTGAAAGACAAATTTGTTTGTGAAGTCTACAATTCCTCTTGCAAATGTAAGTGGTTTCACCAACAGCTGAAACCATGAGAATGAACCACACATGATGGAGGAACATCCACTGCAATATGATTTGGTCTTCTCTCGATCACACAACGAGACTATTTTCGGAATACAAACTTTAACTTAGGAAAAATGATTCCCATTGTATAATCAGACCAAAGCAATGAAGCACCTAGTGTTGGCCAATAAATAGTACAATACTACTTTTCTGCAGTCCATGAAGTGACTATCCAATCTTTCTGTGTCTATTTTCAAATGGCACTGCATGCAGTGACTATACTATTCCCTTGTGCAGTTCAACCAAAATTGTGGTCACTTTGTTTGTTTGCCAAATAGCAACGGTGTTGGTGTTCTAGGAACGAGGGTCCCCAGACTTGCCTGCCTACGGCCCGCGGCATGGCTCCACCAGTAGCCCAGTGCGGCCTGTCTTCATCAACCAAACATTCAAGACCCTCGCGAGGGGCCACGCCTCGTGGGGCGGACGACACGAGACCTCCTCAGGAGCGGCCTCCTCAGGCAGGCTCACGAGGGAGTTGGAGAGATCAAGGCAAGGGGTACCTCGCGAGGTTCCCGTGACGCAAGCCATGACGACCAAGACCAGGCGGGTGCCAGGCGGCCGCCAGCGCGCGCAGTGTACTCGTTTCCCCTTTGGTGCTAAGGGGAAAGCGTAGGCACAGAGTACCAAGGCATCAGGCAAAGGTTTCCATGTCGGTGCAACAAGACCAAGACTAGCAGGACGACAAGAAGGAGGTCATTTTGGAGCCCAAGACGGTGTCATCACCAGAGCCTTTGATAGGCAAAGACCACCTTTAGTCAGGATAGCTTGTACTAGCTGTCCCCTTTCAAAACAGCCGTTGTTGGATCCCTTCCCGCTCAATATTTGGGAAGAGGACCAGGGCCTCTATAAATAGGACTAGCCACCACCATAGAGGGGACGGATCCATTCGGACCAGAACCACCCACCAAGCACAAGAACACCTCGCCTCAGGAGGATGTTCTTCCCCTTGTACTGTTCATCATCAGCCCAAGAGGCAATCCGCCACCACCACACTGGAGTAGGGTATTACACCACAATGGTGGCCTGAAACCAGTATAAACCTTGTGTCTCTTATGCTGTGATTTCGTCTAGCTAAGCTTAGAGATCGGGCGAGGCTCAGGGCGAGATTCGGTAGGGGGAAATCTTCGTGCGCACCCCAGTGTTCAAACCTCAAGGGTTTGCCGGAACCCGATATCCAACATTTGGCACGCTAGGTAGGGGTGCACTGAAGTCTTCCTTCCACTGATCCGCGTCCCATCACTTCGTCGCATCCATGTTCGACGCTCACCGAGCCCGCGCTGAGCGCCGGTCCGCTCTCGTCGCTCAGGTCACCCAGACGGCCCCTGTCGGTGGACCCCCTTGCTGTTCTCCGTCGCCTGCCGCCAATGCCGCCACTGGCCCGGTGGGCACGAGAACCAAGCGTCCTCGCTGCACCCATCGGTGCGGTGGGATGGCCGCACCGCCACTCCATCGCTGACTCCAGCCGAATCGTCGTCCCACGCTCGACGCGCTCCTATAGACGCGCATGCTGTGCTGCTCACGGCACGCGAGCTCCTACATTACCGCCCCGTCGACGACCTCTACGAGGATTGGCTCACCCACATCACCGAGCTCATCAGTGCCGCAGGGGGGTATCCCGCGCCGTCCCTCTCGCTGCCTCACCCGCCACCGAGTATGAGCTGCGCGGCTCAAGGAGCGCCTCCACCACCTCAGCCCCAAGACGGCGCCCTGGCTCCAAGGTGTGCGGCCCCCGGGCGTGACCCACCGCGCCTGGCACCCGCGCAAGAAGAAAGAAGCTGTCAAGAAATCCCTCGCCCCCGAGAAGACGCCCCCGTGCTCCCTGCACCGGCACGGCAAGACCGCGTACTGCCAATGGCAGCGGTGCACGGGCATCATCACGAGCAAGCTCCATGGCAGCAAGGGGCCCGATGGCCACAGCAGGCTGCCGCTCCTTCACCCCCGTGCTGTGCAGCATCGCCTGGCCGGGCAAGTTCAAGCCGGACCTACCTCCTCGCTACGATGACAACCCCGACCCCGAAGAGTTCTTGCAGCTCTACAAGCTGAGCATCGAGGCGGCCAAAGGCGACGAGAAAGTTATGGCGAATTGGTTTCCCATGGCGCTCAAGGACGGTGCCCGCTCTTGGCTCCTAAACCTGCCTCCCGGCTTGATCTCTTTCTGGGACGAGATATGTAGTCGCTTCATCGCCAACTTCTAGGGCACTCACGACCACCCCCTAGCCGCGGGTGACCTGCGCCGCATCAAGCAGCAGCCCGGGGAGACCCTGCAGAAATACATCCAGCGCTTCAACAACGTCCGTGTCAAGATCCCCAAGGTCATGGACGGGGCCATCATTTCAGCGTTCTCCGATGGTGTTCGCGACGTCAAGATGAAGGAGGAGCTGGCCATCCATGAGGAGCTGTGCACATCCCTGGAGCTTTTCAACCTGGCGACCAAGTGCACAAGAGACGAGGAGGGACGCCTCTCCCTTCTCGAGCTCCCAGCTGCCGACCCAGAAGAAAAGAAGATCAAGGCCAAGGACGTCAAGCGCAAGGGAGCAGCCATGCTCGCCGCGGAACCAGACATGAAGCATGGCAGGGACCAGCCGGAGTTGTCTAAGGGCAGCCAGCCTTTCTGCGCCTACCACAACCTTCACACCCACAACACCAACGATTTCCATGAGCTTAGGGCCGTCCGAGAAGGACGCTTCGGTCGACGCCTCGAGCGCAATGACTGGGGATACGACCGAGGAGGAGGACATGGCAGAGGATGATGGGACGACTGTGGCCCTCGCCAGGAGTGGCATGACCGACCTCGTGAGGATCACTGGCAGGACCAGCCTTGCGAGGGTGCCTGGAGGGACCAGCTTCGTGAGGGTGCCTGGAGGGATCAGCCTTGCGAGGACCACCCCCAGGGCAACACATGCCTTCCTACGCTGCCGCCACCACAAAGGAATGACGACCATCATCAGGACGAGGGGGTTGGGGGCTTCCAGGAGCCACGTGCTATCGCCTGCATCTTGGGCAGAGCTCAGGCCCCAGTCTCTCAGCACAACTTCAAGCAGTTCGCCCATGAGGTGAACGCAGTCCTCCCCAAGCTTGAGGCCATGCGCCCGCTCAGGTGGTCCAAGTGCGCCATCACCTTTAGTTTGGCAGACCAACTCAAGTGCACGACTACTGCCGGCGTCCTCCCGATGCTCTATTCCCCAGTCATCAACAACGTGCAGGTCACCAGGACCCTCATTGATGGCGGCGCAGGCCTTAACGTCCCGTCTGTCGAGATGTTCGACAACCTTCAAGTGCCATATGATCAGCTCCAGCCTACCAAGCCTTTTTCCGGAGTTACTGATGGATCCACCTCCCCAATAGGGCAGGTCTGCCTTCCTGTCACCTTTGGACAGCGCGACAACTACTGCACCGAGCTCATCGACTTCGACGTCGCCCACATCCACCTGCCATACAATGCCATCCTAGGGTATCCAGCCCTGGCCAAGTTCATGGCAGTGACCCACCACGGCTACAACGTCCTCAAGATGCCAGGAAGCGGCGGAATCACCATGGTTCCCTGCGAAGAGAGAGATGCGGTGTGCTCCCTCGAGCGTGCCTTCCAAGCTGCATCAATTGAGGATCCAAGCAGCAAGGATGAGAACCCTCCGGAGGCCATCCCCAAGAAGAAGAAGCTACCGCTGCACCCGAGGCCTCAGGAGGTCGGCATCTCGGGTGGTGCCGTGTCAAGATCAGTGCCCGTGCATGGGGCGCTTCCTTCCATCACATAGGAAGGCGCACCCGGCGCCCTCCTCGGGCAAGGCCTGGGGGCTCTCTTCTGGAGGGCCTCAGACCTTGCCAACATCACCAGGGAGGTGCTTGGGCACCACTTGGAGGTGTGCTTCACGACATGTTTCCCTCAGGAAGACGCAGGGCAAGGAAAACCCAATGTTCAGGAATTCATCACCAAGACCACTCAGGAGCTTCAGGAAGCAAGGGCCATGCACGGAGATCGCCGTATGCCTGGCGTGGCTCCCCATCCAGGCGAGGATGGCGGGCTGCGCGTCTGCATCGACATCCCAGGGTTCAACTGAGCTGCATCTCAGGAGCGTCTCTGGCCTTCGCGCGTGGGAGGCTACGAGGGTCCGCTGCACAACTATGTTCGCATGCCTTTCAGCCTGCCGAACGTGGCTGCCATCCACCAGCGACACCTGTGGAGCATTCTGGCGGCTCAGGAGGCCAGGTACCACGCGGTCCTAGCGGAGATGGAGGCGGTCCTCAAGGAACCGCCTGGACTTCCAGAGCCTCCTGAGGCTCAGGGCCCCGGTGGCTCATGAGGAGCGGCCTCCTCACCGTGCATCTTCAGCTACTCCAACACCCCCATCTACCACAGAACCAGGTGACATCTCCCAAGTTCATTTCAGCTGGGAGCGCCCTCAGGGGTGCATCATTCCCAGACCGCATGGGTCCGTCCCTGTGGCATGTATCCCTTTTTCTTATGTTTTTAGCTTACCTTGCTGGGGGCGCCCCTCGGGCTGCATCATCCCCAAGCCGCTTGGGTCTGACCCAGTGGCATGTATCCGTTCTGCTTTTACCTAAGATGGTTTGCCTTTCATGCCTAATCTACTTGCAATTATCACCTGTTCGATTGCCATCTACCACGGGAGCCGCTCACGCTGGCACGACACTTGCACACGGGTCTATCCCTGCAACACCGACAAATCTGAGCGGTCGAGCTCTGGCCCGCGGCAGCCCCGCGTGCGTCACCTCACCTCACCAGGCCCTCAGTGCCCTCACCCTCTCTCTCGGAGCAACCGATAGTCGGCCAACAATCATAATGGCAACTCGAGCCTTTCCCATGCTGATTTGCAGGAACCTCCTGAGGACTACAATGGGCAGCACCACGAGCTCCCTCTCTTTTCCACGCGATCCACTTGCGCGTTAAAAGGGGGGTTCCTGAGCATCGCGACTCAGGAGCTCTTACTGGCTCTCCAGCCCTCACCCCTGGCCTTGGCCACGGCATCGCGACCTGGCATACCAGCGGCGGCTGAGCTCGCTCGAGGGTCGGTACCTAAGGACGTAGAGCACGAAGGAGAGTGCGGAAAAGGAGAGGGAAGGATCACACGAGCCCAACCTAGCTGCACCACCGTTGCCGACGCTCAAGTCCGACGTAACACGAGGGAACGGCTCCATACTACCAAGATAAGTTTCACGCTTGAACAGCTGATCGCTACCGCGCAGGATTCTCACTTGGTGCGGCCCTGTGGCGGCAACGTTGCCTCCCTTTCTCACCACTCGGTGACTGCTTGCATGCTAAAGGGGACCTCCTGAGCATCACGACTCAAGGGCTCTTACTGGACCTCGGGCCGCTCACCTCCTGTCCTTGACCACGGCATCGCGACCTGGCATACCAGCGACGGCTGCAGCCTACCTGGGGACCGGGACCTGTCAGCATAGAGCACCAAGTCGTCGTGAGGCTAGAAAGCGGGAACTAAGCCGGGACAGGACGAATGCTCACGCAATTTCATAATAAGGATAATGTCTGAAAGCACAAGTGCTCCCTGGGTGATTTTGGTAATTTATGTCAACATATCTCTTGTTGGACTAATACCTTTACCTAGTATGTTTCAGATAAGTTCAACAATGGAGTGGCATGGACTAGAGGAAGTGAATCACTCAAAATGCTAAGGACAAAAGGATTGGCTCAAGTTCAAAGCTCAAGACTCTGCATTTTCTATTTTAGTGATCCAAGATCACATTGAGTCTATAGGAAAAGCCAATACTATCAAGGAGGGATGAGGTGTTGCTTAATGAGGTTCTTCTTCAAAATGCTTAGTGATATGCTCCAAAGCCCTCAACTACTTTCTCACATCCACATATGACCTAAACCAAAAGTCAAACTCGGACCCACTGATTCTTTCTATCCAGCACCACCGAGATGTCATAGCCACTGCCACAAACCCTAGGCAAATCGGTCTCACCGATAGGGATCTCGGTCTCACCGAGATGGGATTGTAATCTCTTTGTTTAGCTTATTACCAAAATCGGTCCCACCGAGTTTGAGTAATCGGTCCTACCAAGATTACAATGTAAACTCTCTGTTTCCCTTTTGTAACGTTTTGGTCCCACCAAAAGATGAGCGAATCGGTCCCACCGAGTTTACCTGACCAACTCTCTGGTTAGCTTATTACCAAAATCGATCTCACCGAGTTTCTGTAATCGGTCTCACCGAGATTAAATTATGCCCTAACCCTAACCACATCGGTCCTACCGAGTTGCATGTCGGTCCCACCGAAAATCCTAACGGTCACTAGATTTACTGAACCGGTCTGACTGAGTTTCTCAATTCGGCCCCACCGAGATTGGTAAGTTGTGTGTAACGGTTAGATTTTGTGTGGAGGCTATATATACCCCTCCATCTCCTCTTCATTCGTGGAGAGAGCCATCAGAACATGCCTACACTTCCAACTTACATTTTCTGAGAGAGAACCACCTACACTTGTGTTGAGGTCAAGATATTCCAATCCCATCATATGAATCTTGATCTCTAGCCTTCCCCAAGTTGCTCTCCACTCAAATCTTCTTTCCACCAAATCCATATCCTGTGTGAGAGAGTTGAGTGTTGGCGAGACTATCATTTGAAGCACAAGATCAAGGAGTTCATCATCAACACACGATTTGTTACTTCTTGGAGAGTGGTGTCTCCTAGATTGGCTAGGTGTCACTTGGGAGCCTCCGACAAGATTGTGGAGTTGAACCAAGGAGTTTGTACGAGCAAGGAGATCGCCTACTTCATGAAGATCTACCCCTAGTGAGGCAAGTCCTTCGTGGGCAACGGCCATGGTGGGATAGACAAGGTTGCTTCTTCGTGGAACCTTCATGGGTGGAGCCCTCCGTGGACTCGTGCAACCGTTACCCTTTGTGGGTTGAAGTCCCCGTCAACGTGGATGTAGGATAGCACCACCTATCGGAACCACGACTCAAAAATCTCCGTGTCTCCAAATTGCGTTTGCACACTCCAATCCCATCCCTTTACATTCTTGCAAGTTGCATGCTTTACTTTCCACTGCTCATATACTCTTTGCATGCTTGCTTGATATGTATTGTGATTGTTAAACTTGTGCTAAAACTCCACTTAAACCTAAAGAGATTAGAAACTTCAACTTTGGTACATAGTGTCTAATCACCCCCCCTCTAGACACCTCTTCTCGATCCCTTTCAATTGGTATCAGAGCATTGGTCTCCATTGCTTTCGTTTAATCACCATTGGAGGAAGATGGATGAGTCTACTTTGGGGAGTCTTAGACATAGAGTACATATACTTGATGGAGAGTACTTTCATGAGTGGAAAAATGAGATGCTTGTGATCTTCAATCAATATCATTTGAACAACTACATTGCTAGACCTTGTGCACCTCATGCTGATCCTATGCATACTACCCTTGATGAGTCAATTGACATGATTAGAAATCTTAGAACTGTCAATCTTATAACTAGAGGCTTGCCTAGAAACTTGATTAGAAATTTGCCTACTCTTGATTGTGCCTATACTATATGAAAATTTCTCGAGGAACGATTTCTGAATTATTCCTTGAAAAATCTAGATGAAATTCTTCATAAGTCTATTGCCTTGAGTAAGATGAATTCCAGTGATCCTACGTTTGGTAATCGTCTATTTGAACTTACAAACCTTATGCGTGCCAAAGGATATGTTGGAATCATTAGCGATATTATCTCTGAAGCTACTAGAATTCATAAAGGAAATCACTGTCAAACTCACTCTAATGAATCACCCTCTCTAGGAATTGATCAACCACATGACGATGTTGAGCATGGATATTATGATGAGGATGATGATGATGACTTTGATCTTGATGATGCAATGAGACACTTTGGTCTTATGGCAAACCTTCGGGGATGTATGGCAGGTGGAAAGGAATGGGTTCTTGATAGTGGATATACCGATCACATGACCGGAGATAAAGACATGTTTCGTGAGCTTGCTGAAAACGACGGTCCTCGAAAGTTTGTCACTTTCGGTGACAACTCAAAAGGTAAAGTGGTTGGCCTCGATAAGGTGACCATATCACATGATAGCTCCATAAAAAATTTCATGCTCGTTGAATCTCTTGGATACAACCTACTTTCAGTATCTAGACTTGCTGATTTCGGTTTCAATGTCCTATTTACTGAAGTAGATTGCCAAGTGCTTCGGAGAGATAATCATAAAATGGTCTTTACCGGCATTCGTAGAGGTGATCTATACATTGTTGATTTTACTAAAAGGCTCATCCTAGAACTTTCTTCATTGCTAAATCTTCTAAAGGTTGGTTATGACATAGACGATTAGGTCATGTGGGCATGCGAAACCTTGACAAGGTTATTAAAGGTAATTGTACCCTTGGCGTTAACGATGTCATATTTGATAAGGATAGACTTTGCAGCGCTTGCCAAGCAGGTAAACAGGTTGGAGGAAGGCATCCCGTGAAGAACATCATGACCACAAGGAGGCCACTCGAGCTACTTCATATGGATCTTTTTGGTCCCAACGCTTACAGATGTCTCGGTGGAAATTCTTTTGGTCTAGTTATAGTTGATGATTTTTCAAGATTTACGTGGGTGTTCTTTCTCAACGATAAATCGCAGGTCCAAAAGATCTTCAAAAACTTCGCAAGGAAAGCCCAAAACCAGTTTGAAGTGAAGATCAAGAAGGTTCGAAGCAACAACGGAATGGAGTTCAAGAACGCAAATGTGGACACCTTTCTTGATGAAGAAGGGATTTCACACGAGTTCTCGGCTACGTACGCACCTCAACAAAATGGAGTTGTTGAGAGGAAGAACCGAACGCTCATCGAAATGGTGAGAACGATGCTTGATGAGTACAAGATGCCAAAGCACTTTTGGGCAGAAGCGGTTGAGACAGCTTGTCATGCAACAAATCGCTTGTATCTTCACAAGCTACTCAGCAAGACGACATACGAGCTCCTCACCGGTAACAATCCCCAAGTTGGATACTTTCGAGTATTCGGCTCAAAGTGCTACATTCTTGATAAGCATCGTCTCTCTAAATTTGCTCCTAAGTCTCATGAAGGATTCTTACTTGGTTATGGCTCAAACTCTCACACTTACCGTGTCTACAATAATTTCACCCGAAAGGTTGAAGAGACGGTAGATGTGAAGTTTGATGAATCTAACGGCTCGCAAGTAGAGCAATTGCCAATTGATGTAGGAGATAAAGATCCTTCGGAAGCAATCCAAGACTTGTCTATTGGCAAGGTTCGTCCAACGGAGGTGAAGGAGAGTACCTCATCCGTCCAAGTGGAAGCTTCTACCTCACAACAAGGTGAACCAAGAGTTGATACAGAAGCATCAACAAGTGGGACACACCAAGATGAAGAAAGCGAGGAAGTACACCAAGATGAACATCAACAACCTCCTTCTCCACGACAACAAGAGAACGACAACGTCAACAACAATGAGGAAGGACGAGAAGAAGAACAAGATGAAGAAGATGTTCCACCAAGATCCAAGCAAAGGCTTTCACGAGTTCGAAGAAGAGTTGCTGGAGACCATCCCATCAAGAAAATCTACAATGATATCGAAACCGGGAGAATCACTCGCTCTAAAACTCGTTTAGCTAACTTTTGTGAACACTATTCATTCATTTCTAGCATTGAACCTATGAAGGTTGAAGAAGCATTGGAATATCCGGATTGGATAAACGCCATGCATGAAGAGCTACACAACTTTGAGAGAAACCAAGTTTGGACATTGGTTGAGAAGCCCGACAACAACCACAACATCATCGGTACCAAATGGGTGTTTCACAACAAGCAAGATGAAGATGGACAAGTAGTTCGCAACAAAGCACGTCTCGTCGCCCAAGGATACACTCAAGTCGAAGGTATGGACTATGGTGAGACATATGCCCCCGTTGCTAGACTTGAGTCCATTCGCATCTTACTTGCCTATGCTAATCACCATGATATCACCTTGTACCAAATGGACATCAAAAGTGCTTTTCTAAATGGTGAACTAGAGGAGGAAGTTTATGTTAAGCAACCTCCCGGCTTTATCAATCCTAAGAAACCTAATCATGTTTACAAACTTCGCAAAGCTCTTTATGGTCTTAAACAAGCTCCTAGAGCTTGGTATAAATGCTTAACCAAGTTCCTCATTGAAAAAGGATTTGAGATTGGAAAGATATATTCTACTCTTTTTACTAAAAGGGTTAATGGAGAATTATTTGTATGCCAAATTTCTATTGATGATGTTATATTTGGATCAACTAACCCTCATTTAGTGAAAAGTTTGGAAAGCTAATGTCGGAGAATTTTGAGATGTCTATGATGAGTGAACTCAAATTATTTCTTGGTTTGCAAATCAAGCAAACTAAGGAAGGTACCTTTGTCCCTCAAATGAAGGACACCAAGGACTTATTCAAGAAGTTCAATATGCAAGAATGCAAAGGTATGTCTACGCCCATGCCTACTAGTGGACATCTTGATCTGACCAAAGATGGTGAACCGGTTGATCAAAAGGTTTATCGCTCTATGATCGGTTCATTGTTATACCTATGTGCTTCACGTCCCGATATTATGCTAAGCGTGTGCATGTGTGCACGATATCAAGCTGCTCCTAAAGAATGTCATCTTAAGGCTGTGAAAAGGATAGTGAGATACTTAATTCATACACCAAACTTTGGCATTTGGTATCCAAAGAGGGCATCTTTTGATCTTGTTGGCTACTCCGACTCAGACTATGCCGGTGACAAGGTTGATAGAAAGTCTACTTCAGGTACTTGTCAATTCCTTGGTAGATCTCTTGTGTCTTGGTCTTCCAGGAAACAAAACTCGGTATCCTTATCCACCGCCGAAGCAGAATACATTGCCGCTGGTTCATGTTGTGCCCAATTACTTTGGATGACCCAAACTCTTAAAGATTATGGGATCTATGTGAAACATGTTCCATTACTATGTGACAATGAAAGTGCTATCAAGATTGCTCACAATCCTGTGCAACAGTCTCGAACTAAGCATATTGAAGTTCAACATCATTTCATTTGAGATCATGTTGCCAAAGGGGACATTGACCTTAAGCATGTTCGCACCGATAAACAATTAGCAGATATATTCACTAAACCACTTGATGAGAAAGTGTTTTGCAGGTTGAGAGGTGAATTGAACATCATTGATGCTTCAAACTTGGAGTAGGAACTCCATTCGGATACATGCAAGGCTTGAGCTTATGACTAATCCTTGATATGCTTCTCATATTGCTATATAAATGTCGTGGATATATTTGCACCCTTGCATGCTATCTAACCCTTGTAGGTACTTGGATGAATCTAAATCTATGAGATTGCAACTCACTCACATCTTGAGCAATCTCTACATCACCAAGTCTCTACATAATGGTGGTTGAAGACGAGGAAGCACGGAGCCCTTCAACATATCCTTTGACAAATTCTATTTTGAACCTTATGAATGTCATATTGGATACACAAGTGCTCTTCCTTGCAAAAACTATATCATGTAGGAAGATAAACTCACACTCGAAATGGTGCTCCCAACTCTTGATGAGCTACATCAACCTCGAGCAATCCACACAAGTTCAACTACACGATCAACACCACCACCCAAGGTATGTTATTCCATCTTAGAGAAGCTTTACTCCAAGACATGAGTTAAAGCAACTCAATAAGATGTGAATACATCAAAATGCTTAAACGATAAATGGTAACCCCATTTTGAGCTTAAACGATGAGTATGACCTATGATCAAGTGATCTCACTTGACTCCTATGTCAATATACTCTAACATAGGTGACTTTGTCGCTGACCATTTCTAGATGAAGTTCTCTCGTGTTCTTTTCTGTGCATATGCATTTTGTTCCATGCATATTTGTTTCCCCTTTCAAAAAAACTTCATCTAGATTTCTTTCTTTCTTTCTTTCGGTTCTGCATTTCCTTGCATCCTATTCCTTGCAAATCTTTATGAGATCTTACGTGTCTAGTGAGCTGAGGTGACAAGTGTTTTCTCTGTGATGAATGCGGTCACACCGGCCTGTTATTCTCGGTCCAACCGAATCCCTTTGGTGCTACCGAAGCATACAACTCGGTGCCACCAATTTCACAACAGGAAACACAGCTTGCCACTTGTTCCTATGTTCTTTTAATCCCGCTCCACTCAATGAATCTTGTCCTCTACCAGCATCACATTCAACTTGCTGCTTTGATCTGTGACTCAAGGACCAAACCCATTGTGACAAAAATCCAGAAGACCCCTCTTTGAAGTTGATGTCAAAGGGGAGAGAGAGATCACATCAAAACTTTATCATATCTAGAGAGAGAGACCACATCAAAACTTTATCATATCTCTAGGGGGAGAGAATACTCAAGAGAGAGTAATCTTCAAGGATCCCAGATGCTTGGTGTTCAAGAGGAGAGAAGTCACATGTCTTTAAGAGGGGAAAGACATGCTCACATTTGTTCGTTTGCTTTAGCTATGCCTTGAGCTCTTTTAGCTCTGAGCTTCTGTTCCCTATCTTCTCCCAATATCGCATGTTAGATTCAGGGGGAGCAAGAAATCTAAGGGAAGGAAATCCTTGAATTCATTGCACATCTTTACCTTTGGGGACATGTCTATATCAATGGAGTACTCAGTACTTACTCTTTACATGTCATCCCAATCTTGGTACTCTTGTGGGTTCTTTTGTTTGCTCTGAGTAGTAGGTGTATTTGTGTTATCTAACCTTGTTTACACAGGTTCATTCCATCCTAAGCCAACTCAAGTCCACAAGGTAAGTATATGCATCACAATCATGTGTATGAGGATCTCTTGCCGATGTACATACTATTTGCAAGAGGGACTCATGAGCATGAAGGTACATTTTCCATATTTACATCTCTTGCTCTGATGCATATAGCCAAGATACATGTAACACATTGCCTTCTCTGTCATGCTTATGCATTCACATGCTCCTATATTCCATATTTACATGATTGCATACATGTATGGGGAGCCTATGCATGTCACATGTCTTTCCAAAGCTTTACTTGTCATTCTCTATATCTTTATCTAAAGCTTTGATGTATGTTCTCATCAAATACCAAAAAGGGGGAGATTGAAAGCACAAGTGCTCCCTGGGTGATTTTGGTAATTTATGTCAACATATCTCTTGTTGGACTAATACCGTTACCTAGTATGTTTCAGATAAGTTCAACAATGGAGTGGCATGGACTAGAGGAACTGAATCCCTCAAAATGCTAAGGACAAAAGGATTGGCTCAAGCTCAAAGCTCAAGACTCTGCATTTTCTATTTTAGTGATCCAAGATCACATTGAGTCTATAGGAAAAGCCAATACTATCAAGGAGGGATGAGGTGTTGCTTAATGAGGTTCTTGCTCAAAATGCTTAGTGATATGCTCCAAAGCCCTCAACTACTTTCTCACATCCACATATGACCTAAACCAAAAGTCAAACTCGGTCCACCAATTCTTTCTATCCGGCGCCACCGAGTTCAGATGTCATAGCCACCGCCACAAACCCTAGGCAAATCGGTCTCACCGATAGGGATCTCGGTCTCACCGAGATGGGATTGTAATCTCTCTGTTTAGCTTATTACCAAAATCGACCCCACCGAGTTTGAGTAATCGGTCCTACCGAGATTACAATGTAAACTCTCTGTTTCCCTTTCGTAATGTTTCGGTCCCACCAAGATGAGCGAATCGGTCCCACCGAGTTTACCTGACCAACTCTCTGGTTAGCTTATTACCAAAATCGGTCTCACCGAGTTTGTGTAATCGGTCTCACCAAGATTACATTATGCCCTAACCCTAACCATATCGGTCCTACCGATTTGCATGTCGGTCCCACCGAAAATCCTAACAGTCACTAGATTTACTGAATCGGTCTGACCGAGTTTCTCAATTCAGTCCCACCGAGATTGGTAAGTCGTGTGTAACGGTTAGATTTTGTGTGGAGGCTATATATACCCCTCCACCTCCTCTTCATTCGTGGCGAGAGCCATTAGACCATGCCTACACTTCCAACTTACATTTTCTGAGAGAGAACCACCTACACTTGTGTTGAGGTCAAGATATTCCAATCCCATCATATGAATCTTGATCTCTAGCCTTCCCCAAGTTGCTTTCCACTCAAATCTTCTTTCCACCAAATCCATATCCTGTGAGAGAGAGTTGAGTGTTGGGGAGACTATAATTTGAAGCACAAGATCAAGGAGTTCATCATCAACACACCATTTGTTACTTCTTGGAGAGTGGTGTCTCCTAGATTGGCTAGGTGTCACTTGGGAGCCTCCGAAAAAATTGTGGAGTTGAACCAAGGTGTTTGTACGGGCAAGGAGATCACCTACTTCGTGAAGATCTACCCCTAGTGAGGCAAGTCCTTCGTGGGCGACAACCATGGTGGGATAGACAAGGTTGCTTCTTCGTGGACCCTTCGTGGGTGGAGCCCTTCGGACTCGCACAACCGTTACCCTTCGTGGGTTGAAGTCTCCATCAACGTGGATGTACGATAGCACCACCTATCGGAACCACGGCTCAAAAATCTCCGTGTCTCCAAATTGCGTTTGCACACTCCAATCCCATCCCTTTACATTCTTGCAACTTGCATGCTTTACTTTCCGCTGCTCATATACTCTTTGCATGCTTGTTTGATATGTATTGTGGGAATTTATTGAAACTTAACTCACTTCACTTATAATCGAATTTGGAAAAGGGTGATTGTTAAACTTGTGCTAAAACTCCACTTAAACCTAAAGAGATTAAAAACTGCAACTTTGGTACATAGTGTCTAATCACCCCCCTCTAGACACCTCTTCTCGATCCCTTTCAACGTCCAGAAAAGACATCGCAGACCCTTTACACGCCCCCGCGGGGCATTGCTTGATTCCTCGCAGGGAACAAAAGAAGAGATCTTGGAGGAACCTGTAACGCTCCGGATTCGTTGCGCCAGGTGTCCGCCAGCTATTCTTCGTTGTTGCCATGTCATTTGCTTGTGTGTTGCATTTTGTCATGTCATCATGTGCATTGGATTGCATACGCGTTCGTCTCATGCATCCGAGCTTTTTCCCCGTTATCCGTTTTGCAATCCGGCGCTCCTATGTCATCCGGCGTTCCCCTTTTGTCTCCTATTGTGAGCGGGTGTTAAACTTTCTCAGAATGGCCCGAGGTTTGCCAAGCGGCCTTGGTATAGCACTGGCAGACCGCCTGTCAAGTTTCGTGCCATTTGGAGGTCGTTTGATACTCCAACGGTTAACCGGGTAACCGTAAAAGCCTCTTTCGTCTTGCAGCCCAACACCCTTCCAAAGTGGCCCAAAACCCAGCAAACTCCCCTCCATGCTCTCGGTCGTTCGATCGCGATCGTGTGGGCGAAAACCGCTCCTCATTTGGACTCTCCTAGCTCCCAGAAACTATATATATGTATTCCCCTCCGGATTTTTCGCAGACCAAACCCTAACCTAGTCCCTCTCCGCCGCCGGACGTTTTTCCCCACCGCCCGGACATGTCCGCCGCCACCGTCCAGCCAACCAGCACCCGACATGTGTCCCTCCGCCGCAGGCCCGCCAGGCCCATGGGGAGCCCGCTCCGGGCCGCCCCAGGCCCGATCCCGCGCCGCCGCCGCCGTTCGGCCCGCGCCCCGCGCTGAGACCGTCGCCGCCGCCCTTCGTCGCGCCCGCCGCCTCCCGTCAACGACCGCCGCCTGTCGCCGCCGCGGCACACCGCCGCCGTCCTCCCTTGCCCGTCCCGCGCGACGCCGGGCTCCCTGCCGCGGGCCCCGTCGCCACCTGCCTCGCCGCCCGGCGCCCGGCCGGCCCCGGATCCTCGCTGCCGCGTGCCCCGCGCCGCCTCTCGGCCGGTGCCCGCCTCCCGCCGGCGCTCGCCGCGCCCCCCTCGCCGGCCCCTATCTCCCGCCTCCTTCCTCGCTGCCGGCACCGCCCAGCTCCGGCGAGAGCTCCGGATCGGCCTCGGTTCCCGCGCCCCGATCCAGATCCAATCGCAGGTTGACCCCGTTTTTGCTAAGTCCCGAATATTTTTGCGCAATCATGCCATGTTCATCGCATTGTATCTCTGCATCCGTAGCTCCGTTTTGTGTGTGTAATATGTCAAATTGTTCGTATTAACGAGTACTTCATTTCACTCCATTGCATCATGTTCATTTGAGGTCATCTAGATGCCTGAATCATCGTTGCAAGAGTGCTTCATAATGTTAGTTCCTGTTTCTTAACAGAACTTGCTCTTTTGTCATTTTTGCCATATTTGATGTGTGCATCCTATGAGGTTGATGTCTACATGTGTTTTGAATTATGCCATGTCTTCTTTACAGAGGTGCTTACCATGTATTTTTGTGATCAATGTGGTGACTAGCACAAGCATGTAAACTAGGCTTCGTGATGTTGCTGATTTGAGTCCCTGTTCTGCTGTTATTTTGATGCCATGTAAACTTGATGCTACAGAGAGATCCATGCATATTTTGAGATACTTCACTAAGGGTGTTTTGAACATATGATTATGCTCTATCCATTCATGCCCATGTTTGCAATTATGGAGTAGTCTAGCATGTCATTTTCGTACTCTACTTTTGCTCCAAAATGTTTCCTCGCAGATTGTTTACATGTTATTCAATTTTGCCAAGGTTGTTGTAGTTGATCCTTGCATGCTATGAACTTGTTCTTGACTTGGGTAGTTTCATAAACATGTCTTATTGCTGATGCTATGCTTATCTTGTCATGCAATGTCTTGTGGTGGGTGAATCGAGCTTGTTAAGTAGTGTACTTGCTGTTGCTGTTTTGCTAGGCCGAATCTGTTATTTCGTGATGCTATGTAAACCTGCTTCTACTAGTCATTCTATGCATAATCTGGAGATGTTCACTAAGGGTGTTTTGTTATATATGTCATGCTCTATCCATACATGCCCCTGGTAGCATTTATAGCTTGTTGTAACTTGTTGTAATCATGCTCCAAAGTTGCTAAATGATGTTGCTGTCAGCCTGTTAACATTTAGTTCAGTTGTTGCCATGATTGTTGCTAGTGTTACATGTACCCTATGAACTTTCTATTGCCATGCTTAGCTTCATAAATATGTCTTATTACTGTTGGTTGCCTTGCCATGCCATGTATTGCTCTGTGTTGAGTGGTACAAGCTCATCTACATGCCTACTTATCGTTGTTCCTGCCATGTATGAATCTGTAATATAACTTGCCATGTTTACATGGGTGCCATCATATCTTCTGATCCTTTTTGGCTCATGGTCAGTAAGGGACTTTTGTTCTATGCATTTAGTAGTATCATGCCATGCCTTTGTTTGCCATGATAAGATCCTGTAACATGTTGTTTGATAGTTCTAAACATTGCAACCTGATGTTATTTTCTGCAAAGTCTGAACTGTTATTATTTGCAATCTTGCCATGTGTGTTTGAGCATGTTCTAGTGATTTCTGGAGATAGCTCAGTGTTCATGTTTTGTTATGCTTTACCTGTAAATCATGCCCATGTCTTTTGTTTTCATGTTGAGATGCTGTAGCATGTTGTTTTGATGCTTGCAATATGCCTAGTTGCTGTTTTGGACAGATTGTTGCTATAACTTGTTTGGAGTGTATGTGTTGAACCGTTGCTCCGTTTTGAGTGTGTTCTATATGAAACTTGCTTGATTTTGCATATAGTTTCATATTATCATGTTGCATCCATATTTTGAGGTGTTTTCTTGATGTTTGTATGCATTTTGCATCAATGCCATGTTTAACTTGTTTTGCTCACATCTTCTAGGTCGTAGCTCCAAATCTAATGAACTTTATATGTAACTTGACTAGAATTTTGTGTAGATCATCTTTGTGCATCTTAACTTGATGTTTAACAACTTGAACATAAGGTTTATTCAGATCTGGACCAATTTCGAAATATGCATATGAGGACTTACCGGAATTGTTATATGTTGTTCCCGACCTCATTTAAACTTGCCTTGATGTGTTGTTTTGTTTTGCATCATCCCTTGCCATGAGTAGCTTCATGTAGTATTGTCTTGCATCATACTTGTTTGTGCATCATGTCATTGTTCATGTGTGGTGTGTTTACCATGTTATGTGCTTCTTCTCGATAGTTCCCGTTTCGTTGCGATCGTGAGGATTCGTTCGTCTACGCTTGGTTCGTCTTCGTGGCTTCATCTTCTTCATGGACTCGTTCTTCTTCCTTGCGGGATTTCAGGCAAGATGACCGCTACCCTGGATCTCACTACTATCATTGCTATGCTAGTTGCTTAGCTCTATCGCTATGCTGCGTTACCTATCTTTTGCTCATCAAGCCTCCCAAATTGCCATGAACCTCTAACCTTTGACACCCTTCCTAGCAAACCGTTGCTTGGCTATGTTACCGCTTTGCTCAGCCCCTCTTATAGCGTTGTTAGTTGCAGGTGAAGTTGAAGATTGCTACGTGGTGGACAGGATTATGTTGGGATATCACAATATCTCTTATTTAATTAATACATCTATATATTTGGTAAAGGGTGGAAGGCTCGGCCTTATGCCTGGTGTTTTGTTCCACTGTTGCCGCCCTAGTTTCCATCATACCGGTGTTATGTTCCCGGATTTTGCGTTCCTTACGCGGTCGGGTGATTTATGGGACCCCCTTGACAGTTCACTTTGAATAAAACTCCTCCAGCAAGGCCCAACCTTGGTTTTACCATTTGCCTCACCACCACATACATTTCCCTTGGGAGTAATTAACCCAAGGGTCATCTTTATTACAACCCCCCGGGCCAATGCTTGTCTAAGTGTTGGTCCAAACTAGAGCACCGTGCGGGACCATCCCTTGGCAACTTGGGTTACGTCGGTACCTGTACGCTTAGCTTATCCGGTGTTGCCCTGAGAATGAGATATGTGCAACTCCTATCGGGATTGTCGGTGCAACGGGCAGTCTTGCTGGTCTTGTTTTACCATTGTCGAAATGTCTTGTAAACCGGGTTTCCGAGTCTGATCGGGTCTTCCTGGGAGAAGGTATATCCTTCGTTGATCGCGAGAGCTTATCATGGGCTAAGTTGGGACACCCCTGCAGGGTATAATCTTTCGAAAGCTGTGCCTGCGGTTATAGGCAGATGGGAATTTGTTAATGTCCGGTTGTAGATAACTTGACACCAGATACGAATTAAAACGCATCAACCGTGTGTGTAGCCGTGATGGTCTCTTTTCGGCGGAGTCCAGAAAGTGAACACGGTTTCTGGGTTATGTTTGACGTAAGTAGGAGTTCAGGATCACTTCTTGAGCATTGCTAGTTTCACGAACGTTCTGCTTGCTCTCTTCTCGCTCTTATTTGCGTATGTTAGCCACCATATATGCTTAGTCGCTGCTGCAGCCTCACCACTTTACCCCTTCCTTTCCCTTTAAGCTTTGCTCGTCTTGATACCCATGGTAATGGGATTGCTGAGTCCTCGTGGCTCACAGATTACTACAACAACAGTTGCAGGTGCAGGTTATGCGATGGTCATGACGCGAGAGCGATGTTTGCTTGTTTGGAGTTCTTCTTCTGCTTCTTCTTCGATCAGGGGATAGGTTCCAGGTCGGCAGCCTGGGCTAGCAGGGTGGATGTCGTTAGAGTTTCTGTTTGTGTTTCATCCGTAGCCGGATGATGCTCTTATGTATTGTGATGTTGTATTCGTGTGGCATTGTATGCCTTCTGTATGTATCCCCATCTATTATGTAATGTTGATGTAATGATATCCACCTTGCAAAAACGTTTCAATATGCGGGTCTATCTGATGGGGTCATGTACCTAGGGTAGGGTCACAGACCTGATCTAAGTACCCTGCCCAAGGACACCCTTAGAAGAGGTCACCTTCCAATCGACCAACGAGGGACTCACTCGACTACCTTGAAGGACTCGACCACGAAGACTCACTCGACTACCAGGAGGTCAAAAGGCACTCTGCACTGCAACGGCCTGTAGTTAAGTAGACTTTATGATAGTTAAGACACTTTATGTGGGACGTTACCAGTAATGCCCCGGACTAAATACACCTTAAACCCTTCATTACGTGGGCTGGCTGGGGTCCTGGCGCACTCTATATAAGCCACCCCCTCCACAGGCAGAAGGGTTCGGCATCCTATAACTCATATACACATAATCCACTCGACCGCCTCCGGGCTCCGAGACGTAGGGCTTTTACTTCCTCCGAGAAGGGCCTGAACTCATACATCTCTTGTGTTTACAACCTCTCCATAGCTAGGACCTTGCCTCTCCGTACCTACCCCCACTCTACTGTCAGACTTAGAACCACGACAGTTGGCGCCCACCGTGGGGCAGGTGTTTTAGCGATTTTGTGGAAAGGTTGCGGTTCTTCCGAGTACTTTCATCATGGTGACTGCTGGAGTTTTGGTTGAGGGTCGAGAGATCCGTCTCGGTGCTCTCGCCTTCGTCGCCGACGACTCCGCCTGGCTCCAGGAGGCTCCACTCGACGTCGATGCGCTCCCCGTCCGCGGTGCGACGCATTTTCGCGCATGTGTCCGTGGCATTCTGCTGCGGCAACTGTCGACCCCGTATCGGTCGACTTCCCCATCGGCCACCCTCCCGGTCTCCCGCCAGTGCAAGCGCTCGGGCCGGTCGAGGCTTCAGCGGTGGGTGAGGCACGCGGTGGCTCGCCAGACGGCCACCACCCAAGTTGCGGCAATCGAGCCCGACGAATCTCTCTACGGCCTGTTCGATCTGTCGACTGGCTCCGTAGAGACTGCATCCGAGTGCGATAGCAGTGATCCAGCGGCGGAAATCCTGATGGTCGACGGGCCCCGCAGTCCCCCTGGCTTCGCCCGTGATGGTGGAGCAGGCGACGGAGGCGACCCCGCACGAGACCACGAAGAGTACCAGCCCGAGCCACTCGACTCTCTGCAAAGAGAGGAACTTCGCCGCAGGAACGTGGATGCCCTGCGTACTCCCATCGCAGGAGAAACCCCCGAGGCTCGCGCCTTGGAGGAGGCACGTTTGGCCAATTTGGCCGAACGCACTCGACTGGAGAATCTTCAGCGAGCACTCGACGAGCGCGTGCGGCAACGAGTTCGCGACACCAGTCGACGTCAACTCTTCCCGCCGACTCAGGTATATCGAACCCCAATCCAGAATTTAGCAGCTGCGACCCGTATAGCAGAGTCCATCCAGCCCTCTTAGTCGGAAGCTAGCAGAGGCTTGATGCAGATCAGGGATCTGCTCCGGGCGGCAGGAGATCAGAATTCTGCCGTGTCACAGTCGCGCAACAGAATTCACAGTTGATCCGTCGCTGCGAATACGGTTCAGTCGGCTCACAGCCCCAGATCGCCTCCGCGACGTGAAGGGCGCGAGAATCGGCAAGACCAATATGGAGACCGACTCGACCGAGATGATAGGCGTCGAGTGCCCAATTCCCCTCCGAGGGGTGGGTCTTACGCTCCTCGGCAGCAAGATGACAGGCGTCAGCTCAGTGCGGGGCGAAGAGTTCCAGTCGACCCCCGAGAACCAGGCTTCGACGCGCGATCCATTATCGTGCAAGGTTTGGTCGACCGGAACAGAGCCCATCGAGGTGGACTCGACAGAGATGCGCCCACATGCAGTCGAGTGCATGTTTCTGGTCCTGAATGTTTCAGCAGAGCTATCAGAGCCGCAGTTATCCCTCCCAATTTCAGGTTGGCAATAGGGGTCAGCAAGTTCACTGGTGAGTCTAAGCCTGAAACTTGGCTTGAGGACTACCGAGTGGCGGTTCAGATTGGTGGTGGGAACGACGAGGTGGCCATGAAGCATTTGCCCCTCATGCTGGAAGGATCTGCCAGGGCATGGTTAACTCAATTACCTCCCAGCAGCATTTACACTTGGGAAGATCTGTCCCGAGTGTTCATCAGAACGTTTGAAGGAACTTGCAAGCGACCGGCTGGATTGACGGAGCTGCAAGTCTGCGTGCAGAAGACCAATGAGACTCTCAGAGAGTATATTCAGAGATGGATCACTTTGCACCATACTATGGAGAATGTGTCTGATCATCAGGCAGTCTGCGCCTTTAAGGATGGTGTCAAGAACAGAGAATTGAGTTTGAAATTTGGTCGAACCGGTGACATGACCTTGAGTCGGATGATGGAGATTGCTACCAAGTACGCCAACGGCGAAGAAGAAGACCGACTCCGAAGCGGCAAGCACAAGCCGAGTCAGTCGGAAAAGGGAAACACCAGTCGGAAACAGAAGTGGAAGGCTGAACCGGCAGCTCCTGGAGAGGCTCTGGCCGTGACTCAGGGAAAGTTTAAAGGGAAACCAAAAGGATCCTGGAACCCTAAGAAGGTAAGGGATAAAGAAGGGAACGACGTGATGGATATGCCGTGTCACATCCACACGAAGAAAGACGAAGAGGGGAATATCATCTACCCGAAGCATACCACTCGCCAATGTCGACTCCTGATCCAACAGTTTCAGGGAAAACAGTCTAAGGACAAGGAGAAGGAGTCGGACAAGGCCGCAGACAAGGAGGACAGTGAGGAAGGATATCCGCATATCAACTCCACTCTGATGATCTTTGCAGATGTGGAAAGCAAGAGTCGATCGAAAGTCATTAACCGAGAGGTGAACATGGTCGCCCCAGCAAAAGCAAATTATCTGAGATGGTCCCAAACACCCATCACATTCGACCAATCTGATCACCCGACTCATATTGCCACCCCTGGGAGGCAAGCTTTGGTGGTCGATCCAGTTGTCGAAGGCACTCGACTGACAAAAGTGCTGATGGACGGTGGTAGTGGGCTGAATTTGTTGTATGCAGACACGCTGAAAGGAATGGGCATTCCGATGTCCCGACTGAGCACCAGTAACATGAGCTTTCATGGAGTTATACCAGGGAAGAAAGCCGAGTCACTCGGCCAAATAGCTCTGGACGTGGTGTTTGGTGATTCGAAACATTTTCGCAAAGAGAAGTTGACGTTTGAGGTCGTGGATTTTCAGAGTGCATATCATGCCATTTTGGGGAGACCAGCTTATGCACGGTTCATGGCCCGACCATGTTACGTGTACCTCAAATTGAAGATGCCCGGCCCCAAAGGAGTGATCACTGTCACCGGTGATCGGAAAAAGGCAGAAGAGTGCTTTCAGAAGGGCTCAAAGATTGCCGATTCCCAGGTGACAGCGGTCGAGTTCGAAGAATACAAGCAAAACGCAGATCCGAGTGATTTGCTGCGATCCAAGAAACCCGCCACAGAATCTGCATTTCAGTCGTCCGGTGAGACAAAGCCTGTTCACATTCACCCGACCGACCCCGATGCAGCTCCGACCCACATCTCCACAACACTCGACCCGAAATAGGAAGAAGCGCTCATCCGGTTCCTCCGTGAGAACTAGGACATTTTTGCATGGAAGCCCGCTGACATGCCAGGTGTTCCCAGGGGACTGGCTGAGCATCGCCTAAGAGTCGACTCATCTGCAAAACCAGTCAAAGAGCATCTTCGGCGGTCCGCCGTCCAGAAGAGAAAAGCCATTGGTGAGGAAGTGGCCCGACTGTTGGCGGCAGGATTTATCCGAGAGATATACCACTCCGAGTGGCTCGCTAATGTCGTCATGGTTCCTAAGAAGGACAAATCGCTCCGAATGTGCATTGATTTCAAGCACATCAACCGGGCCTGCCCGAAAGATCATTTTCCTCTCCCTCGCATAGATCAAATTGTTGACTCGACCGCGGGATGCGAGAGACTGTCTTTTCTAGACGCCTACTCCGGGTACCACCAGATCCGTCTGTACGGACCCGACGAGGTAAAAACAGCTTTCATCACTCCATTCGGGTGCTTCTGCTATATCACCATGCCATTCGGCCTCAAGAATGCCGGAGCCACATTTATGCGAATGATTCAGAAGTGTCTACTCACTCAAATCAGTCGGAATGTGGAAGCGTATATGGATGATATCGTCGTCAAGTCACGAAAAGGTTCCGACCTGCTCGCTGACCTCGCCGAAACATTTGCCAACCTCAGAAGGTATGATATCAAGCTCAATCCATCAAAGTGCACATTTGGAGTTCCTGGTGGCAAGTTACTCGGTTTTCTCGTTTCCGAGCGAGGAATCGACGCTAATCCAGAGAAGATCGGCACTATTCTCCGAATGAAACGCCCTGTGCGAGTGCACGATGTACAGAAGCTTACTGGATGCTTGGCCGCATTAAGTCGATTCATCTCACAACTCGGTGAAAAGGCATTGCCTCTTTACCGACTGATGAAGAAGGCAGACAAGTTCGAGTGGACTCCAGAAGCTGATGCAGCGTTTGCCGAGCTAAAAGCTCTGCTCTCCACCCAGCCGGTGCTTGCTGCTCCAATCAGCAAAGAGCCTCTGTTGCTCTATATCGCAGCCACAGGACAAGTCGTCAGTACTGTGCTTACGGTCGAGCGGGAAGAAGAAGGAAAAGCTCTCAAAGTTCAGCGCCCAGTGTATTATTTGTCTGAAGTCTTGATTCCATCCAAGCAGAGATATCCTCATTATCAGAAGCTCGTGTATGGAATATACATGACCACAAAGAAGGTTGCTCATTATTTCTCTGATCATTCCATCACAGTCGTCAGCGACGCTCCACTATCAGAGATTTTGGACAACAGAGATGCAACTGGTCGAGTGGCTAAATGGGCGATTGAACTTCTTCCCCTTGATATCAAGTTTGAAGCAAAGAAGGCCATTAAGTCCCAGGCAATAGCAGATTTCCTCGCCGAGTGGATTGAACAGCAACAGCCGACTGAAGTTCACTCGGAGCATTGGACCATGTTCTTTGATGGCTCTAAGATGTTGAATGGTTCCGGTGCTGGGGTTGTCCTGGTTTCCCCCAGAGGAGATAAGCTCAGATATGTGCTCCAGATTCACTTTGATTCCTCCAACAATGAGGCAGAATATGAGGCCCTCTTATACGGATTGCGCATGGCCATTTCACTCGGCGTCCGTCGCCTGATGGTCTATGGCGACTCGGATTTAGTGGTCAACCAAGTGATGAAGGAGTGGGACGTGAGAAGCCCAGCCATGACTGGATACTGCAGTGCAGTGAGGAAGCTGGAAAAGAAGTTCAAGGGGTTGGAGCTCCATCATATACCCCGACTGAAAAATCAAGCAGCTGATGATCTAGCAAAGATAGGTTCCAAGAGAGAAGCCATTCCGAGTGGTGTGTTCTTGGAGCATATACACACTCCGTCAGTCAAAGAAGATCCTTTCACCGAAGAAGCTCCACAGCCCAAGAGTGCCACAGATCCGACTGAGGTTGAAGTCCCAGCAGTGGTCGACTTGGTCATGGAGGTCTTGGTGGTCATTCCCGACTGGATAGTTCCATATATCGCGTATATCCTGAGAAAAGAGCTCCCGGAGGATGAGGAAGAGGCTCGACAGATCGTCCGTCGATCTAAGGCCTTTACCGTAATCAAAGGACAATTATACAGAGAAAGCGCGACTGGAGTTGGTCAGAAGTGCATAACACCAGAAGAAGGTCGAATCATCCTCAATGATATCCACTCGGGAACCTGTGGTCATCATGCGTCCTCTCGGACCATCGTGGCCAAAGCATACCGAGCCAGATTTTACTGGCCAAAGGCGAATGAGATGGCAAAGGAAATAGTGGATAAGTGCGAGGGATGTCAGTTCTACTCGAATATGTCGCACAAGCCTGCATCGGCTCTGAAGACCATCCCACTCGTCTGGCCTTTCGCAGTATGGGGGTTGGACATGGTCGGTCCTTTGAGAACAGGGCGAAGTGGCTTCACGCATGTACTGGTGGCAGTCGACAAATTCACCAAGTGGATTGAGGCTAAACCAATCAAGAACCTTGACGCCGGTGCTGCTATTAGCTTCATCAGGGAACTAATATTCAGATATGGAGTCCCGCACAGCATCATTACGGATAATGGGTCGAACTTTTACTCGGAGGAATTCAGAGATTTCTCTAACTCTCAAGGCACACGAGTCGACTACGCTTCAGTCGCTCATCCGCAGTCGAATGGACAAGCAGAGCGAGCCAATGGCCTGATTCTCAAGGGATTGAAACCCGGACTGATGCGTGATCTCAAGCATGCAGCTGGAGCTTGGGTCGACGAACTTCCCTCAGTGCTTTGGGGACTGCGGACCACACCTAATCGGTCGACCGAAAGAACTCCATTCTTCTTGGTCTACGGAGCTGAAGCAATCTTGCCGAGTGATCTTCTCCACAATGCTCCTCGAGTTGAGATCTACAACGAAGCAGAAGCTGAACAAGCGCGGCAGGACGCAGTCGACCTTTTAGAGGAAGAAAGGGAGATGGCTCTGATCCGGTCGACCATCTACCAACAAGATTTGCGTCGTTTCCACGCCAGAAATGTGAGGGGTCGAGCCTTCCAGGAAGGAGATTTAGTTCTCCGAGTGGATCATAAGAAACAACACAAGCTTGCTCCTTCTTGGGAAGGACCCTTCATTGTCACCAAAGTTCTCCACAATGGGGCGTACCGTCTTTACAACGTCGAACATAATATCGACGAGCCTCGAGCTTGGAACGCGGAACTACTCCGCCCATTTTACACTTAAGCTTTATCACTCGGATGAGTTGCAATAAAGTACTTCTGTAGTTCTTGGACCTCAAAATAATAGTGTCATAGTTCCTCCATAATTTTTGTCACTTCTTATTTTGTCCAATAAAATTTCCCCTCAGTGGGTGACTTAGCCGCGAATCCGTTTCGCCTAAGTTTGTAAAAATCCTCCGAGTGGTGAGCCAGACTCCCACTCGGAGGCTTAGCTGCGAATCCGTTTCGCCTAAGATTAAATAAAATCCTACCGAGTGGTAAGCCAGACTTCCACTCGGGGGCTTAGCTGCAGTCCAAGTACTCGCCTAAGATCCTACCGAGTGACGAGCAAACCTCTCACTCGGGGGCTTAGCTGCAGTCCAAGTACTCGCCTAAGTTATCAGAAATCCTACTAAGTGAAGAGCAAACCTCTCACTCGGGGGCTTAGCTGCAGCCCAGTGCTCGCCTAAGATATAAAAATCCTACCGAGTGAAGAGCAAACCTCTCACTCGGGGGCTTAGCTGCAGTCCAAGTACTCGCCTAAGTTATCAAAAATCCTACCGAGTGAAGAGCAAACCTCTCACTCGGGGGCTTAGCTGCAGCCCAGTGCTCGCCTAAGATATAGAAATCCTACCGAGTGAAAAGCAAACTTCTCACTTGGGAGGCTTAGCTGCAGCCCAGCGCTCACCTAAGTGGACTAAGGAATAAGTCGATTGCAGTAAGCGCCCTGCTTTGAACCTGCAAAAGACATTTCGAGCCAAAAGCAATCATATTCAAACACCAAATTCAAGTTCGGATCGATACCTAAAGGAACCGAAAGTGCTCAGGCGCTAAGCCCGTTAAGGTTTATCGGTTACAACTCCACTCAGCATACCGAGGCAAATTTAAAGCGTCGAGCTTAGAAGAAGTTTTTTACCCCTCCTGTGGAGGGCTGGAAGGTGCAACAAACTCATCAAGATCAATTCCATCTGCGATCCGAGTGGCAGCCGCAAGGAAAGTTTCCATAAAGGACCTGAAGTCGTGTTTCTTGGTGTTGGCCACCCGGAGGGCCGCCAGCTTGTCTTCTCGCGCATCTTTGCAGTGGACTCGGGCCAGACACAGAGCAACATCTGCACCGCACCGAGCCGAGGACTTTTTCCACTCCTGCACTCGACCAGGGATCGTGTTCAAGCGAGCCATTAGCGACTCGAGGTCGTTCTGAAGTGTCTCCCCGGGCCAGAGCGTCGAGTCGATGCGAGATGTGGCGACCTTCAGCCTTGCAAGATAGTCCACGACAGCTGCAACACGGGACTCCAGTCGGAAAACATTCATGGCAACTTCGTCGTCCATCGGAGAATTGACGGGGTCAATGTTTGGTTCCAGCCGGCTAGTTTCTTCTTCAAAGTTTTGACAAAATTCTGCAAGGACGATCACCGAGTCAAGGCGATGGTCGAATGGAAAAAACCACGGTTGGAAATGATCGCCGAGCATAGAAATTTACCTTCAAGCATAAGAAACAACTTCTTGGCAAGACCATTCAGGAAGGCCTCCAGATCTTTTTTCTTCCCAAGAGCAGCTTTCAGATTGGCATTTTCTTGCTCAAGCTTGGCGACTGAAGCTAACTTCTCGTCAACAAGCTTGGTCTTCTCAGCTAGTTCAAGGTCCTTCTTCCGTTGGGCCTCCCTCACCTTACCTGCAAGTTACAGCAAGATCAGATTTTGAAACAAATGAAGGGAAAAAGCAGTCGTCAAGGTCTCACCAAACATACCTTCGGTCTCCTCCTTTGCCTTCGTCAGTTTCTCCTGAACCAGCTTCAAATTCAGCTCGAGCTGAACGTGCTTGTTTTCCAGCTCAGAGTAGCGAGCCACAAGATCACAGGAGTTCTGCGAAGAACCAATCGACTAAAATGTCAAATATAATTCACTTCCGAGTGAAAAAGGAAAAATCACGTGTTTCTAAGACTACAGCCGAATACAAGCATTCGACCGTAGTCTCGGGGACTACACCCAGTGGGTGCACTCAGCGTGCCCCCACTAATCCTATTGAAGACAGAGTCGACCAGTCGACCAGTTTGCGAAATTCATTCGACGTAGTCGAATGACGGAAAGACTGAAATTATAAAGCCTAAGGCCGACTGCCAGCAGTTGACCTTAGCCTTGGGGACTACACCCAGTGGGTGCACTGAGCGTGCCCCCACTAATCCTATTGAAGACAGAGTCGACCAGTCGACCAGTTTGCGAAATCCAGTCGCCATAGTCGAATGACGGAAAGACTGAAATTATAAAGCCTAAGGCCGACTGCCAGCAGTTGACCTTAGCCTTGGGGACTACACCCAGTGGGTGCACTCAGCGTGCCCCCACTAATCCTATTGAAGACAGAGTCGACCAGTCGACCAGTTTGCGAAATCCAGTCGCCATAGTCGAATGACGGAAAGACTGAAATTATAAAGCCTAAGGCCGACTGCCAGCAGTCGACCTTAGCCTTGGGGACTACACCCAGCGGGTGCACTCAGCGTGCCCCCGCTAACACGGAGTTTAATCGACACACCCAGTGGGTGACTACTATAAATTCTGGAAAGGAAAAGTTTTTGGTAGCATACCCTAACAGAACAAATGGTGGTCGACTGACCTGAACATTGCGTTGGAGGGCGGAACTGGCGTCGTAAGCTGCCTGGCTCGCATCCCGGATGGTCTTCAACTGCTCCATCATGATCCCTGCCTGGCATATTGCCTCCTTCGCTGCGCCAGCTTGGTCCTCTGGGACGTGGTGCATCGTGAAGAGGGAGGGCTGCGGAGCACTCGTCAGTGGATCTGCGAAGGACATGGTGTGTGAGTGGTGTTCTCCTCCTCCGCGACCAGAGCCTCAGGCACCGTCACATCCTGGGTCACCCTGCTGGCAGACGCTTTCCTACTCCTTCTGTACTTCACCGGTTCCTCGTCTTCATCATCATCAGGGAGAGTGATTACAACATTGGATGGAGCTACAGAAAAGAATCAGAATTAGAGATCATGAGTCGGTCGACTAAAAGTGGCGTTAAGAGTATAGTACCGGGTCTTGAGGTTGCTGCATCCTCCATCTCATGGTCATCAGCCCGGGCCGAGGTCTCAGAAGTAGCAGCACTGCAACTCCAAAGAATCAGTCGACTAACTCCAGCGCCAACCAGAGACAAAGTTCACACAGAACAAGAAGACTTAAGCAACATGATTACCCTGATATGGTGGGGATGGACACCTTCATCTTCGGCAGGTGCTTGGTCGGCTTCGACGAGGCCGCCCTGGGCTGCTTCGGCGCCTTTTCAGTCGGCGCCGGAGAGGTGGTCCGAGGGCGCTTAGTCGACTGTGTAATAGTCGCAACCCCCTCGCCGCGTTCGGTCGCAGGGTCATGGGCAAGTTTCGACCGCCTTTCCGAGCGCGGTGGTCCGACCTCCTCCTCCTCCTCCTCTTCCTCGTCCTCATCGTCACCATCGTCATCGTCATCGTCATCATCATCGGCCTCAGCGGCGTCCGAGTCCCACTCCTCCTCCTGGCTCTCGCCCCGCTCGCTTCTCCCTCCTCAGTCGGAGCCTGCGCTCCGTTGGGCATCGAGTACAGTTCGGTGAGGGCCTGATAAACAACAAGACAAAGATCAGTCGACTGATCGGCAGAGAAAACAGAAATAAATATGACGAGAATACAATGGGAAGTGGAGCAGACATACCTTGCTTGGGTCACTGTGGCAGTCGAGTGGGGGAATCCTTCTGGCCCCGCGAGGGTTGTCCTTGTTCCCAGTAACAGCGGCCGTCCACCTTTCCAGAGTGGCATCGTCGACTGTTTCTGGATTGACCCGAGTCACATCCTCAGTCCCACAGTACAACCACATGCAATGGCTCCGGAACTGAAGAGGCTGGATACGGCGCCTAAGGAAAACTTCCAGGAGATCCATGCCCGTCACTTCCTCCCGAACCAACTGAACTACGCGCTCCATCAGCATCTTCACGTCAGCTTTCTCCTCCGGAATCAACTTCAGAGAGGAGGGCTTGTTCACTCGGTCCATGGTAAATTGAGGGAGTCCACTCGACTGCCCCGGCGTCGACTCGTCCTGGCAGTAGAACCAGGTCGACTGCCAGCCTCTGACTGACTCGGGAAATGTCATGGCTGGGAAGGTGCTCTTGTTCCTCACCTGGATCCCCAGACCTCCACACATTTGGACCACTCGGGTTCTTTCGTCGCCTGGACTCGCCTTCTTCACGGTTTGAGAGCGACATGTGAATATGTGCTTGAACAAGCCCCAATGCGGTCGACAGCCCAGAAAACTCTCACACATGGACACAAACGCGGCAAGGTAGGCGATAGAATTCGGGGTGAAGTGGTGGAGTTGCGCTCCAAAAAAGTTCAAGAAACCACGAAAGAAAATGCTCGGCGGCAAAGAGAATCTGCGGTCAACATGGGTAGCCAGAAGCACGCACTCACCCTCTTCCGGCTGGGGCTGCCACTCTTTCCCCGGAAGCCTCGCAGCTCCATGAGGGATCAGGCCCTCGTTGGCCATGTCGAGGAGATCCTTCTCCGTGATGGTCGACTGGATCCAGTCTCCCTGGACCCAGCCTTTTGGCAGGCGAGATCTAGACGAAGACCCACCGCGGCTGGTGGATCTCCCCTTCGCCTTCTCCGTCGCCGACGCCTTCTTCGCGCGCTCCAGCGCCGCCATCTTCTCCTTGACCATGGCTACCGGCGGGGCGCGTGAGGAGAAGTGGTGCGGAGGCGAGAGCGAGCACGTTGGGCGGAGACGAAGGGGGCAGAGAGAGAATGCTGAGGCACTGTTCAAAAAACCCTCGCCGGGCGCATTTATAAGATCCCTTCTGAGTGGATGACAGGTGGGCCCGGTCGATCTAATCATATCCTGGAACTATTACGCGGGCGGGATACGTGGCGAAGAAAGCAGAGCAGGGATCGAGGCGTCTATGTCCCGTCCCATCCGAACGCCGCGGTCCGCTCCGCTTCGCGCGTTTCCCCAAATTTCGCATCCCGCGGAATCTGCGAACGGTAGATCGGTCTGTCAGGCGCGGGATTTCCTGCGATCCGTCGCTCGAAAATCGACGAAGCCCGAAAGATCACTCGACGAAAGAAAAGAATGGATCGAGTCGACTGAAGACAAGTTGCTCACTATCAACGAAGAGATTCTCTGGTTCAGAACAACACACGACCAGTGTGCAAAGGTTAATCGGAAACAGCATCAACTCCTCCGTCACTCAAAGCCTCAATCCATTCGGGGGCTAATGATGGGGTCATGTACCTAGGGTAGGGTCACAGACCTGATCTAAGTACCCTGCCCAAGGACACCCTTAGAAGAGGTCACCTTCCAGTCGACCAACGAGGGACTCACTCGACTACCTTGAAGGACTCGACCACGAAGACTCACTCGACTACCAGGAGGTCAAAAGGCACTCTGCACTGCAACGGCCTGTAGTTAAGTAGACTTTATGATAGTTAAGACACTTTATGTGGGACGTTACCAGTAACGCCCCGGACTAAATACACCTTAAACCCTTCATTACGTGGGCTGGCTGGGGTCCTGGCGCACTCTATATAAGCCACCCCCCTCCACAGGCAGAAGGGTTCGGCATCCTGTAACTCATATACACATAATCCACTCGACCGCCTCCGGGCTCCGAGATGTAGGGCTTTTACTTCCTCCGAGAAGGGCCTGAACTCGTACATCTCTTGTGTTTACAACCTCTCCATAGCTAGGACCTTGCCTCTCCGTACCTACCCCCCACTCTACTGTCAGACTTAGAACCACGGCACTATCCTTGGTGGGACCTTCGAGTTCCTTTTGGATAGGGTCGCATATTGGGCGTGACAGAACCCTAACTACGGATGCCTTCGTGGCCCACACCATCATCAATAGTGGGTGCATCTAGAGCTGGCGTGTACCAGGCCGGCGGCGCGTCAATCTTGGCCTTGCGGGGCGCCATCACTCATCGGAGGGGAGAAGGTCGAAGCGGATCTGGAGATTTCGTAGGCAAAGGGCAAGCACTACAAGAAATATGTCAACTTATGACCACCACTATTGGTCACTGAAAGGTCACAAATTTCCATTTATGACCTTTTTGTGACCAAAAACAGAAGGTCAAAAGCTGGCCGTCGTAAATTGACTATAGCGACCTTTCTTCTGGAATGGTCAAAGACGTTTACGACCAAAATATTCCTACTGTGGCGTTTTGGTCACTAGCAACCTCCCCCAGGCCATGTAGGCATCCAGCGTGGCAAGCTGATGTGGCACAAGATTCAGCCCGGTCCAATTCGATTTTCTACATGGGCCTAGCCCAACAATTCGGCCTTTTAATGTATTTTTTCCTATGCTTTTATTAGCTACCTGGGTCTGGCCCAACAATTCAGCCTTATTGATTTCTTTGCGTGGCCCTTGATTTTCTTTTTGATCACGTATTTTCTGGGCCATTTCTTTGCTGGGCTGAATCCCAGTTATCATGTTCTCATAAGTGGGTCCAAGTTGTCAGGTTCTAGCAAGTGGGTCTGACTTGTCAGGGCCATATTCCTCATTTCATTTTGACAGTAAATAAATAACCTATATTTAAATTGGCACTGACAAAAAACACATATAATACTTCAAATAACAACAGCCAGATTCAGTATAGAGCCAGATTCTGTATGGAGCTCCTGCTCTACAAATAACACGCAATACAATGGTGCTCCTGCTCTACAAATAACTCTACATGTGGAGTAACTAATTTACAAGCTCTACAAACACCATATTCTTCAAGATGGAGCTCCTTCGTTAGAATTACAAACAGGCACATGCACCTGCTCTTGCTCTTGCTCATAGTCAGGACGCCCTGTTACATGAATCAGCAAAGAAGAATCAAAAAATTGGAGCAAATATATTATGAAGAGACCATTCAATAAAAAGGACAAGTTCTCAGAATGATAACACAAATTCAACTAGTACGATGCTTTTAGAAGTCACAAAAAATAACAATTACTACATGGCAGATGATCATGAAGAGTATAAACACATCTTAAATCTTACTTGTAAAAAGAGAATACATGCCTATCTCCAGCAATGTTATTATTATATAGAAAAAACCGTAAATGGATCCCACAATAGTACAGTACAAGTGTGGGTAGAATTCAAAAGGTACAGCTACAAGTTAATAGATCAATAAAATATGGGACTTTTGCCAGTGCATGGTACTGAAGCCTGCAATCAGTATACTGTCATAACATTGCAGGAGTGCAAAACATAGATCTGGCATAGTTTACAACATAACAAACAAACTCTGACTAAGATGGGGGAGACAACCTAAACGAACCAGCTAACTGATAATCATTACTACAAATCGATAATCAATACTGACAATGGAACACAATAAGCTTCTACAACAAATCTCGTACAAACATAAGGTGCAGCATGGCACCAGATCCACGGCAGGAAACACTTGGAGATCTAACAATTCACCCGCGAGAACGGTCCACAAAATAGCTACAGGAAAGTGGGGGAATTAGGGAGCGGGCAAACCTGAATCCCGGCGCGGGATGAGCGGGACACAGGCGCCTTCTTCTTGTCCTTGTCCTTGTCGACGGCGCCCTTGGCCACCGTCGTCTTCACCGCAAGCAGCCCCTTGCCTCCCTTCCCGGCCATCTCCCTTCGCAGCAGAGCCCCCTGCATGCACACCCAATGAAACCATCAACAAAACCAAGCAAGCAAAAGAGATTTCAAGCGACAACGCCGGGGATCCCATGCCTCACCTGGCTTCCTCTCGCCTCTCTTGGTCTTACAAGCGACAAAACCGGCCACTGGCGGGCAGGGCGGGAGGCGCCAAAGTTGAGGAAGAAACCCCGCTAAACACCACATTTCCGTCACCTGCATGCGTGAGGAAACCCAATCAAGGAACCATGCCGTATCCATGTTATAAAACAAAAAAGGAAAACAACATGAAACCGTACAGAGTTCTGCTGTAGATTGTGAAATGTTTTCTTCTCAAATTTCCAATTTTGTAGATTGTGAATTGTTTAATCTAACTATCATGCTGACATATGATTGATTTTGGACTTTGCAATATTTAGTGAATGAAACTGTGAACTGTTTAGCATTATCCTTTGTAGATAAAAACATAATTAGATTGTTGTTGTGCAAAGGTTGTTCATGTGCAGAGCTCTAAAAATACAAAAAGAAAATGCAGATTATTGTGCAGAGCAATAAGGACGCACATCTGGACTGGTAATCCCATTAAAACTTTATTCTCTAGGAATGGAATTGAAACGTGAACCGTGCAGCTACTCCGAAACTGCAAAGGCTATTATTGTGCAGAGCTCTGAAAATACAAAAAGAAATGCAGATTGTTTCTTTCGGAGCCTGCTCTGTTCCATGCAATGCATCCTGCAGAAATTAGGAAAAGAAAACGTACAACAGCCTCGGCTACTACATGTAGGGCAGATTTCTGCCACACAAGCAAACACATACGATCAACAAACCAATTATGCAGTCAGCCCTTTGCTTATACAGCACCACAAACCAAACTTGAAAGCACTTCAACAGTAAATCAAACCTGTTACTGATGCTAGTAATAAGAAGATGGACAGATGTGTATATATACCGGTGTTGACGGGGCCAAGGGTGGCCTGCTTGTAGAGGCTGTAGAGGCAGAGCTTCTCCTGGGAGTGCTCCTTCTTCTCCTAGGTGTGCTCCTCCTACAACAGCAGCAACAGCAGGTCAAGAACAACAATAGAGTCATATGAGCTGCTGGGTTCATAGCATCAGTTTGACACCAACAACAGCAGAGATTAGAGTCATATGACAACGAAAACAACAACAAAAGTAGTTTGACAGTAGCAGCAGCAGAAATAGTTTCAAGTAGTCTTTTCTGATGGATGTAAAACTTGAGAATCTAGTATACCATAGTAGAACTAATTTTCATATGCAGCATAATTTCAACCACCCAACTTAATTCTAGCCCTCCATTGTGAAGGATCTACTCCTGAACCATGCAGAACAAACAACAACAAAAAATAACAGCATTTCGAATAGTATAAACAGAGAGCAGCCATGCCAATAAACTAATAATAAAATTTTGTGATAGATAAGAGAAAAACGGGACTGCAACACAGAATCGACAGCAGCTGCTACATCTAATTTAAATAAGACTAGATCTACAACATATTTTCAATCATAAGGTGGCATCCTAACTTAAATTGACAAGCCATCCTAACTTAATTGACAAGCCATCCATTCCTAAGGATCTAATTTGAGAATCTGACATAGAACAATCTCATAAACAGGGGACTACAGCATGCCAAACAACAGAGAACACACATGCAGATATGAACCAATAATAAATCTGTAATTAATCTCATAGACAGGGCACTGCATGATGGATTCGGCAACAACCACATCTGATTATTCAGAACAAATCATATCAGATCGTGCGTGTAAGAACAGAACAGGGACCGCACGCAACCACGGAGATCTCATCTAACAGACGACGCATGATACACAGCGGGTCGGGAGGGAGGGAGGGTGGCATGTACCGAAGACGGTGTTGGTGGGGTTCATGGCGACCTGGTTCTTGGCGGCGTTGCCGATGAGGCGCTCGGTGTCGGTGAAGGCGACGTAGGAGGGCGTGGTACGGTTGCCCTGGTCGTTGGCGATGATCTCAACCCGGTCATGCTGCCACACGCCGACGCAGGGGAGGAAGAGGCCATCTCGCCCATGGCATCCTAGATCTGGGAGGGATAGAACACGAGGTGAGGAAGTGAGGGAGGGATGTGAGGAGGAGGAGATGGAGTGGAGGGACGCACCTGAGTCGCCGGGGTGGGGGTCGCTGGGGAGACGACGTGGAAGGACAGCCACCACGGACACGCCCCCACGACGGGGTGGTGGGTTGGTGTGGGGTTCCGGAGCGGGGAGGAGGAGGAGGCGGCCATGGTGGACAGTACGGGGTGCGGGGGCGGCGGGGTTGTGTCGATTGGATTTGGGGGATCGAGGCAGGAGGTAGAGGGCGGAGGGTAGGGAGAGATGGTGAGGAGAGGGACAAGGTGGGCGGTGGGTGAGGAGGACGACGAGGTAGGCGGTGGGTGGGAGGAAGGGTTGCCGCACAGGGAGAGGACTGGATCTCCGTCGTCCTTGGTTGAGGTCATCGGTGGGAGGGAGGATTGGATCGGGAGGGGGCAGTGGCGCAAGGAGATGGGGGGATCTGAGCTAGGGTTTGGGTGGAGGAAGGGGAGGGGCGTGCGGGAGGCCATGAACAACGGCCAGCTCCGGCGGAGGGAGGTGCCAGCGGCGATCTAGAAGGGAGGAGGCAGCTCTCTCTCTCTCTCCGTCGGGCGAGACAGCGAGGAGATGGATGGATGTGGGAAAGAAAGGAGGCGCGGGGGGGGGGGGGGGGGTGGATGGAAAATGACCAGCTAGGGTTTCGTGTTAGGTGTGGAAGGGTTGAGGACAGCCGTTGGATCCACGAGCATCCGACGACGTATGATGCACGATCCGCGTGAAACGTCTATAGACCAATAAGAATGCAGTATGATGCTATGACCATCTAAATTGGTCATAGTTGTCTAAAAATAATATGTTAAAATCATGTCAGCTATTTTGTGACCTGAGAAATTCAAAAAGAAAATAAAAAACCTTCTCATTGTGTCACCAAAATGTGAACAGGTTTTCAGAAAAAATAACAAACATGAAAAAATACAAATATCTTCAAAAAGGTGTATTGAGAAATGAGTTTTCTTGCAAAAATAAACATTTTTCATTTTTCGAGAGCTCAAAATGAGTTTTTTTGTGAAGGACCTATCATATATTTGTTGCAAAATTGGACCAAATCATTTTTCTAAAATACTAGTCCATATTTAATGCACAATTGACAAAATGGTTGGGTGTCAAAAGTTTTGATCCACCTCTGGTGAAAAAGAGAAATTCCCGCCGATTCAGCTGGAAACAGGTCAAATTTGAACTGTAGTTGCCTCGTAGTTTGCTATTTATTTTTTCAAAAAATCATTTCTAGGTACATAAGTATCTATTTAATCAGAGAAACACCAAAAAAATTCCAAGATTCAACCACTAGCTAGGAACGGTCATTCCCGCCGTTTTGACCGCATTTTGAAACGGGCATAAAAAATTCAAAAAAAATCAAAAAAAATGGGAAACCTTCGCATTGTGTCATTATATGTGGCCAAGTTCCCAGGAAAAATAACAAACTTGTAATACCGCAATTATTATAAAAAAGTGTTCTCAGAAACGAGCTATCAAGCGTGAAGATTCATGGCTTTCAAGCCAAATGATCAATCTTATGGCCACATTCATGGCATAGTTTGTTCAAATGATCTCATATTGTGCACAAGGGTGCATATTAGAATGGCAAACAATGTTGCCTAAGGAAGTTTTCATTTTCTTTGGACGAAAAAACCATTTTTCATTTTCCGAGTGCCCGAAAGGAGGTGTTTTTTTGTGAAGGAACTACCAAATAATTGTTGAAAAATTGGACCAAATCATTTTTCTAAAATACTAGGACATATTTAATGCACAATTGACCAAATGGTTGGGTGAAAAAAGTTTTGATCCACCTCTCGTGAAAAAGACAAATTGCCGCCGATTCAGTTGGAAGCGGGTCAAATTTGAACTGCAGCTGCCTCATAGTTTGCTATTTATTTTTTCCAAAAATCATTTCTTAGTTACATAAGTATCTATTTAATCATAGAAACACCAAAAAAATTCCAAGATTCAACCACTAGCTAGGAACGGTCATTCCCGCCGTTTTGACCGCATTTTGAAACGGGCATAAAAAATTCAAAAAAAATCAAAAAATTGGAAAACCTTCGAATTGTGTCATTATATGTGACCAAGTTTCTAGGAAAAATAATAAACTTGTAATACGGTAATTATTTTAAAAAAGTGTTCTCAGAAATGAGCTATCAAGTGTGAAGATTCATGGCTTTCAAGCCAAATGATCAATCTTATGGCCACATTCATGGCATAGTTTGTTCAAATGATCTCATATTGTGCACAAGGGTGCATATTGGAATAGCAAACAATGTTGCCTAAGGAAGTTTTCATTTCCGTTGGACGAAAAAACCATTTTCCATTTTTCGAGTGCCCGAAAGGAGGTTTTTTTGTGAAGGAACTACCAAATAATTGTTGCAAAATTGGACCAAATCATTTTTATAAAATACTAGGCCATATTTAATGCACAATTGACAAAATGGTCTGGTGTAAAAAGTTTAGATCCACCTCTGGTGAAAAAGACAAATTTCTGCCGATTTAGTTGGAAGCGGGTCAAATTTGAACTGCAGCTGCCTCACAGTTTGCTATTTATTTTTTCCAAAAATCATTTCTAGTTACATAAGGACCTATTTAATCATAAATACATGGTTTGGTGGCAATACGTCGAGGTTTGGGCGGTGGCCGAGGGCCCCAACTCTAGAGCGCGTAAACTCGCATGCCGCGCTCGTGGTCACCGCGTGACCGTGGCGTTGCCATGTGTTCTGGGCGGCCTAGGCATGTCTAGTGGGTTGGGCACTCCCTAGGTTGGTGCTAGGAAGAAAATTACAACATAAGATTCTCACGAGGAGACCAATCGGTGCTCAAACATGAATTAGCAGCCAAGTGTTTGATTAGCGGTACGGGAAATGTACATGGCTAATGGGCGTGAGTTTTGGCTGAGGATGATCAGTTACTAAGAAGACCGTTTTCACAAATTTTCAGCTCAAAAGGAGGAGCCTAGGTGGTACTTGCTTTGCAAACCACCACACTGGACATAAATACGAATGTTGAAGCTCGACTCAAAATAATGAATGGATTGAGCTGGCATTTGGTGGAGGATGGTTATTTGGGCATAGGAAAGCACTGTAGAAAATGGATACTATTTGGACATGCGAAAGTGGTACTTCCTTCACAAACTGTTACTCTGAACAGAATAGGAAAATGAATATTTTTGAATTATTTTTGAACTAGGCAAGGAAGGTTTTTACATATTTGACAAAGATATGACCTAAAGAATTTATGAGATTTTTTTGGGAATTTTGGGAATGACAGAAATATAGGTTGCTTCACAACCTAGGGCAAAAACTGCCACATGGACATGACACATAGGCAAAACTGATGAGGTGGCGCCTAGTCATAGCAACCCACTACAATTTACAAGGCTATGACCATCTATATTGGTCGTTAACAACTAGAAATAAGGCAGCGGACTAGCGCTGTTAGCTTTATGACCATTTCATGTAAGGAAATTATGACCTTTCTGACCAAAATGGTCGCAATGGTTTAGGGTTTGGAGCCCCTCGAACAGCTTTTGATCAATTGGTCTCAAATGGTCATAAATCTATGACGAATTCTTCCAGGGTCACTGACAGAAGGTCATAAGTTGACATATTTCTTGTAGTGAAGGAAGGGGATCTGGAGCAAGACGAAGGACAGCAATGAAGGCAAGCCTTGCTCGCACCAGCCTTTTTGTCAGTCGGGCAGTTGCCGAGGCGGCGTGGGGACGCGGAGACGCCCACGTCCAATCAGTCGCCACGCCTTGGCCAAGGCCGCATGCTTTGGGGGCCCGCGGCGCTTCGCACTTACCCATTTGGCTTCGCTGCTAAGCCAAGTCCGATCGCGCCTTGGGCCCGGGGGCTACTGTCGGCATTCTGGGAACGGGGGTTGATACTTCTCCAACGTATCTATAATTTATGAAGCATTCATGCTATTTCATTATCGGTTTTGAATGATTACAGGCTTTATTATACACTTTTATATTACTTTTGGGACTAACCTACAAACTGGAGGCCCAACCCATATTGCTATTTTATTGCCTATTTCAATATTTCAAAGAAAAGGAATATCAAACGGAGTCCAAATGGAATGAAACCTTTGGGAGCATGATTTTTGGGAAGAATATGATCCGGGAGACTTGGAGTTCACGTCAGAAGAGCCTCGAGGAGGCCAGGAGATAGGAGGGCGCCCCCCTACTAGGCACGCCCCCTGTCTCCGGGGCCCCTCGAGCACCCCCCGACCGACTTCTTTCACCTATATGATCCCATATACCCTAAAAACATCGACAATGAAGATAGATCGGGAGTTCCGCTGCCGCAAGCCTCTGTAGCCACCAAAAACCTCTCGGGAGCCCGTTCCGGCACCCTGCCAGAGGGGGAACCCATCACCGGTGGCCATCTTCATCATCCCGGCGCTATCCATGACGAGGAGGGAGTAGTTCACCCTCGGGGCTGAGGGTATGTACCAGTAGCTATGTGTTTGATCTCTCTCTCTCTCTCTCGTGTTCTCTCTCGTGTTCCCTCTATGGCACGATCTTGATGTATCGCAAGCTTTGCTATTATAGTTGGATCTTATGATATTTCTCCCCCTCTACTCTCTTGTAATGGATTGAGTTTTCCCTTTGAAGTTATCTTGTCAGATTGAGTCTTTAAGGATTTGAGAACACTTGATGTATGTCTTGCCGTGCTTATCTGTGGTGACAATGGGCTATTCACGTGATCCACTTGATGTATGTTTTGGTGATCAACTTGCCGGTTCCGCCAATGAACCTATACATAGGGGTTGGCACATGTTTTCGTCTTGACTCTCTGGTAGAAACTTTGGGGCACTCTTTGAAGTACTTTGTGTTGGTTGAATAGATGAATCTGAGATTGTGTGATGCATATCGTATAATCATGTGCACGGATACTTGAGGTGACAATGGAGTATCTAGGTGACATTAGGGTTTTGGTTGATTTGTGTCTTAAGGTGTTATTCTAGTATGAACTCTTGAATAGATTGATCCGAAAGAATAACTTTGAGGTGGTTTCGTACCCTACCATAATCTCTTCGTTTGTTCTCCGCTATTAGTGGCTTTGGACTGACTCTTTTTTGCATGTTGAGGGATAGTTATATGATCCAATTATGTTATTATTGTTGAGAGAACTTGCACTAGTGAAAGTATGAACCTTAGGCCTTGTTTCCTAGCATTGCAATACCGTTTACGCTCACTTTTACTTCTTCTTACCTTGCTGTTTTTATAATTTCAGATTACAAATACTCATATCTACCATCCATATTGCACTTGTATTACCATCTCTTCGCCGAACTAGTGCACCTATACAATTTACCATTGTATTGGGTGTGTTGGGGACACAAGATACTCTTTGTTATTTGGTTGCAGGGTTGTTTGAGAGAGACCATCTTCATCCTACGCCTCCCACGGATTGATAAACCTTAGGTCATCCACTTGAGGGAAATTTGCTACTGTCCTACAAACCTCTGCACTTGGAGGCTTAACAGCGTCTACAAGAAGAAGGTTGTGTAGTAGACATCAAGCTCTTTTCTGGTGCCGTTGCCGGGGAGGTGAGTGCTTGAAGGTATATCTTTAGATCTTGCAATCGAATATTTTTTTTCTTGTTTTATCACTTGTTTAGTCTATAAAAGAAAACTACAGAAAAATGGAATTGAGTTTGTCTCATACGCTTCATCTTTTTAATATCTTTCGTGAGAATGATGGTAAGGAAAATTGTGCTCAAGTGCTAGAAGAAGAAATCTATAAAATGTTTGGCACAAAATATGTGAATGATGAGCATGATTGCAATGTTGTTAGTATGAATTCTTTGAATACCCATGATGCTAATGATATGCAAAGCCACAAGCTTGGGGATGCTATGTTTGATGAATATGATATTTTTTGTCCCCCAAGTTTTGATGAGAAAATTTATTATGATGATAGCATGCCTCCTATTTATGATGATTATATTGATGAAAGTGGGTTTGGAAGAGTGTCAACTTTAGGTAGTATTTATCCCACTATTTTGGAGGATATTGAATCTTATTGTGATGAATATGAAAGTGGATTTGGAAGAGTGTCAACTTTATTTAGTGATGATTCCACTATTTCGGAAGAGGTTCCAATTGATTATGAGAACAAAGTTGCTATCTATGATGATTATTGTGACGACTTGTATGCTATTAAGAATAATGATAACCATGAAACTTGTCATCATGATTTTAGTTTTCAGTTGGATTATGCCTCACATGATAGTTATTTTCTTGAGTTTGCTCCCACTACTATTGATGAGAAGAATTTTGCTTATGTGGAGAGTAGTAAATTTTCTATGCAAGTAGATCATGAAAAGAATGCTTTAGGTGCTGGTTATATTGTTGAATTAATTCATGATGCTACTTAAAATTATTATGAGCAAGGAATATATGTGTGTAGGAATTGCAATAATATCAAGTTTCCTCTCTATGTGCTTAAAATTTTGAAGTTATTCTTGTTTTGCCTTCCTATGCTAGTTGATTATTGTTCCCATAAGTTGTTTTCTCACAAAATCCCTATGCATAGGAAGTGGGTTAGACTTAAATATGCTAGTCTTATGCTTCATGATGCTCCCGTTATGTTTCAATTCTTATCTTTTATGTGAGCATCATTGTCATCATCATGCCTAGCTAGAAAGGCATTAAAGAAAAGCGCTTGTTGGGAGGCAACCCAATTTATTTTTGTTCCTTGCTTTTTGTTCCTGTTTAGTAATAAATGATTCATCTAGCCTCTGGTTAGATGTGGTTTCATGTTGTAATTAGTGTTTGTGCTAAGTAGAACCTTTGGGTGAAGTCTTTGTGATCTTGCTGTAAAAAACAGAAACTTTAGCACTCACAAAAATAGCTGCCATTTTTTATTGAAGAGTGATTTTAGGTTTATTATTTTTGCATATGATTAATAGACAAATTTATCAGGTCCACCAATTTATTTCATAATTTTTGGAGTTCCAGAAGTATACGTTTGATATAGATTACTACAGACTGTTCTGTTTTTGACAGATTCTGTTTTCATTGTGTTGTTTGCTTATTTTGATGAATCTATGAGTAGTATCGGAGGGTATGAAGCATAGATAAGTTTGAATACAGTAGATATTACACCAATATGAATAAAGAATGAGTTCATTACAGTACCTAAAAGTGGTGGTTTGTTTTCTTTTACTAACTGAGCTTACGAGTTTTGTGTTAAGTTTTGTGTGGTTGAAGTTTTCAAGTTTTGGGTAAAGATTCGATGGACTATGGAATAAGGAGTGGCAAGAGCCTAAGCTTGGGGATGCCAAAGGCACCCCAAGGTAATATTCAAGGACAACCAAGCAACTAAGCTTGGGGATGCCCCGAAAGGCATCCCCTCTTTCGTCTTCGTTCATCAGTAACTTTACTTGGAGCTATATTTTTATTCACCACATGATATGTGTTTTGCTTGGAGCGTCAATTTCTTTTGTTAGTATTTTCTTGCTGTTATTTAGAATAATGTTTTACTTCTATATTTTCAATAAAAATGTCAAGGATAGCCTTTACCATGCTTATTTTGCTAGTATACATGTTGCTGTTTGAAAACACAAAGTTTACCGCTGTTGCAAAAATTCCCTAGAAAAGTCAGAGAGTGATATAATGTTGAATAATTTTTCATATTGAGCTCTGATAAATCTTATACAGCTTAGTATTTTTCTTATAATTTTTGGAGTTAGGGAAGTATGATGAATCTTGCATTCTTTACAGACTATACCGTTTTGGCAGATTGCTATTATGTTTGCATTGTTTGCATATGCTTGCTTTTTAATGATTCTATTTTAGGATAGGAGTATTAAATATGCAGACATTTAGTATGCAATGTTGAATAATAATCTTAGTGATTTGTTATAGTAGAAAATGATAAGGTTTTTCATGATTTATACTAACTTATCTCATGAGTTCTTGTTGAGTTTGTTGTGGATGAAGTTTTTGAGATTTAGTAAACCAACATATAAAAGGAATTAAGGAGACACAAAAGCTCAAGCTTGGGGATGCCCAAGGCACCCCAAGATAATATTTCAAGAAGTCTCAAGCATCTAAGCTTGGGGATGCCCCGGTAGGCATCCCACCTTTCCTCTTCAACAATTAACGGTTAGTATCGGTTGAACCTAAGTTTTTGCTTCTTCACATGAGTTGTGCTATCCTTGCAATGCCATTTTGTTTTGTTTTGCTTGCTGCTTGAATAAAATACCAAGATCTGAAATTATTAAAAGAGATAGAATCTTCATATAGCTACATAATTATTTAGCTACTCATTGATCTTCACTTATATCTTTTTGGAGTAGTTTGTCATTTACTCGTGTGCTTCACTTATATCCTATGAGTAAATGGTTGAATGAGTTGAATGTCATAAATCTGAAAGTATATATGTTTCATATGCTTATCCCATGGGGAGTAATGACTTCACGTCTAAGAAGTAGAGGTTGTAAATTTATTGAAGGTTAGCAAGCATTGTATTGGTCACTTGAACAATTCATGAAAGAATATTGAAGGAAGAGAGATTTCACATATAAATACATTATCATGGACATCTTTTATAATTGTGAGCACTCATTAAGTATGACATGCTAAAGAGTTGATGTTGGATAAGGAAGACAATGTAATGGGTTATGTTTTCTCACATCTCAGTTAAAGTATATTGTCATGGATCATTCAAACATGTTGAGCTTGCCTTTCCCCCTCATGGTAGCCAAAAATTCCTAGCACCAAGTAGAGATACTACTTGTGCTTCCAAATATCCTTAAACCCAGTTTTGCCATGAGAGTCCACCATATCTACCTATGGATTGAGTAAGATCCTTCAAGTAAGTTGTCATCGGTGCAAGCAATAAAAATTGCTCTCTAAATATGCATGACTTATTAGTGCGGAGAAAATAAGCTTTGTACGATCTTGTTATGGAAGCAATAAAAGCGACGGACTTCATAATAAAGGTCCATATACAAGGGGCAATATAAAGTGACATTCTTTGGCATTAAGATTTTGTGTATCCAACCCTAAAAGCGCATGACAACCTCTGCTTCCCTCTGCGAAGGGCCTATCTTTTACTTTATGTCTTTTACTTTATGCAAGAGTCAAGGTGATCTTTACCTTTCGCTTTTTCATTTTTATCCTTTGGCAAGCACCTGTGTTGGAAACATCCTGATATATATATCCAATTGGATGTAAGTTAGCATGAACTATTATTGTTGACATCACCCAAAGGTGAATACGTTGGGAGAGGCAACACTATAAGCCCCTATCTTTCTCAGTGTCCGATTAAAACTCCATAACCATAAGTATTGCGTGAGTGTTAGCAATTGTAGAAGACTATACGATAGTTGAGTATGTGGAGTTTGCTAAATCAAAGCTCTGACATGGACCCTTCCTGAAAATAAGATGAATTGCAATTGTTTGATGGCTAAGAATGAAGTTTGCTAGTTTTCAAGAAAGTTTATGGTCTATGCTTTAACATGTGAATAGCTTGTTACTTGATCGTGAGAAGTTTTATGAGATGAACTACTGTTATGACATATAGTGATGCTAGTAAAGGTGACTGAAATTGTCATTGATCAAACTTGTCCACCTCTAGCATTCACACTTCATAAATTCTTTCTTTTATCATTTACCTACTCGAGCACGAGCAGGAATTAAGCTTGGGGATGCTGATACGTCTCCAACGTATCTATAATTTATGAAGCATTCATGCTATTTTATTATCTGTTTTGAATGATTACGGGCTTTATTATACACTTTTATATTACTTTTGGGACTAACCTACTAACCGGAGGCCCAACCCATATTGTTGTTTTATTGCCTATTTCAGTATTTTGAAGAAAAGGAATATCAAACGGAGTCCAAATGGAATGAAACCTTCGGGAGCATGATTTTTGGGAAGAATATGATCCGGGAGACTTGGAGTTCACGTCAGAAGAGCCTCGAGGAGGCCAGGAGATAGGAGGGCGTGCCCCCCTACTGGGCACCCCCTGTCTCCTGGGCCCCTTGAGCACCCCCGACCGACTTCTTTCACCTATATAATCCCATATACCCTAAATACATCGACAACGAAGATAGATCGGGAGTTCCGCCGCTGCAAGCCTCTTTAGCCACCAAAAACCTCTCGAGAGCCCATCCCGGCACCCTGCCGGAGGGGGAACCCATCACCGGTGGCCAGCTTCATCATCCCGGTGCTATCCATGACGAGGAGGGAGTAGTTCACCCTCGGGGCTAAGGGTATGTACCAGTAGCTATGTGTTTGATCTCTCTCTCTCTCTCTCTCGTGTTCTCTCTAGTGTTCCCTCTATGGCACGATCTTGATGTATCGCGAGCTTTGCTATTATAGTTGGATCTTATGATGTTTCTCCCCCTCTACTCTCTTGTAATGGATTGAGTTTTCCCTTTGAAGTTATCTTGTCAGATTGAGTCTTTAAGGATTTGAGAACACTTGATGTATGTCTTGCCGTGCTTATCTGTGGTGACAATGGGATATTCACGTGATCCACTTGATGTATGTTTTGGTGATCAACTTGCGGGTTCCGCCCATGAACCTATGCATAGGGGTTGGCACACGTTTTCGTCTTGACTCTCCGGTAGAAACTTTGGGGCACTCTTTGAAGTACTTTGTGTTGGTTGAATAGATGAATCTGAGATTGTGTGATGCATATCGTATAATTATGCCCACGGATAGTTGAGGTGACAATGGAGTATCTAGGTGACATTAGGGTTTTGGTTGATTTGTGTCTTAAGGTGTTATTCTAGTACGAACTCTTGAATAGATTGATCCGAAAGAATAACTTTGAGGTGGTTTCGTACCCTACCATAATCTCTTCGTTTGTTCTCCACTATTAGTGGCTTTGGACTGACTCTTTTTTGCATGTTGAGGGATAGTTATATGATCCAATTATGTTATTATTGTTGAGATAACTTGCACTAGTGAAAGTATGAACCTTATGCCTTGTTTCCTAGCATTGCAATACCGTTTACGCTCAGTTTTACCACTTGTTACCTTGTTGTTTTTATAATTTCAGATTACGAATACTCATATCTACCATCCATATTGCACTTGTATTACCATCTCTTCGCCGAACTAGTGCACCTATACAATTTACCATTGTATTGGGTGTGTTGGGGACACAAGAGACTCTTTGTTATTTGGTTGCAGGGTTGTTTGAGAGAGACCATCTTCATCCTACGCCTCCCACGGATTGATAAACCTTAGGTCATCCACTTGAGGGAAATTTGCTACTGTCCTACAAACCTCTGCACTTGGAGGGCCAACAACGTCTACAAGAAGAAGGTTGTGTAGTAGACATCAGGGGTCCCCAGACTTGCCTGCCCGCGGCCAGCAACGTGGCTCCACCAGCGGCCCAGTGCGGCCCGTCTTCATCAACCAAACATTCAAGACCCTCGCAAGGGGCCAAGCCTCACAGGGCGGATGACACGAGACCTCCTCAGGAGCGGCCTCCTCAGGCAGGCTCACGAGGGAGGCAGAGAGATCAAGGCAAGGGGTACCTCGCGAGGTTCCCGTGACGCAAGCCATGACGACCAAGACCAGGCGGGCGCTAGCGCACACAGTGTACTCGTTTCCCCTTTGGTGCTAAGGGGGCAAGCGCAGGCGCGGAGTACCAAGGCATCAGGCAAAGGTTTCCATATAGGTGCAACAAGACCAAGACTAGCAGGACGGCAAGAAGGAGGTCATTGTGGAGCACAAGATGTTGGGGAACGTTGCAAAAAATGAAATTTTTCTACGCTTTCACCAAGATCAATCTATGAGTTCATCTAGCAACGAGAGAGAGGAGTGCATCTACATACCCTTGTAGATCGCGAGCGGAAGCGTTCAAGAGAACGGGGTTGAGGGAGTCGTACTCGTCGTGATCCAAATCACCGGAGATCCTAGCGCCGAACGGATGACACCTCCGCGTTCAACACACGTACGGTTGAGGAAGACGTCTCCTCCTTCTTGATCCAGCAAGGGGGAAGGAGAGGTTGATGAAGATCCAGCAGCACGATGGCGTGGTGGTGGATGCAGCAGCAATCTCGGCAGGGCTTCGCCAAGCTTCTGCGAGAGGGAGAGGTGTAGCAAGGGGAGAGGGAGGCGCCAAGAGCATGGGTGCGGCTGCCATCCCCCCTCTTTATATAGGCCCCCTAGGGGGGGGGGGGGGGCGCCGGCCCTAGGAGATGGATCTCCAAGGGGGGGCGGCTTGCCCCCCAAGGCAAGTGGAGGCGCCCCCACACTAGGGTTTCCAACCCTAGGCGTAGGGGGGGCCCAAGGGGGGCCCACCAGCCCACCAGGGGCTGGTTCCCCTCCCACTTCAGCCCATGGGGCCCTCCGGGATAGGTGGCCCCACCCGATGGACCCCCAGGACCCTTCCGGTGGTCCCGGTACAATACCGGTAACCCCCGAAACTTTCCCGATGGTCGAAACTTCACTTCCTATATATAATTCTTTATCTCTGAACCATTCCGGAACTCCTCGTGACGTCCGGGATCTCATCCGGGACTCCGAACAACTTTCGGTTTACTGCATACTCATATCTTTACAACCCTAGCGTCACCGAACCTTAAGTGTGTAGACCCTACGGGTTCGGGAGACATGCAGACATGACCGAGACGCCTCTCCGGTCAATAACCAACAACGGGATCTGGATACCCATGTTGTCTCCCACATGCTCCTCGATGATCTCATCGGATGAACCACGATGTCGAGGACTCAAGCAATCCCGTATACAATTCCCTTTGTCAATCGGTACGTTACATGCCCGAGATTCGGTCGTTGGTATCCCAATACCTCGTTTAATCTCATTACCAGCAAGTCACTTTACTCGTACCGTAATGCATGATCCCATGACCAGACACTTGGTCACATTGAGCTCATTATGATGATGCATTACCGAGTGGGCCCAAAGATACCTCTCCGTCATACGGAGTGACAAATCCCAGTCTCGATTCGTGCCAACCCAACAGACACTTTCGGAGATACCCGTAGTGCACCTTTATAGTCACCCAGTTACGTTGTGACGTTTGGCACACCCAAAGCACTCCTACGGTATCCGGGAGTTGCACAATCTCATGGTCGAAGGAAATGATACTTGACATTTGGAAAAGCTCTAGCTAAACGAACTACACGATCTTTGAGCTATGCTTAGGATTGGGTCTTGTCCATCACATCATTCTCCTAATGATGTGATCCCATTATCAATGACATCCAATGCCCATAGTCAGGAAACCATGACTATCTGTTGATCAACAAGCTAGTCAACTAGAGGCTCACTAGGGACATGTTGTGGTCTATGTATTCACACGTGTATTACGATTTCCGGATAGCACAATTATAACATGAATAACAGACAATTATCATGAACAAAGAAATATAATAAGAACCATTTTATTATTGCCTCTAGGGCATATTTCCAACAGTCTCCCACTTGCACTAGAGTTCAATAATCTAGTTACATTTTGATGAATCAAACACCCATGGAATTCTGGTGTTGATCATGTTTTGCTCTAGGGAGAGGATTAGTCAACGGATCTGCTACATTCAGGCCCGTGTGTACTTTACAAATATCTATGTCTCCATCTTGAACATTTTCACGAATGGAGTTGAAGCGACACTTGATGTGCCTGGTCTTCTTGTGAAACCTGGGCTCCTTGGCAAGTGCAATAGCTCCAGTGTTGTCACAGAAGAGTGCGATCGGCCCCGACGCATTGGGTATGACTCCTAGGTCGGTGATGAACTCCTTCACCCAGATTGCTTCATGCGCTGCCTTCGAGGCTGCCATGTACTCTGCTTCACATGTAGATCCCGCCATGACGCTTTGCTTGCAACTGCACCAGCTCACTGCCCCACCATTCAAAATATACACATATCCAGTTTGTGACTTAGAGTCATCCAGATATGTGTCGAAGCTAGCGTCGACGTAACTCTTTACGACGAGCTCTTCATCAACTCCATACACGAGAAACATGTCCTTAGTCCTTTTCTGGTACTTCAGGATATTCTTGACCGCTGTCCAGTGTTCCTTGCCGGGATTACTTTGGTACCTTCCTACCAAACTTACGACAAGGTTTACATCAGGTCTGGTACACAGCATGGCATACATAATAGACCCTATGGCTGAGGCATAGGGGATGACACTCATCTCTTCTATATCTTCTGCCGTGGTCGGACATTAAGCCGAGCTCAATTTCACACCTTGCAACACAGGCAAGAACCCCTTCTTAGACTGATCCATATTGAACTTCTTCAATATCTTATCAAGGTATGTGCTTTGTGAAAGACCTATGAGGCGTCTCGATCTATCTCTATAGATCTTGATGCCTAATATATAAGCAGCTTCTCCAAGGTCCTTCATTGAAAAACACTTATTCAAGTAGGCCTTAATGCTGTCCAAGAGTTCTATATCATTTCCCATCAAAAGTATGTCATCTACATATAATATGAGAAATGCTACAGTGCTCCCACTCACTTTCTTGTAGACGCAGGCTTCTCCATCAGTCTGCATAAACCCAAACGCTTTGATCATCTCATCAAAGTCAATGTTCCAACTCTGAGATGCTTGCACCAGCCCATAAATGGATCGTTGGAGCTTGCATACCTTGTTAGCATTCTCAGGGTCGACAAAACCTTCCGGCTGCATCATATACAGTTCTTCCTTAAGATGACCGTTAAGGAATGCCGTTTTGACGTCCATTTGCCATATCTCATAATCATAGTATGCGGCAATTGCTAAAATGATTCGGACGGACTTTAGCTTCGCTACGGGAGAAAATGTCTCATCGTAGTCAACCCCTTGAACTTGCCGATAACCCTTAGCGACAAGTCGAGCTTTATAGATGGTAACATTAGCATCCATGTCTGTCTTCTTCTTAAAGATCCATTTGTTTTCTATCGCTCGCTGATCATCGGGCAAGTCTGTCAAAGTCCATACTTCATTTTCATACATGGATCCTATCTCGGATTGCATGGCTTCAAGCCATTTGTTGGAATCTGGGCCCGTCATTGCTTCTTCATAGTTCGAAGGTTCACCGTTGTCTAACAACATGATTTCCAGGATAGGGTTGCCATACCACTCTGGTGTGGAACGTGTCCTCGTGGACCTACGAAGTTCAGTAGTAACTTGATCCGAAGTACCTTGATCATCATCATTAACTTCCTCTTCAGTTGGTGCTGGCACCACAGGAACATCTTCCTGAGCTGCGCTACTCACCGGTTCAAGAGGTAGTACTTCATCAAGTTCTACTTTCCTCCCACTTACTTCTCTCGAGAGAAACTCTTTCTCCAGAAAGGACCCGTTCTTGGCAACAAAGATCTTGCCTTTGGATCTGAGGTAGAAGGTATACCCAATGGTTTCCTTAGGGTATCCTATGAAGACGCATTTTTCTGACTTGGGTTCGAGCTTTTCAGGTTGTAGTTTCTTGACATAAGCATCGCATTCCCAAACTTTTAGAAATGACAGCTTAGGTTTCTTCCCAAACCATAATTCATACGGTGTCGTATCAACGGATTTAGACGGTGCCCTATTTAAAGTGAATGTAGCTGTCTCTAGAGCGTATCCCCAAAAAGATAGCGGTAAATCAGTAAGAGACATCATAGATCGCACCATATCCAATAAAGTGCGATTATGACATTCGGACACACCGTTACGCTGAGGTGTTCCAGGCGGCATGAGTTGTGAAACGATTCCACATTTCCTTAAGTGTGTACCAAATTCGTGACTTAAATATTCTCCTCCACGATCTGATCGTAGGAACTTTATCTTTCGGTCATGTTGATTCTCTACTTCATTCTGAAATTCCTTGAACTTTTCGAAGGTCTCAGACTTGTGTTTCATCAAGTAGACATACCCATATCTACTCAAGTCGTCAGTGAGAGTGAGAACATAACGATATCCTCCGCAAGCCTCAACGCTCATTGGACCGCACACATCAGTATGTATGATTTCCAATGAAGTGGTTGCTCGCTCCATTGTTCTGGAGAACGGAGTCTTGGTCATTTTGCCCATGAGGCATGGTTCGCATGTGTCAAATGATTCATAATCGAGAGACTCTAAAAGTCCATCAGCATGGAGCTTCTTCATGCGCTTGACACCAATGTGACCAAGGCGGCAGTGCCACAAGTATGTGGGACTATCGTTATCAATTTTACATCTTTTGGTATTCACACTATGAATATGTGTAACATCACGTTCGAGATTCATTAAGAATAAACCATTGACCATCGGGGCATGACCATAAAACATATCCCTCATATAAATAGAACAACCATTATTCTCGGATTTAAATGAGTAGCCATCTCATATTAAACGAGATCCAGATACAATGTTCATGCTCAAACTTGTCACTAAATAACAATTATTGAGGTTTAAAACTAATCCCATAGGTAAATGTAGAGGTAGCATGCCGACGGCGATCACATCAACCTTGGAAACATTCCCGATGCGCATCGTCACCTCGTCCTTCGCGAGTGTCCGTTTATTACGCAGTTCCTGCTTTGAGTTACAAATATGAGCAACCGCACCGGTATCAAATACCCAGGAGCTACTACGAGTACTGGTAAGGTACACATCAATTACATGTATATCACATATACCTTTAGTGTTGCCGGCCTTCTTGTCTGCTACTTGGGGGAGTTCCGCTTTGAGTGACCACTTCCCTTGCAATAAAAGCACTCAGTCTCAGGCTTGGGTCCATTCTTTGACTTCTTCCCAGCAACTGGCTTACCGGGCGCGGCAACTCCCGTGCCGTCCTTCTTGAAGTTCTTCTTACCCTTGCCTTTCTCGAACTTAGTGGTTTTATTCACCATCAACACTTGATGTTCTTTCTTGATCTCTAGCTCCGCTAATTAAACATTGAATATACCTCAGGAATGGTCTTTTCCATCCCCTGCATATTGAAGTTCATCACAAAGCTCTTGTAGCTCGGTGGAAGCGACTTGAGGATTCTGTCAATAACCGCGTCATCTGGGAGATTAACTCCCAGTTGAGTCAAGTGGTTGTGCAACCCAGACATCTTGAGTATGTGCTCACTGACAGAACTATTTTCCTCCATCTTACAGCTAAAGAACTTGTCGGAGACTTCATATATCTCGACCCGGGCATGAGCTTGGAAAACTATTTTCAGCTCTTCGAACATCTCATATGCTCCATGTTGCTCAAAACGCTTTTGGAGCGCCGGTTCTAAGCTATAAAGCATGCCGCACTGAACGAGGGAGTAATCATCAGCACGAGACTGCCAAGCGTTCATAACGTCTTGGTTCTCTGGGATGGGTGCTTCACCTAGCGGTGCTTCTAGGACATAATCTTTCTTGGCAGCTATGAGGATGACCCTCAGGTTCCGGACCCAGTCCGTATAGTTGCTGCCATCATCTTTCAGCTTGGTTTTCTCTAGGAACGCGTTGAAGTTGAGGGTAATGTGGGCCATTTGATCTACAAGACATATTGTAAAGATTTTTAGACTAAGTTCATGATAATTAAGTTCATCTAATCAAATTATTTAATGAACTCCCACTCAGATTAGACATCCCTCTAGTCATCTAAGTGATACATGATCCGAGTCGACTAGGCCGTGTCCGATCATCACGTGAGATGGACTAGTCATCATTGGTGAACATCTCCATGCTGATCGTATCTTCCATACGACTCATATTCGACCTTTCGGTCTCTTGTGTTCCGAGGCCATGTCTGTACATGCTAGGCTTGTCAAGTTAACCTAAGTGTTCATGCATGTGTAAATCTGTCTTAGACCCCGTTGTATGTGAACGTTAAAATCTATCACACCCGATCATCACGTGGTGCTTCGAAAGAACGAACTTTCGCAACGGCGCACAGTTAGGGGGAACACTTTCTTGAAATTATTATGAGGGATCATCTTATTTACTACCATCGTTCTAACTAAACAAGATGCAAAAACATGATAAACATCACATGCAATCAAATAGTGACATGATATGGCCAATATCATATAGCTCCTTTGATCTCCATCTTCGGGGCTCCATGATCATCTTCGTCACTGGCATGACACCATGATCTCCATCATCATGATCTCCATCATCGTGTCTCCATGAAGTTGCTCGCCAACTATTACTTCTACTACTATGGCTAACGGTTTAGCAATAAAGTAAAGTAATTACATGGCGTTGAATAAATGACACGCAGGTCATACAATAATTAAGACAACTCCTATGCCTCCTGCCGATTGTCGTACTCATCGACGTGCAAGTCGTGATTCCCATTACAAGAACATGATATCATACATCACATATATATCATTCATCATTCATCACAACTTTTGGCCATATCACATCACAAATCATATGCTGCAAAAACAAGTTAGACGTCCTCTAATTGTTGTTGCAAGTTTTACATGGCTGCAATAGGGTTCTAGTAAGAACGTTTTCTTACCTACGTTAAAGCCACAACGTGATTTGCCAACTTCTATTTACCCTTCATAAGGACCCTTTTCATCGAATCCGCTCCAACTAAAGTGGGAGAGACAGACACCCGCTAGCCACCTTATGCAACTAGTGCATGTCAGTCGGTGGAACCTGTCTCACGTAAGCGTATGTGTAAGGTCGGTCCGGGCCGCTTCATCGCAGAATACCGCTGAAGCAAAATAAGACTAGTAGTGGCAAAAAAGTTGACAACATCTACACCCACAACAAATTTGTGTTCTACTCGTGCAAAGAGAACTACGCATAGACCTAGCTCATGCCACTGTTGGGGAACGTTGCAGAAAATGAAATTTTTCTACGCTTTCACCAAGATCAATCCATGAGTTCATCTAGCAACGAGAGAGAGAAGTGCATCTACATACCCTTGTAGATTGTGAGCGGAAGCGTTCAAGAGAACGGGGTTGAGGGAGTCGTACTCGTCGTGATCCAGATCACCGGAGATCCAAGCGCCGAACGGATGGCACCTCCGCGTTCAACACACGTACTGTTGAGGAAGACGTCTCCTCCTTCTTGATCCAGCAAGGGGGAAGGAGAGGTTGATGAAGATCCAGCAGCACGACGACGTGGTGGTGGATGCAGCAGCGATCTCGGCAGGGCTTCGCCAAGCTTCTGCGAGAGGGATAGGTGTAGCAAGGGGAGAGGGAGGAGCCAAGAGCATGGGTGCGGCTGCCCTCCCTCCCCCCTCTTTATATAGGCCCCCTAGGGGGGGGCGCCGGCCCTAGGAGATGGGATCTCCAAGGGGGGGCGGCGGCCAAGGGGGTGGCTTGCCCCCCAAGGCAAGTGGAGGCGCCCCCACCCTAGGGTTTCCAACCCTAGGCGCAGAGGGGGGCGCACCAGCCCACCAGGGGCTGGTTCCCCTCCCAATTCAGCCCATGGGTCTCTCCGGGATAGGTGGCCCCACCCGGTGGACCCCCGGGACCCTTCCGGTGGTCCCGGTACAATACCGGTAACCCCCGAAACTTTCCCAATGGCCGAAACTTCACTTCCTATATATAATTCTTTATCTCCGGACCATTCCGGAACTCCTCGTGACGTCCAGGATCTCATCCGGGACTCCGAACAACTTTCGGTTTACTGCATACTCATATCTTTACAACCCTAGCGTCACCGAACCTTAAGTGTGTAGACCCTACGGGTTCGGGAGACATGCAGACATGACCGAGACGCCTCTCCGGTCAATAACCAACAGCGGGATCTGGATACCCATGTTGGCTCCCACATGCTCCTCGATGATCTCATCGGATGAACCACGATGTCGAGGACTCAAGTAATCCCGTATACAATTCCCTTTGTCAATCGGTACGTTACATGCCCGAGATTCGATCGTCGATATCCCAATACCTCGTTGAATCTCGTTACCGGCAAGTCACTTTACTCGTACCGTAATGCATGATCCCGTGACCAGACACTTGGTCACATTGAGCTCATTATGATGATGCATTATCGAGTGGGCCCCGAGATACCTCTCCGTCATACGGAGTGACAAATCCCAGTCTCGATTCGTGCCAACCCAACAAACACTTTCGGAGATACCCGTAGTGCACCTTTATAGTCACCCAGTTACGTTGTGACGTTTGGCACACCCAAAGCACTCCTACGATATCCGGGAGTTGCACAATCTCATGGTCTAAGGAAATGATACTTGACATTTGGAAAAGCTCTAGCTAAACGAACTACACGATCTTTGAGCTATGCTTAGGATTGGGTCTTGTCCATCACATCATTCTCCTAATGATGTGATCCTGTTATCAATGACATCCAATGCCCATAGTCAGGAAACCATGACTATCTCTTGATCAACGAGCTAGTCAACTAGAGGCTCACTAGGGACATGTTGTGGTCTATGTATTCACACGTGTATTACGATTTCCGGATAACACAATTATAGCATGAATAACAGACAATTATCATGAACAAAGAAATATAATAATAACCATTTTATTATTGCCTCTAGGGCATATTTCCAACACAAGACAACTTCTTCACCAGAGCCTTTGACAAGCGAAGACCACCTTTAGTCAGGATAGCTTATACTAGATGTCCCCTTTCAATCCCTTCCCGCTCAACATTTGGGAAGAGGGCCAGTGCCTCTATAAATAGGACTAGCCACCACCATAGAGGGGACGGATCCATTCGGACCAGAACCACCCACCGAGCACAAGAACACCTCGCCTCAGGAGGCTGTTCTTCCCCTTGTACTGTTCATCATCAGCCCAAGAGGCAATCCACCACCACCACATTGGAGTAGGGTATTAAGCCACAATGGTGGCCTGAAACCAGTATAAACCTTGTGTCTCTTGTGCTATGATTTCGTCTAGCTAAGCTTAGAGGTCGCGGCGAGGCTGGGGCGAGATTCGGTAGGGGGAAATCTTCGTGCGCACCCCAGTGTTCGAACCTCAAGGGTTTTGCTGAAACCCGATATCCGACAAATGGGCAGACATCTCAAATATCAAGCAACTAGTAAACATATACCCCACCTTGTATTTTCGGTTTAAACATGTCTCTTCCGCTTAGCATCTGTCATGTTTTGCACTGGACAATTTGATACAGTCATGTTTTGCCCTGGACAATTTCATACTGAATTGATTTGCTGGTTCAGAGCAGAAATATAGCGCCCATTCTTCATCAGACCAAGGATATCCATGTTCGCAGTGATGGAAGAGGTGAAATCGATACAACCGAAATTGAGAATCCAATCATTGAATTTTGTCCTGCACCTCCAATGTAGGTCCACCCTGCCAATAAATTCACATGCAAACCACTAGTATTACTATCTAATGGCAGTACAAAAAGAGTAGCAAGATAGTAGCAAGCCATGTACCTTTGTAATGAACATCTCATAGTGCCACCTGTCGGTGTTCTGGGAACGGGGGTACCCAGACTTGCCTGCCTGCGGCGTGGCTCAAGGGGTGGCCCATTACGGCCCATCTTCATCAACACGAGCTCAAGACCCTCGCGAGGGGCCAAGCCTCGCGGGGCGAACGACAGGAAGCTTCCTCAGGCACGGCCTCATCAGGCTGGCTCGCGAGGAGGCGGAGAGATCAAGGCGGGGTACCTCACGAGGTGCCCAGGACGCAAGCCATGACGACCAAAGCCAGGCGGGCGCCGGCCTGCGCAGAGTCCTTGTTTCCTCTTTGGTGCAAAGGGAGCAAGCGCAGGCAAGAGTATCAAGCAAAGGCAACCATTTCGGTGCAACAAGACCAAGACCAGCAGAACGGCAGGATGGAGATCATCGTGGAGCCCAAGCCGGCGTCACCACCAGAGCCTTTGGCAGGCGAGGGCCGACTTTAGTCAGGATAAGTGTACTAGATGTTCCCTTTCAAAATGGCCAATTGTTGGCGCCCTTCCCGCTCAATATTTGGGAAGAGGCCCAGGGCCTCCGCCTATAAATAGGACTAGCCACCCCCCAAGGTAGAGGCATCTGGAGATCGATCAGAGAGATCGAGCAGTAGAACCCTAGCCAGAACCACCAACACAAGAACACCCCCGCGAGGGAGTTCTTCCTTGTATTGTTCATCATCAGCCCCTGAGGCAATCCACCACACCACAAACTAGAGTAGGGTATTACACCACAATGGTGGACCGAACTAGTATAAACCTCGTGTCCCTTGTGTTGTTCTTCATGTAGTTTAGATCCTTGCGAGGCGACGAGACGCACGTAGGTAGGAGGTGCGATCTCCGCATGCACCCCAGAGTTCGAACCTAGAGGGTCTGCCGGAACCCGAAATCCGACATTTGGCACGCCACGTAGGGGTGCACCGGAATCCGCCTTCCACCGCCCTGTTTTTTCCCGCCACTCGCATCCATGTCAGATGCTCGTCGAGCCCGCGTCGAGCGCCGGGCCGCCCTCGCCACTCGCCTCGCCCAGACGGCCCCCATCGGCGGGTGCCGCTGTCGTTCCCCGTCGCCTGCCGTCAACGCCGCCATCGGCCCGGCGGGGAACGAGCAGCAGGCGTCATCTCTACATCCTTCGGCGCGGCGAGAAGGCTGCACCGCCACCCCGTCGCTGACTCCAGCCGTTTCCTCATCCCATGCCCGTCGCGCTCCTGCGGACGCGCACGCCGTGCTACTCCTGGCGCGGGAACTCCTGCACTACCGTCCCGTCGACGACCTCTATGACGAGTGGCTCGCCTGCATCACCGAGCTCGTCAGCGCCGCTGGGGGCTCCCCTGCTTCATCCCTCTCGCTGCACCGCGCCCCGCCTTGCGCGGGCGAGGAAGCTCCGGGGGCGCCTCAGCCGCCTCCCCCTCAAGAAGGCACCTTGGCCCCAAGGCGCGTGGCCTCTAGACGGAACCCACTCCGTCCGGCAATAGCGCAGCGAGAAGAGCTGCCAAGAGATCCCTCGTCCCCAAGAAGCTGCCCGGGCGCTCCCCGTGCCGGCCCGTCACGACCACGCTCCTGCTCTAGCGCGCCAAGACCCCGCACTGCTCCTGGCGGGAGCGCACGGAAACTTCCAAGATCAAGCCCTCCGTCACCCGAGGCCTCCCATGGCCACTGCAGGCTGCCGCGCCTTCACCGCCGAGCTGCACGGCGTGGCCTGGCCGGGCAAGTTCAAGCCAAATTTGCCCCCACGCTACAACGGCATGGCCGACCCTGTTGAGTTCCTCCAGCTCTATGAGCTGGGCATCGAAGCCGCCAACGGGGATGAGAAGGTTATGGCGAACTGGTTCCCCATGGAGCTCAAGGACGGCGCCCGCACCTGGCTCCTGAACCTGGCTCCTAGCACGATTTCCTCCTGGGACGAGATGCGCACCCGATTCATCGCCAATTTCCAAGGCACACGCGACCGGCCCCCGGCCATGAGCGACTTGTGCCGCATCAAGCAGCAGCCAGGAGAGACCCTGCAGAAGTTCATCCAGCGTTTCAACAATGTTCGCCTCAAGATCCCCAGGGTGTCTGAGGAGGCCATCATCTCAGCCTTCTCCGACGGTGTGCATGACGTCAAGATGAAAGAAGAGCTTGCGATCCATGAAGACCTGTGCACCTCCCTTGAGCTGTTCAACTTGGCAACCAAGTGCGCTAGCACTGAGGAAGGACGCCTTTCCCTCCTCGAGCTGCGAGCTGCCGACCCAGAAGAGAAGAAGCCCAAGGTCAAGGACGTGAAGCGCAAGGGGGCGGCCGTGCTCGCAGCGGAACCGGACACCAAGCGGGGAAGGGATCAGCCTGAGTCATCCAAGGGCAGCCGATACTGCGTGTACCATGACCTCCACACCCACAACACCAATGAATGCCAAAAGCTCCGGGCCGTGCGGGACATGCGCGCCAGCCAACGCCCCGAGCGCAACGACCGGGGCTATGGCCGAGGAGGAGGAAGAGGTGGAGGACGATGGGAAGACCGTGGCCCTCGCCAAGGGTGGCGCGACCGACCTCGCGAGGACCGCTAGCAGGACCAACCTCGCGAGGGAGGCTAGAGGGATCAGCCCCACGAGGATCGTCCGCAAGGCAACGCGGGCCTCCCTCCTCTACCACCACAGCCAAGAAGGAACGAAGACCATCATCAGGACGAGGGGGCTGGGGGCTTCCAGGAGCCGCGCGCAATCGCTTGCATCTTGGGCGGAGCTCAAGCCCCAGCCTCTCAGCGCATCTTCAAGCAGTTTGCTCGCGAAGTGAATGCAGTCCTCCCCAAGCTCAAAGCCACGCGCCCCCTCAGGTGGTCAGCATGCGCCATCACTTTTAGCTCAGCGGATCAGCTCAAGTGCGCAACCACAGCCGGAGTCCTCCCGATGCTTTGCTCCCCGATCATCAGCAATGTGCAAGTCACCAGGACCCTCATTGATGGCGGGGCAGGGCTCAATGTCCTGTCCGTCGAGACATTCAACAATCTCCAAGTGCCATACAACCAGCTTCAGCCAACCAAGCCTTTCTCAGGACTCACTGATGGTTCCATCATCCCGATAGGGCAGGTCCGCCTTCCTGTCACCTTCCGGAAGCGCGACAACTACCGCACTGAGCTCATTGACTTCGAGGTCGCACACATCCGCCTGCCGTACAATGCCATCCTTGGGTACCCAGCTCTGGCCAAGTTCATGGCCGTGACTCATCATGGTTACAATGTCCTCAAGATGCCAGGAAGCGGTGGAGTCATCACAGTGCCCTGTGAAGAGAGAGACGCAGTGTGTTCCTTGGAGGCGTGTTTCAAAGCACGTTTCCCTCAGACAGGAGCGAGGCAAGGAGGGCCAAACCCTCAGGAGTTCGTCAGCGAAATCATTCAGGAGCTGCTGGAATCAAGAGTCATAAGTGGCAGCCGCCGCTTACCCGCTGTAGCTCCCCATCCGAGCGAGGATGGTGGGCTGCGCGTCTGCATCGACATACCAGGGCTCAACCGAGCTACCTCTCAGGAGCGCCTCTGGCCCTCACATGTGGGACGCTGTGAAGGTCCACCCCACAACTATGTTCGCGTGCCTTACGACTTGCCGAACGCGGCTGCTGTGCACCAGCGCCTCATGAGGAGCATCCTGGTGGCCCAGGCGGCCAGGCGTTCCGCAGTCCTGGCAGAGATGGAGATGGTCCGAGAGGAGCCACCAGCGCCTCCGGAGCCTACCGAGGCTCCTGGGCCTGGGGGCTCATGAAGATTGGCTTCCGCAGCACACGACGTCGCTACTTTAGCATCCCTTCGTCTTCAACACCATCAGGTGACAACTTTCGAGTCTCATTTCTTCAGCTGGGAGCGCCCTCAGGGCTGCATCATTCCCAGGCCGCGTGGGTCCGTCCCTGCGGCATTTATCCCTTTGGTTCATGTTTTTTAGCTTGCTTTGTTGGGGGCGCCCCTCGGGCTGCATTATCCCCAAGTCGCTCGGGCCCGACCCAGCGATATTCGCCTTTCTCTGCGCCTATCTAAATGGATTTTCTCCCTCATGATTAACGTGCTTAACCTAATCGCCCGCTCGATTGACACCAACTTGTGGAGCTGCTCCCTAACGGCACGACGCTTGCGCATGGGTCTGTCCCTGCAACGCTGATAAACCTGAGTGGCTGAGATCTGGCCGCGGCAACCCCGCACGGCGCCACCTCACCAGGCCCTCAGTACCCTTGTCACCCCTCCGGAGCAACCAGTAGCTGGCTGGCAATTGTAATGGCAACTTTCGTTTTCCTTGTGATGAGCTCACATGATCTCTTTAAGGAGCAGCGTCGGGCGAGGCCTTCGCAGCGTCTCCTTCCCTCTCGTCTGCGTGAACCGCTTGCACGTTAAAGGGGGGGCGCCTGAGCATCACGACTCATGGGCTCTTACTGGCTCTCCAGCCCTCACCTCCTGGCCTTGTCCACATCATCGTGACCTGGCATACCAGCGACGACTGAGCTCGCTCAAGGGCCGGGACCCGAGGACGTAGAGCACGAAGGGGAGTAAAGGCAAGAGGGAGGAGGCTCGCGAGGACCTCGCCAGGCAACTCCTCAGCTGCCGACGCACGGACCTGGCACCGCGCCAAGGAGTGGCTTCAGACTCTCGAGATAAGTCATCCTCCGGAGCTACTAACCATCGCAACACCGACCTTGCACCTAATGCAGCTCCGTGTTGGCAATGTTGCGCTCCTTTCTCACCGAACGATGGCTGCTTGAGCGCTAAAGGGGACCTCCTGAGCATCGCAACTCAGGGGCTCTTACTGGACCTCGGGCCGCTCACCTCCTGGCCTTGACCACGGCATCACGACCTGGCATACCAGCGACGGCTAAAGCTTGCCTTGGGACTGGGACCTGTCGGCACAAAGCATCGAGCCCTCACGAGGTTCGAAAGGAGGAACTAAGCTAAGGCAGGACGAGCATCTCACACTGCTTCACTATAAGGATCATATTAAAAGGAACTACATGCACCTTACAAGCCCCCACGGGGTGTGTTCTTGGCTCCTCCCAGGGACAAAAAACGCGTATCCTAAGGAGTCCTAACTACAGGGACCATGACGGCAAACGCCATCATCAATAGTGGGCCGCGCAAGGCCAGCGCCAACCTCATCCGGATCAGCCGTGTCGACCGCCGGGCGCGCCGGCCCTGCTTCGAGCACGGCGCGAGCTCGGGGGCTTGTAGCTGTCGTCACTTGTCGCCGGGATCAGGAAGAGTCCGGAAGAGTCGCTAGACCCCCCGGTACGTCTGCTGCCATCAGAGGAGCCGCTAGAAGGGCGGACTGCATGCCTGGTCCTCGCCGCTCCAGAGCTTCGGCCGCTGCCTCTGGGCAGCACTCCAGACGGCGCCCATATTCATCAAAGATCTTAAAGAGCATCAAGGAGGCACCATCGTAATCCAGGAGGATCATGAGGGCCCCCTCCAATCGGCAGACCCAGGCGATCTCGCCCCAACCCTGGGTCATGAAGACCTTGCCTGGAGCGAGGACCTCGACATCTGCTTTGGTCGTAGGAGTCTGGCAGTCGGCGTGCTGCAGCCAGAGCCTGAAGGGCCCCCTTGGCGGAATCTCGAAGACGAAGGAAGGAGGAAGGTGAATCCAAGATCGAGGAGGCATGGCGGCGTGAAGCACGAGCTCACGGGAGGAGCCCTCGACGTGGACCCCGGGAGGAACGACGCGCACCGCCATGATCCGCCAACGGCGACGACGCCTCTAGCGGTGCTGCTCGGTGCCTACGCCTTCGGGACCCTCGATCCGGGCGTACAAGGGCAATGGGAATCCAAGAGGTGGCCGCTCGAACCATGGCCTCGACACCTCCTGCCGGTCACCCCCTCTCCGCGGCGAGAAACGAGCCGTTTCTTCAGCGGAAGCGAGGAAGGACCCTCTCGGGGGGTTTTCCCCTTCTCCTCGGCAGAAAACCGTCGGATCAGTGCCATTGGCGTATGGTGGAGCAAGGGTGGAGAACAGAAGAAGAGGCTGGACTGGAGAGGCTCTCGCCGTTCCGTACATATAGTCGGAGGAGGCCAACCATCGGCCTCCACGATCACAGGTAATCATGACCCATTTTTGCATGTAGGGACTTGTCAATTCGTGTAGTTGCCGAGGTGTCGTGGGGAAGCGGGGACGCCCACGTCCAATCAACCTCCATGTGGTGCCCAAGGCCGCAGGCTGTTGGGGCCCGTGGCGCTTCGCACTTGCCCCTTCGCTTCTCTGCTAAGCCAAGTCCAGGCGCGCCTTGGGCCGGGGGCTACTGTCGCTGTTCTACGAACGGGGGTACCCGGACTTGCCTACCTGCAACCTGTGGCGTGGCTCAAGGGGTGGCCCAGTACGGCCCATCTTCATCAACACAAGCTCAAGACCCTCGCGAGGGGCCAAGCCTCGTGGGGCGGACGACAGGAAGCTTCCTCAGGCATGACCTCATCAGGCTGGCTCGCGAGGAGGCGGAGAGATCAAGGCGGGGTACCTCACGAGGTGCCCATGACGCAAGCCATGACGACCAAAGCCAGGCGGGCGCCAGGCGGGCACCGGCCTACACAGAGTCCTTGTTTCCTCTTTGGTGCAAAGGGAGCAAGCGCAGGCAAGAGTATCAAGCAAAGGCAACCATTTCGGTGCAACAAGACCAAGACCGGCAAAACAGCAGGATGGAGGTCATCGTGGAGCCCAAGCCGGCGTCACCACCAGAGCCTTTGGCAGGCGAGGACCGACTTTAGTCAGGATAAGTGTACTAGATGTTCCCCTTCAAAATGGCCAATTGTTGGCGCCCTTCCCGCTCAATATTTGGGAAGAGGCCCAGGGCCTCCGCCTATAAATAGGACTAGCCACACCCTAGGGTAGAGGCATCTGGAGATCGATCTGAGAGATCGAGCAGTAGAACCCTAGCCAGAACCACCAACACAAGAACACCACTCGCGAGGCAGTTCTTCCTTGTATTGTTCATCATCAGCCCCTGAGGCAATCCACCACACCACAAACTAGAGTAGGGTATTACACCACAATGGTGGCCCAAACTAGTATAAACCTCGTGTCCCTTGTGTTGTTCTTTGTGTAGTTTAGATCCTTGCGAGGCGACGAGACGTAGGTAGGTAGGAGGTGCGATCTCCGCGTGCACCCCAGAGTTCGAACCTAGAGGGTCTGCCGGAACCCAAAATCCGACACCACCAATTAGATATAAAGGTTTGGAAGAAAACATGCTCCTAATGTTAAACCATTTGGACTTTTTGTGCAGTTCCACTAAAATCGAGCATACCTGTTTGCATAGATATTGGAAGTGTGATTACTATAAAAGTGGCACTAGTTGAAGCATAGACTCACAAATATAAGCATTCCAATTTCTTAATGGGAAAAGGTAGCAAGACTGTTTCTAACAACCTGTTTGAAGGAATAAATAAGGCAACAAAGGCTGATGTCAGGAAGGCATATATAGTTCTTTCTGAAAGAATGATCGATTCCTGACCTTTCCTCTTCTTTTAAGCATATTGGGTGCAGTTCAACTAAAATAAAATGCCATCATCGCCTTGACAATTCAGTGACACTGTACAAAAGGAAATGGCTTAGGGACTGTTTGGTTCTAGGCCTAGCATTGCCACACTTTGCCACACATTTTTGCCAAGCTTGCCTAAGGTTAGTTCATCAAAATGAAAGCCACAAGTTGGCAAGCCTAAGGGAATCTTGCCATATTTTGTGTGTGTATGCCATGTGGGGTCCAAGTGTGGCTTGCCTAAGGTGTGGCTTGAACCAAACACTCACCTAAGTTAGTCAAACTTGCCTAACTTTAGGTGTGGCAACATTTGGCAAAGTTAGTCACAAACCAAACAGCCCCTTAACATTACATCATGATGTCAGGTATGTAGTCGACAGGCATTAGAGACAAACATACAAACCTCCTCCGATAACATAATGAACATTAATTTTAACAAAGGTGTGACTAGATTTACTAGGATAATTTGAGTGAACTCTACACCCTCTGTTCCTTAATATAAGACGTTTTTGCAATTCAATTTAAAGTACCCAAACGTCTAGTATTTAGAAAAATAGGTAGTAGTTTTCTTGAGCACATATCTGGGAAAGCTTGCCACACTTTATTTATGTCCATACGCTAATGCAACACCATTCGAATACTACAAATATACACTAATCCAGTGGCTAGTGCAACAGTAGAGTATTTACTTATTACAGAGTATAGTACAATGGTTTTACTGAATAGATTTCAATAAACTCTAGCACTGGAAGATTTCTATAAGAATTAACAATACAAAATGTAAAGGTAACAAGTTACAGCATTGGTATACTAGCTATGCATGAGCATTAGACCAAATACAAAAGTCTGAAGGTAACTAGCATTATTAACTAATGACAGTATAAAAAAATTGCAAACCATGTACCTTCAAGGTAAATATCATTTCGAACTCAAGGGGACCTAAAAATTGCTACCCCAATCTTGATAATCGGTCAAACATAAAAACTTGATCGAACGAATCAAGAGAGCAACCAGAGGAGAAGGTGCCCACTCTTGACCTTTCCTCTTGACACTGTACAATTTTTTTTGACTCATCTCATGAAAGTGAGGTATGTAATCTATAAGCATTAACAGTGCAAAAATCTGAAGGTAGTAACAAGATTCATCGTTGGTATACTGGTTGTGCAACAACATTAGAATGCCTTAGCTGAAAAATCTTTAATACATCCACAATCAACAGCTAACCCTGAAATAATCCAGTGACATTAAATGTCATTGCTTAAATTTATCGGTGGCATTAGACTAAGTGCGGCATTAGTTAAATGTGGCATCACTTTACCAGTAGAATTGCTTGACTTGACTGCTGGCGTTATACTAACAGCAAAAAAGTGGCAATAAGAGCATGGGTGGCCCATTCAGACAGTGGGCGCAGCAGTACGATGTACCTCCATGGACGCATAGAGTGGTGAGGGAGGTATGGTTGACCAGAGCAACAAATATCCAGGCAGCATATGTGGATTACATCCCATTTTTGTTCTCTTTAGCCACCTTTTTCCTATGTGAGGACAACAAACCGATCTACCTGGTCATTCTCTATTGCGTTGTCATGCCTTTCTACCCTTCTTCAACCAAGATACACGAGACTCGTTCCTTAGCTATTGATTTTCCCCTTTTCAACCTAGATGCGGGTTTGATGCCTACTCTCTTGGACAGTACAGTCTCCCTTCTTTTCCTTATTTAACCTAGACATGGATTAGTCTGCATGAAGTAGGGGTTCCTTTAATAGTGCAAATTAAGGTTTTCGTCTGCGTGACCAGCAGAGCAGAGGATAGCAAATTGGGAAGATGGTGGAGTGGAAAAAGATCCACATGCAACAACGTGGCAGATGGGGCAATAGAACAAGGGTATGGTTCGAAAAGAGGTAGCATACCTGAGGGTCAGCGGGAAGTGGATTTGCTCGTGGTTGTCATCCTCCGCACACACTACGGCAACGAGCTTGGGGACGGAGGCCATCCCGCATGGGCGCTAGGTCTGAGAGGATGGCCTTGTCGTCAGTGCGTGACCTCGCTCGCCGATGATGAGTGCGTCAACGCTGCATGTCCTTTTCTTCCCCGGCGGATCTGTGACCACCGGTGAGGAGGGAGAGAGAGGCCGTCTTTTTAGATCTGGAGAGAGGGTGATAGTGTGAGAAGCAAGTGGGCAGCCCTTAGCAAGAAAGCGCTAAAGCTCGACCCTATATATCTTTTTTATACTACTAGTACCAGAGGTGGAGTAGTGGTAGAGTACTTTATATTTTCTCTGCATACAGTACCAGTTAGTCCTGCTTCAAAACTGAACGGCACGCCATTAAAAAAATAAAGTCGAGAAATAATGTGGCACTTCGGGCCAACGCGGCCAGATCGCATTTTGCATGAGAAATTACACACCATGTTTCATTCACATGTGGTCCCGTTCCAACATGTCAGTGAGACGACGACGAGTCCTTTTCTACTATTTCCGAACGGACGTGTAGGCCGGGGCGCCGCTTCATGTACCGTGGCAAACTGGCAACCGTCCACCGACTCTTCGCCTTTCCCTCTTGATCTGCAACTGTTGTCGCACGCTCTTCCTCCCTCCTCCATTTGCCTTCACCCTTCCTTCTGCCATTGTTCAATCATCTTCTCCATGGAGGGAACAGGCCGGAAACGACCCCGTTATTATTGCCCTGATCTGAAAGATGACGTGGTGGAGGAACTCATTGATCGGTGCGACGTTATCACCTCGGCTAGCATGGTAGGTTCGTTCAAGACCATTCTCAACTCAACTAATAACATCATTACAAGGAACCCAAGGGTCCAGGAGCGGTTTGATCTCCCTTATCTTCTTGGCTATAAGGCTGTTCGCATGGGCGCGGACGACGGAGGCCTCGCCTTGTGCAAGTTGATGCCGCTTGATAATGATACGTGTGATGTCAAGATGCCATCGCTTAACGGTAAGGCCTAGGTTGGCACAAATGGAGATTGGGTTGTTTATATTGGGTACAATTGCGAGTGGGAACTTGTGAATGTGTACACTCGTCAACGGATTCCACTTACAAAAATCTAAGAGTGCCCTGAGGTTGAGCACACAGATGATCTACGTACGTTCAAATACGATCATGGTGGCTGTCATTTACGGAAGATAGCAATTTGTCAAGTTCCCAACCTCTCTTGGAATTACAAGAACTATGAAGTTGTTGCTATCTTCGACAAGCTTGTTGCCGTCATTACTGATTCCATGGTTCGTCCATGGATATTGCTAAAAAATCAGTTTGTACACAGATGATGAGTACTATGATGCAATTGAATACGAGGATCTTGTGTTTTCTTCCACCACTAGTGGCACTATTTTTGCATGGGATCCTCGTAGTTTCGGTACATTTGTCTTCCATCGTAATTATAATTGTTTCATCCACATGCATGCGGGTTAGCAAGTTTCCCTTTACTAATTAACCTTCTTCTTGTGTTTCCAAGGTCTTGTGAACATTCCACCACCTATACTTGAAAAATTTTATAACCAAGGGGGAGATGACGATGGTAATGATCACGAGCATGAGGACGAGCAGGACTTATATACTCAGTGGTGCCTGGGAACTAATTCTGATGGATCACCACTTCTTGTCCGTATATAGTGCACTAAGATTGTTACTACTGAGGGAGCATGTGTTGTCTCCCATGGTCGCCCTCTCCAGACCTATTCCAACACCCATTGCAGGATATTTGGGATGGATACTAGTGTGCTAGCGCCAACACCTTCTCCCTGGTTCAGTGTTGATAGTCTTGGAGAAAACTCGCTCTTCCTTGGACCAAACTATCCAATGATGGTTAAAGGCGATCCAGCTGCTGTTGACACAACGTTGCTACCATTTATGAGAAGCAACTGTATCTATACCTCACACATTGCGGTGGTTCCCTACCCTGCTCCTGATATATGCCGCTTCAGCCTGGATGATCAGTACTGCATTGCTCTTGATATTGACAATAGCTGGCCCTTCCTAGAGAACCTATGGTTCAAAGCAAGTGTTTCCAACGCTGAGGATTGGTTGACTTGAAGTTCATTTCATTGCTTGTTATTTGTCGTGTGATGAAAACTTAAGTATTTACTAGAATGTTTTGTTGGAAATAATCTATAATCCAACATGTATCCTCATTGTCGTTGTGTGTTGATGACTTGTTGTATGTAATGAATGGTACATTTGCAAATGCATGTCATAGACTCAATTTATGAATGGTTTTTGAGTCACTTCTTGGAGTGTGAGTATCGTAGTAGTATAGCCAGCATCCGGTTAGTATATGATGTTGCCACATCACATAGAGCCAACCTAATATTGGAGGATGCTAGTCCTCCACCGGCACGCCACTTCAAATGGCGGACGAAGTGAGAGGTCACGTCTACTTATGTCCAGATCTGAGATGCCACACGTACCAGATGAATGACTCCAAGTTCAACCACCGTGATGCTAGGTGCGAGCCGAGGAACACTGTTGGAGAGACCCCCTCATAATTTTCCTACATTGGTCGTTTGATTCATAGGATAGAATGCTATAGGATTTTTTTGATATGTAATCATGTTTTAATTGGCAATCTAGCACCCACTCCAACTTTTATTTCACTTCCTTTGTTCCTACGAAGAGAGTACTTGCTCTAAATGATGTGCCGCTGCAAGAGCCGCCTATATTAATTAACCATGCTCTAAAAAGGTGGACCAGCTTTGGCTATAGTACTGTACTAGGTTAGTAGGTGACCTTGCGCTTGGCTCTTCTCCTCTTCCAGAAGTCAAACAATAATGATGGTACTACAGTAGTACTTCTTGCAATCTGACACCAAATGAACTGCTGCATGTCCATCGCTTGTAAGCAAAAGTTTCTCCTCATGCTGCGAGCCACCATGCATGCGTTGGCGAGGGAGAAGGTAAGCAAGCTTCTCGTCGTTCTGTGAGTTGATGGGACACATCAAAGTTATTTATTAGTACTCTCTTCAAAAAGGGCCGACCATGTCCATGGCTACCATCCCGTGCTCTGTCATTGAGTACATGCACTATTCACGTGCCATGGAGGAGAAAAAATATTGCTTAGTACTAGGTGCCATCGAAGTGCACGACTCACTTACGCACTGCATATCTCCATTTTCTTGCATGACACGCCACCTTGATGCTAGATGTCCCGTGTGTCATGGAGGCATATAGTATGATTTTTAAAATGGAGGCATATAGATGTCCCACGTGTCGACAAAAGGATGAACAAATCTCATGTCTTAAACAAAAGAGTGGAAGAACATATATTCCCGATGACCGAGAAGGAGAAACAAACCTCACGGTGGAGCGTCTGCACTCATAATATTTTATATTATTCTTTGATATAAAATCAAACAAATCTCTCCACGTTCCTATACCATTCTATAGTATGAGAATAACTTTGAACGTAAGCCATTGATTCACTCTATCCAATGGTCATAGTTGGAAAATCCAAACAAAACCAAGCATTGGATCAACTCTTTTAGCACTCAGATTGTTGTGCCTGCCCACCTAGCCCATCTATATATCCTCTCACGTGTGATGACCACAGGAGATATCCATTCAGATTGTATGTTTCAAAAAATAAAGGTCGATAACTAATGCGGCACCTCGGGCCAACACGGCTAGATCGCATTTTGCACGAGAAATTACACACCATGTTTCGTTGACATGTGGTCCCATTCCAACATGTCAGTGAGACGACGGCGAGTCCTTTTCTACTATTTCCAAACGGAAGTGTAGGTCGGGGCGCCTCTTCATGTACCGTGGCAAACTAGCAACCGTCCACTAAATCTTCGTCTTTCCCTCTCGATTTGGAACTGTTGTCGCATGCTCTTCCTCCCTCCTCCATTTGCCTTCACCCTTCCTTCTACCATTGTTCGATCGTCTTCTCCATGGAGGGAACAGGCCAGAAACGACCCTGTTATTCTTGCCCCGATCTGAAAGATGACATGGTGGAGGAACTCATTGATCGGTGCGACATCATGACCTCGGCTAGCATGGCAGGTTCGTTCAAGACCATTCTCGACTCAACTAATAACATCATTACAAGGAACCCAAGGGTCCAGGAGCGGTTTGATCTCCCCTATCTTCTTCGTCGTGACCCTGCTGACTAGCGCGGGGACGACGGAGACATCGCCTTGTGCAAGTTGATGCCGCTTGATAATGATACGTATGATGTTAAGATGCCATCGCTTGAGGGCAAGGCTTGGGCAGGCGCAAATGGAGATTGGGTTGCTATTTGTTGTGTGATAAAAACTTTAGTATTTATAATGTTCCTCATTGTCGTTGTGGGTTCATGACCCGTTGTATGTAATAAAATGATATACCTATGATAAACTTACTAAATTAATGAATGGCTTTCGAGTCGCTTCTCTGAGTGGGTGCTGCGATGAGGCAAAAATATATTTTCTGAATACATAATTGTACGTGCATTGCAACAGGTTATCGGATGAGGCCAATCAACAATAGTACACTATTTGTACTAGCTTCTCATGCTTCACGCATCGGGCGGGTGTTTTTACTGTAGCTACGAATCCCATCATCCTAGGTCCTCGGATGAGCCCAGTAGAAATTGCATTCTGATGTTTGGGTTCAAACTTTTAGAACTACTACACTATCTCTACGTCTACGTATGCGTAATACAACAAGTTTTAAACTTGAGACCAGCCACCCACCCTCACAAACAACACTTTTTAACCTAGCACACACTCCAGGAAATTTGGCCACAGTGTGAGGTGGGCCATATGTTAATGTGTTCGTTGTACGTAACCAGCACCTCGAATCCTCGATACTAGTACTATATAGTAGTAGGGTGGCATGGGCCAGAACAAGCATTCACATCAGGAGTACGTCACACGCCACCAGCACGACTTCCATCTGACACCATATTTCTTTGAGTCTGTGCTACAACTATCTCTTCAACCTCATCGTTTCTCAAACTCAGCCATCGCGCGGCAGGCGAGGTGGGGGTTTGCCGATAGTCGGTTTCCTCAATTGCAGTCCCACTTGTAAGGCCAACTCCAATGCACGACCCCAAACAGACCTTCCCGGATTTTGTCCGTTTGGGTAGGGCAATGGGGTCGTGTCCAGGCCATTTCTCGGATGCGGTGGCCGTGCGCCCAACGCGCGGCCGCGTCCCGGCCGCGTACATTTTTCTTTGCAAACACATATCTTTTTTGCATCATTGATTTTTGGTACATGGAAATACATCACCAAAATTTGACTAGAAAAGCAAGACCAAAGAAAACAAGAACCACAAGAATACATTTTAGAAGATATCCAACTTCCATATCTGCTCTTGTAAGTTGGATTAGTGCCTTCTCGATGCATTCATTGTTGATCTGCGGAAGCTCGATCTTGCGTTCTTCTTTCTTCTTCGAATGTAAAGAAGTAGACGTTGCTTCCTCGCATATAGTCTCATGTCTAGCCTCTATTCTATCAACAAATGCACTAGTCTCATCTCTAGCCTCTATGCTAGCTAAAAGTGCTAGAACATCTACTAAATTGCGCTCTATCAATATATCAATGTACTCTTCTTCCCAATACCAAAACTTGCATCCATTCTACACAATAAAATTTTAAGTTAGCACAACTAGTCTAATCTGAGCGCACGACCGAATATTTGGTCGAGTTCTTCCTCCTTTTGCCGACACGTGGGACATCTAGCATCCAGGTCGTGTCATGCAAGAAAATAGAGGGGTAGTTGAAGCCACGTGATGTGCATCTTGGGTTAAACTATGAATAGAATCTTACTACTCTTAAGTAACTCCAAAAGCGGCCATCGAAGATCTTTATTGGATTTGTTTTTCATCACCAGCACGTCGAGGTGAAAGATGTGCAGGTTCAGTGGGTCCTCTTGCATTTTCACTGAAATGTGGGACCGCATATGAGCAAATAGACGATGGGCTCCGCGCGTCTGCTGGCTGGCTGAGAAGAGAGATAGAGGAGGGCTGAGCATGAACTCTAGGAAATTTGTTCTACGTAACCAACACCTCGATATAGGCTTGATGTAGTGGGGTGGCATGGGCCATAACTAGCATTCACGTCTAGCAGTACAACACACACCACCCACACGAGTCCCATCCGACACCAATTTTCTTGGAGTCCGTGCTACAACCATCTCTTCTCCCTCCTATTTTCTCAGCCATCATGCAGTGGGCGGGGTGGGGGTTTGCCGATAGTCGGTTTGCTCAACTACGGTCCCACTTGTAAGTGAAAATGCAACACCGCATGCATTCCTCCTTGAGTGGTGTGCCAGCCCAACCGTGTGGGGGTGCGACGCGAACACGGTAGGCTTTTCCTTTTGAACTTGTAACTTGTAAAATTTGGTTCTGCTCCATGGCGCGACCGATAGATAGAAATAACGATTTTCCCTAGAGTAATGAGAAGTTTCATTCTGGCGTGGTTCATGCATACATTACGTACGAAAATTATGAAGTTGATGCGAAAGGTAAGATAATTACTAGTAGTACCATAAACTACTACATGGATTTGACGGAAAGATAAAAATGCATATAGATCCATCAACGACATCCTCACACCCTAGTGCATCGGGTCACCAAACGACGTGTGAGGAGCAGCGGCGTTGGCTGTGAGCTCAACGTGCTTCTGAACAATGCCGTCCAAGGTTTCCCTGCGGTCCAAGAAGGCCAACATCCTATCGTCCTCCTCTTGCATGTAGAATTCCTTGCGGATGATTTGCGCGTAGACGTGGGTGATTATGTCAATGGTGTCTTGCTGCGTCAGGCGCTACGTGGCGAGCGTGACCTCGAGGTGGACATTCTCTGGCGCGACGACGGGTAGTCGCAGGGCCACCAGTGCGTCGAAGAGGTTGTCACCATAGTGGCCGTTGAGGGTGGAGGCCATCGCAGAGCCTGGGCGCGTCGGCTGGAGGCATACGTTAAGGTCGTCCATGAGCTTCTTGACGATGGTGAACTTGTCGAGGAAGCCGACAAGGACCTCGTCAAACAAGGAGACGAAGCTGTCATCCAAGCGGCCCCTCGCCCTGGCCGCCTCAAGCACTACCTGGAGACGTTCCTTGGTGCCGGGCCGTAGGCCGGCGGCATGGACCATCTGGCACAGCCGGCTGATGCTCGCGCTCATCGCCTCCATGGGTCTAACTTAGCTTCTAGTCAACTGATATTGCGATTAGAGTGATCACTCTTGCCCTTGGTTAGGGTGCGTAGGTGCGTAGGATTTCGTACTAGATTGGACTGGCAGGGAGCCTTTATATGAGAAGTGCAGACTGCATTGAATTCACGTGCGTGTTGGCCATCTACTCTTCGGCCCTCTACGGCACCTGCCTTTGGCTATATGACAGGTGGGCCAGCCACCCGTTGGGCCCACGTGTCATGCACCCAAAGGCAGGTGCAGTAAGTCAATGAAGTTACGTCCCCCTCTGTGCCGGTGCAGTATAGTCATCTCACCAGACCTCTAGTTGGGGCCAAACGAGAGAAGTTTGATGTTTACTGGCTTATTGGTCCCCTTTGCATTTTGCGCCAAGTTTTGACCTTTGATTTAACTAATAAAATGTTAATGCATGTAACCAAAAATGTTGTGTAAGTCACCTTACGAAAACCAAATAATCCCAAAACACTTAGGCACGGTACATTAACTCCCTCTTCATTTATTATTTCGTGACATATCAACCAATGAGAGATGTGGGCCGTGCATGCTTTCAATGACTGAGACTACCAAACATGACATGCAGTGGTTAGTTCATTGCATGTAATCCTATTAATTAGCAAAAAGACATTAAGTTCTCTTGCCGATAGGAATAAAACAATACACCATGTATTTATTTACAGAGGGAGTAGTACATTTTTTGTGACATGCATTACTAGATATTGCTAGTCAAATACTAAAATCTAGATGGACGTGGTAGTACTACTAAATCCCGACGATGGTGCTAGTACTACTAGTAGTACTACCAATGTAGTAGCAATGTACTACCCATTGGTTAAATTATTATGTGCTGCTCCTCACAGTGAAGTGACAAGACCCTGCGCCGGAGATGACACCTGAGTATAGGCGCCATGTTCGGCATACCATAGTCAGCCTCACCGTCTGCAGTCACTATCATCATGGTTGTAGAGCTAGCCTTCTTACAACTAGCCATGTTCGACATAATTTCCCGTGCATAGATGCCCGTGCATTGCACGGAACACCAAGATTGGGGGGTGGACGGCGCCGGGAGCGGCCATCACGCCAGATTTTTCCATGGCCTTCTAGATGTGGTGGTGAGGAGATAAGGCTGATTGTGAGAGACAAGGAGTTGTTTGTAAATAGGGAACAAGTGCGGGCATCTTTTTGCAAAACTAGAGAAGTTTGGTTTGTATGCGTCAGATCTAGATCCGACGGCTATTGGTGAAAGATGGCAGGCGCAACATCATCACCTACTCAGGACCTGTTTAATTCACGGGATTTTGAAAACGCAGGAATAGGACATGGCAATATTACAAGTTTCAAACTGATATTACAAATGTTAGGAGTAATGTTGCACCTACGAAGAGCGAATTACTAGGAAGTTTATGTAAGAACTTTCGTTACTTTAGGTGGATCCAGCATTATCATACAAACTAAAATCCACCACCCTGACAAGTCACTAATGGGCAAATAAGTTTTCGAGTCTCTGGCCACTTGATGTTTCAAAAACAAATTCAGCTTCTGCGGAGACTTTGTCATTTAGGCTTAGACGCTTGTGGTGATCAGCACGCCATTCATTGTTGCGCCACAGAATGCCAAACCGCATTACCTTGAGCACACTTGCCTCCAGAACAAAGAACCTGGCCAATTTAATCTCAAATGTGCTGCCTCGGTAGTCGATCAAATCAATTTATGTAAGATGGAGATCAAGGCATTTGATGAGATTGTTATAGTGTAGCACATTTTTCGCTTTCGGGTCTTTTTTATCTGCAAAAGAAGAGAACATATTAGAGCAGCTGGATGTATAAGATTGCCGCGTCATCAAGAGGTACCAATATCATTCGCTCATATGATAGGGTTGGCTGGCTAGTGATATTTTTTCACTCTCTCTCTCTTTCTCTTTCCTCTCATTTACCTAGGAGCACGTGAAGAGCTTGGGCATTTGTTGCCTTCCACTATGTGGCTGATGCCATATTTCTCAAAAGTATGTGACATAATACGCATCAATGTCAAATCAAAAGATTTTGGCACCGCTCTCGCGATGTGAGAGAGTTGGCACCGTTGTGCACACATACCCACATGTATAAACAAATCAATCAAACCAACTACACCATTCTCTCACTCTCCCAAACAAGTGTTTTTATTGCCTCTGTCCTCTCTCTCTCTCCCATGCAAGTGTTTTTTCATTGCGTGTGTTAATTTGGCACTGGAGCAAAGTAGGTGATCCAGATTGGGGCATCAAGTGAGCAATGGAGGGGCATCGATGCCAAATACATCACAAGTGAATTTGGCACGTGTTTTGACCTACATAGTGGAGGGCCATTATAGCCCACTTTTGTACTACCTTGTATTTTGTATAAAATTTTGACCATAGATTTACCTAAGAAAATGCCAATGCATGTCACTAAAAATTATACCATTTGAAATTATGTTCAAATACAAATCCAACAATATAGTTCTTAGTGACATGCATTAACATTTTGTTAGTTAAATCTATGGTCAAATTTTGATACTACAAAATAGGAAGAGTAAACCAGGACGGAGGTAGTACTTGCTCTTAGGGTAACCATAGAGTTACTAGTCTAAGTTACTTTCCACTATGACTAGCCTAGGATACTTAGTAGTACAACAAAAAATGATGCAGGTGATCACGTGAGAAAAAAATACTAAAAACATTTCTTTTGGTGCAGTGCGTAGATGCAGTTTTGAACACTACATCTGTCATCGTAATTTGGGAAAATTATGAAAAAGTTGAGCTACGTTGTGATTACCTTTCACTAATAGGAAAGAAGTTTCACCTCGATGAGTAGCTTCTCCGTGCAGGGAAAGCATGTAAGGAATCCAACAACTTGATCCAGATTGGGGCCGATAGATTTTATTGCCAAGATCTTCACTGTGCGCATAGACTGGGTCAAGCTTGTGGGAATCATTTTCTGGAAGACGGTTGTAAATACATCAAGAAGAAATTTAGAAATGTGAATTTCAAGAAGACACAAAAGAAGATGAGTGTTGTACCTGAAAGATTACGGATCCAATAAAGAGTTCGGAGAATTCAACAGATGAGTACACCAACACTGTCAATTTCGCCGCATCAATGACCCTGATTTTTGTTGGACCTTCTAGATCTGATACAAGCAATCTCTCAAGGAAAGACGCATTCTCAATGACCATAACGTGGAACAGCTGGAGTGATATCTTCCCAATTGATGTCTTGTTGCGGGGCCAACAAGACACATAAATCCATTAGAAATTTGTTGAGTCGGTGTGGAGGCTAATGAACCCGTGGATCTGCTCAAGACGAAGGTACTCGAGCGTAGTACAGCTGCGGAGCAGGTGCTCCATAGCCTTCTTCAAGATGACAACGTCGAAGAGGTCGAGCTTCTTGAGTTGAGGGAGAAGAAGGGCGGGAGCGGCATTAATCTGGGGAAGATAGCAGGGGCTGAAGCTGGCACGGCGCAGCGTTGGCGTGAGGCGGAGCGCGGTCGGCGGCAGAGAGCGACATCGTCCAGCTTCAAAGCTGAGCTCCTTGAGCTGATCTAGGGCGGGGGATAAGAACCACTCGTCGAACTTGGGTTGGACCTTGCAGTTGGTATTGAACATGCGGATGTCAAGGCGTCTGGCTGGCCCAGGGTGAGATGAAAGGATCTTGGAGAGTGCGGCCATGCGCTTGCAATCCACGCCGCACAGGCAGCTGTTGACAGTGAGATTGAGGGGGACGCGGTTCCAGAGGGGGCGCCACCGCCGAGAGAGCAGGGTGGTCTGCACGGCAAATTTGGTGGGGAGGAGGCCAATGATGACGAGCAACATGTCATCGGGGAGGCTACTGATGAAGTCCAGGCTCGCCGGATGTTGTTTTGGCTCGAGCCACCTCCGCTTGTTGGCTGCCTCGCCGTCCATCTCAACCAGCAGCGACACCGGTGTACACGTGTGCTGGTGTGTGTTGTGTGCTGGGTGCGCGTGAGTGCCTCCTTCTGTGCATGCCGCCGCACAATGGTGAATTGTGCGCGAGTGCGTCCTTCACATGGAAGAAGTGTGTCCTCAATGCGCCCTCAATTTACTAGCGTGCGGGATGCTACCCCGAGTGGTTTCAACTTTGTTTACTTCACCACGTGTCAGATGGGCCTCTAGTTTACTTATTTTCACCCACTGCCACATGGGCCAGCACACGAAGATACAGAACACGAGCCGACAAGGCAGCATGTGGACTGGTTGACCGGTCAACTAAACATATACGAAGCTATACGCTGACATAGTGAGCGTATAATCCGTCGGTATAGAGAGTTAGAGTGAGAGGGGAGGCCCGTGAGAGATAGTAGAGAGAGAGAAAGAGCTACTCCCTCCGTTCGATAATGTAGTTCCAACATTTTTCTAAAGTCAAAATTTCGAAACTTTGACCAAGTTTATAAAGAAACTACTTATATCTACAATACCAAAGATAAATGATAGTATGAAGTAAGTACATGGTGTGATGAATCTAATGATCATTCCAGATGTAAATGTTTTTCTCAGCATATACCTGGTCAAACTTTTCTGAGGTTTGACTTTTCAAAACATCCATATGCTTATGGACGTGAGAGAGTCCCTAACTAGAGAGAGAGAGAGAGAGTGAAACAGAAAGTGTGAGTGAAAAAAGTGTGTGTGCGTGTGTGAAAGAGACATGGATAACACACGATAAAAGTAGAGAAAAAGCATGTGTGTCTTATGCAAACATATCAGACATGCATCTTCGACAACGGAAGCAAGGTGAGGAGATAGTGTGTGGTTGTTTGCAACCGAGAGAGAAAGACCCCTAGCACGTGGCCAAGAGGGGTCTGACAAACAAGGGAGAGAGGTCGATAGAGACGTACGGAGAAAATGCAGACATGGAGAGGAGAGAGTGTATGTTTGTCATAGAGAGATCCCTTGGAGATCGTGATGGGACTACATGGGTGGGAGATCAAGTGACATGGTGTGTGCATGATAGAAGATACCCCGAGAGATGTCGAGATACACGTATGGATGGAAGGAGACAATACGTGTGTTCCTGATGGCTAGTTAGAGGTAATCATACTTAGTGGGGGGTGCTTGCACCTATGATGGAGTGAGGGATTATGGTACTTATGGGGGTGCGTAACACATAGAGAGAGAACAAGGGCGGAGAGTGTTGTATGGTTCTATATGTATAGCATGAGCGAGACATGTGTATGTGTGAACCAGGGAGATATAAAGTTTGAGAGAGATAGAGGAGCCCCGATAAGGCTGAGTGGTGCATCAGATAGCTGAGAGGAGGAAAGAGATATTCCATCCGCTCAATAATGCAGTGCATGTAAATTTTTTAGAAGTCAAACTTTGGAAACTTTGATCAGGTTTACGCAAATTTTATTTATATCTACAATACCAAAGATACATCATATGAAACTACATATCATGGTGGATCTAATGGTATATGTTTGCCGTTCTAGATGTAATTGTTTTTCTCCACGTACATGGTCAAACTTTGTGATGTTAGACTTTTCAATAAATCTATATGCTATGGACCGAAGATAGTGCTTAAGTTGAGAGAGATCAAGTGTGTGTGAATGATAATGAGTAAGTGTGCAAAAAGAGTATGTGTGTGAAAGAGAAAGTGACAACAAATGATAAATTAGAGAGAGTGTGTGTTTTTTCGTTTCTTATGCAAACATATCACGCATGCATCTCCGAGATAGAAAAGCGAGGCGAGGAGATACACGAAGATAGCTACTGTGTGATTTTTTTGCAAGGGAGAGAGACACCCCTATAGCACATGTCCAATAGAGGTCTGGCCAACAAGGAACAAAGGTCGAGAGGGACACATGTAGAACATCGATGCATGGGGAGGGAGAGAGGGTGTGTTTGTGATAGAGAGATCCCCTCGAGATCATGAGGGGACTATATGGGTGGGAGATCGAGGGAGGTGTGTGCGCGATAGAAAGATGCCCCGAGAGAAATCGAGATAGACCATGCACATGTTTGTGATGGAGACTAAGATTAGCTAGTCATATACATATAGGGGGGACTGCGTGTGCCTACAATTGAGTGAGAGACGATCATACTTGGCTAGCTAGGCATGAGATTGTGTGTGTGTGCGTGTGAGATGGAGAGAGAATGAGGGAGAGAGATAGAGTTTTAGATGGGCCTATCGAGTGTGAGTGAGATATGCATGTGTATGTGTGACCCCGGTAGATGGAGAGTTTGAGAGAGAGATGGAAGAGCTCCGAGACGACGGAGTGGTGCGTGAGAGAGTTACGGGCAACCAGCCAAGGAATTTGTGTGCGTACGATGAGTGCACCCAAGATATCTAGCTTGGACTAGAGAATCATAAATAGTGTGCGAGAGAGACCTATAGATGGAGTATATATGCATGCGAACTAGAAAGCCCCCCCCCCACAGAGAGAGAGAGAGAGAGAGAGAGAGAGAAAGGGAGAGGGACCAACAAGGTTTCTATGTTGGATGTGTGCGACAGAATTGAAGATTGTCGGCGAGAGAGAGAGAGAGAGAGAGAGAGAGCGGGAGTCCGGGAGAGGGGGAGGTCACGTTTTATGCATCAAAGACTGATATAAACCATGTTTCAGTATAAACTTGCATTCAAATATTTAAATTGGAGAACATGTTGTCTGCAATCCACACATGAACGGATAAATGCATATATCAAACAAGTTCATTAATTTGACTTTCAACATGTTCATGGAGTACTATAATACTGTACAACATGCTACTCGATTGAGGTGTTCAATTTTGGATTTAGTTCACTATTTTGACCTGGTGAACGAGCTATTTCATTGAATTGAGATATTTCATTTTGGGTTTGATTCCTGTTTTTGAGTGGTTCAACTATTTGTCATATAGTAAATCTCTAGCAACGAGCATGTAAAAACACATTACTCCCGAGCATCATCTCTCCATGTAAAAAAGAAGTGGCAAGCTAATATTTCAAAATTTTATTCGAATCGACTTGGTAAGGTAGACGTGGATGCTCATTCTCCCAAAATTTGAACGAACTGTTAAACATCCTCTGCTAGGTGGAATTCGCCTGAGAAAATAAATGGGAGACGCGAAATTACCGGCCTATGTGGGACACGCATCAATTGGCCCGTTGTACATCGAGGGTAGGTTCGTAACTTCATCCAAGCACGCCTTCTCCTCGGTCGAAATGACATGTGCCGAATAATTCATAAACCATGGTCGGCAAAACACGCTCTCCTCGCCCGAAATAGCTCGCTCCCACTATTTCAAAACACGCTCTCCTTGCCCAAAATCGCTCGCGCCCACTATATTTCAAAACACGCCCTCCTCGCCCGAAATTGCTCCCACCCACTATTTGGGAGAAACAAAGTTACTCTACTATCCCCGACCCTTAGTACACAGACCCAAGCCGAGAAGCCTAAAGGAAGGGGTAGAACTGTAACTCCCCCCCACATTTCAGACAAATGCGTCTGTAAGACATGGTTCCACTCCCCTCCCAATCCCCCCCCCCATTCATACCTCATGGGCGCCAAATCACCTTCTCCCCGGAAGCTCCCTTCTCCTGAGCCGCGAAACCTCAGCCCCTCCTCCATGGCGCCCCCACCGCACCAATTTAACAGCCGCCCTCCTCCCTAATGCCGGAGATGCTGTCCATTTGCCATCATGCGCTGGGTTGTGTGCCACTTACTCCGTCCTGCTGGAGCTGCCTCGACAATGGCCGCGTGAACCGTACCGGAGCCGATTCACCCCCGCCGTTGTTCATGGTGCCAGAGCGGCTCCAACTTCGGACCCGTCCAGAGTCCCGACGCTGCTTCCCCGTAGCCGTCGACCGTTGCGACATCTCTGCTTCCCTGCTGCTGGCCGCCACCTCAACCGCGCCGGTCTCACCGACTCGGCAGCTGGAGCTGCCTACTTCACCATGCCACTAGATAGGTCGCACCCCCATCTCAAATCACTTTATTGGTTAGTTTTGATTATAACATGTTGTGGTGTTTGAAAGTAAAATTTATGTTCATTTGGGCAACAAAATGATAAAAATAGCGCAATACCATTTAATCTGAACAACAATATAGTCCAAGGGCATTACAGACTTTCCACTGACCATACCACACAGAAGCTGAAAAAACAGGCAGTGAAAAGAATTGGCTAGCTTATTATCTGCAGCTTATTTCCACAACATACCTCAAAAGAACTGGCCCTAACTAGGCCCTAACCGTTTAGATTTCATGCGGTTTTCCTCAATAACCGAGCGACCCTTTTTCTTTTCTTTTTCAGCACATGCTTATGCAGTGCATTGCTTATTTGGGTTGTTCTTGTAATATCCATTTTTGATCGATGTTTTTTTGTGGGGTTCTAATCAATGGATTTGATAACTCTCTGACTTTTTTTGTGAAATAATAACTCTCCTACTTATAACACTAAAGAAAAACAAAGATTACCCCATCTTCTGTATCCCGTTGTTGATGAATCAATGGAGAGACATCCCTAAAAAGGTAAATTTTCCAGCCGGAGGGCCTGCTAAAATGTTCCGCCGGTCACATCCCACTCTCGCAAGGACCCATGCGCAACACCGCTTTAGTTTTCTTATCCGCTCACTCAGAGCGCTCCTGGCCATTCGTACCCCCGCATCTTCTTCCCCATGGCATCCAAAATCACCTTCTCGCCGCCGATGATCTCGTCCATTGCCGCACCAACCTCCCCCGCAAACAGGCGCCTACTTCTAGAGGCACCCACCACCACACTCGGCAAGGGGAGGAGGTCTTGGCCTGCAGGTCCTCCATCCTCACGGTTGTGCGCGACGGGGGCCGTGCTGCGACCATTGTGTGGTCATGGCTTTGGGGCAGCTGCGACAGACGGCATGGGGGGAGCAGGTGCTGGAAAGGACAACCACAGGTGTTGGAGGCAGTGGCCAGCGATGCTGCATCTAACCACGACGACAACAACCATTGTCCTAATTTTCTTGGGGATCTTGATACTGTCAAGATAGGTTATTTTCCTGGACTTCGAGGTATTAGTACTCAAAATGTGTGACCACTAGTGTGCGAATTGAACTACGCTCACATCTATTTAGGAAACATGGTAAGATTTTTACTATTTATCCTCATCAGTGCATCTTTTGCATACATTATTTTTTAAGCTAAACTTCATTTCTAAGTATGTTACTATGATGTTCTTTGATAGGGACTCCCGATGAGTGTTATGCCTCATTGGATCGAGCCTAATGGTCGCATGACAATGGTTAGCTTATGAAAGTGCGTTATATCGACTAGAGGGGGGGTGAATAGGAGATTTTTATGAATTCTTCACTGAGGAATTTGCCGGTGAGGAAATTCCTTAGCGAAGAACTACTTGCAGCGGAATAAGTACTCAAAAGTAAGCATAACAGAATACAGACATAGTCATCATGCTGAAATGAAGACAAGCTCAGAGTACAGAAAGCGTAAACACAGGATAACACAAGATGAAGACAAACAGACTGAAGAAATTGAACTGAGGAAATTGAGAAAATCTTCAGTCAAAGTCTTCAAACACAGATATGAACAATCACTCAACACAGTAATGAAGAAATGAAAGAGTTGAGGAAATAGAACCAGTAAGGTTGGTCAAGGCAATGATTTGGTAGACCAGTTCCAACTGCTGTCTCAGTTGTACGTCTAGTTGGAGCGGCTGAGTATTTAAACTCGAGGACACACAGTCTCGGACACCTAGTCGCTGAGCACACAGCTCAGGACACCAAGTCCTCACCGTATTCTCCTTGAACTAAGGTCACACAGACCTCGTCCAATCACTCATGGTAAGTCTTCAGGCGACTTCCAAACCTTCACAGACTCGGTCACTCGGCGGTCCACAATTCCTCTTGGACGCTCTAGACCATGATGCCTAACCGTCTGGAAGAAGCACAGTCTTCAAAGGTAACAAGCGTCGGATCCACGCAGGATCAATCACTCTAGTGATGCTCAATCACTTTGGGGTTTGTAGGTGTTTGGGTTTGGGTTTTTCCTCACTCGATGATTTTTGCTCAAAGTCCTCGGAGGATGGGTTGCTCTCAAATGACAAGTGTCAGTTTCTCTCGGAGCAGCCAACCATCTAGTGGTTGTAGGGGGGCGGCTATTTATAGCCTAGGGAGCATCCCGACATGATAAGACATAAATGCCCTTGTCTGATATGACCGTTAGGTGGATAAGATATTTTGGGACAGCTGGCGCGCAGCACAACAACGGTCGGAAATTTGACGCTCAAATTCCTCAGGGCTATCATGTTCCTCACTGTGTAGGCAATCCGCACTGGCAAATTCCTAACTCCTCAGTCAGAACAAATTCCTCAGCGACCAGAAGAACTTCGTCTCTGTCACTAAAGAAAGTGACTGAACTATATGAGATTTCCAATGGCTTCACTCGAAGGGATTGGTAGGTGTAGGATTTTGAGTTGAGCATCACATGGAAATTTTTCCTTAATATTTCCTCGACCCCCTTTATCAGTATGGTGTTTCCTAAGACTCAAGAAAGAGAAAAACAAAACTATGAAAATGAAGTCTTCAAACTTCATATTCCTCGCATGAATATCAAGTCTTCACGGACACACCAATTTCTTCACTTTCAAAGTCTTCATGAAAGTCTTTAGGAATACCAAAATCTTTAGTCGAAGATATTCATTTTTAGGGGTCGACTTTCTCTGTAAATATCAAACTCCTCATAGACTTATAGACCTGTGTACACTCATAAACACATTAGTCCCATAACTTATAAGTCTTCAATACACCAAAATCACTAAGGGGCACTAGATGCACTTACAATCTCCCCCTTTTTGGTGATTGATGACAATATAGGTTAAGTTTTCAACGGGGATAAACATATGAAGTGTAAGTACTGATATTGAGGAATTTGATTGCAAGATATAGAAGAACTCCCCCTGAAGATGTGCATAGTGAGGAATTTGCTTTTGAAGCAATGCACACTTGAAGATTTGAATCATGGATATCTCCCCCTATATCTTGTAATTTGTACACGCATTTGACATATAATATGAAGAATTTGAAATGCATGATGAAATATGGTGCCTGATGAAATTCAGCATGCGTGCAATGATATTAATGAGGAACAAGCATGCAGAATAACGTATCAAGAGTATCAAAGCACAGTGCATCAAAAGTATCAGAGCACCATCAGGTTTAAGTTTACAACTCGATCCAATTAAGTTTCAGAAGAACGAGAGTTGTAACTTAGCAAAAATGCCCATATAATAGACCCGCTTGAAGACTAACTCAAATTTCTCCCCCTTTGTCATCGAATGACCAAAAAGGGTCGAAACTGAGGACTAACACCCCTGAAGAATATCAAGTTGATGGAGGAGCGTCAGCGTTGTCAGGGTCGGTTGTCGTAGTAGGGCCTGCCGCAGTGTCGTCCAAGTCTTCATTTTCATCAGTGTCGCGCGATGAAGAATAGGAGCTGGCCACCAAGGAAGGAACCTTGACCTTCTTGAATTTCTTCGGTGGAGGTGCAGACCAGTCAAATTCTTCCTTGAGACCCATATTCTTCAGATCTGCTGCGCTGTAGACATGAGATAGAACAGCCCAGGTATGGTTGAAGGTTTCATGGAGGTAGTATCGGTTTTTCTTCACTACATTGTGTGTTGATGTCATGTTGTGAAGAATTGAACCAAACTGACGCTTGACCCATTTATGATTGCGATCAACCTTCTGATGAAGACTGAGGAGTAACTCACGATCAGTCATCACCCTGGGTGCTGTGGCTTGAGGATTTTGCTTAGCGGCAGAATCATGTGTGGCAGAGTCATCATTGGTGGAGTAGGATGTAGCCTTGCGGAATTGACCATCCAATGGACGAATGCCTTCATCTATCACAACAATTGCCTTGCCTTTGTCATCAGCTAAGGAATATGTCCACTTGAGGACTTCAATTGGAGGCAAGAAGCTGCCGTGGTTCAGAGTATCAGCCTTGTAATTGAGTGAAGACCTTGTCTTGATTAATCTCATAATCCATGGTGCATAAGGCTTCAGCTCAAATGGTGACATAGCAATATTCGCCAGAGTCCTCATGAAGAAATCATGGAAGTTGACGGGATTGCCATGAATGATATTGAAAAGCATATTCTTCATGATGCCAACGACTTATTCATCATTTGAGTCATGGCCTTTGATAGGACTCATTGTCTTCGTCAGAATGCGATAGACAGTCCAAGGCACATAGAGTAATTCCTTGACAAGGAATTTGGTTTGAGGGACCTGCCCTGGCTTCAAAGGCTTCATCAGCACTTGCATGTAATGATTTGAAAGCTCAGGTTTACTGTAGACGCAACATGCACCGTCAAGGGGAGGACTGAGTGGTAAGACACGAAGCAATTCAGTAGCTGGTGCCTTGTAGTGAGTATTTTCAGACATCCAGTCCAGTACCCATGAATTCACATCTTCAGAGTTTCCTATGATGTGCAGCGTCGCATAGAATTGAAGAATGAGTTCTTCATTCCAATCACAGATGTCAGTGCAGAAATTTAGCAATCCCGCATCGTGAAGAACACTGAGGACTGGCTCAAAGCATGGCAGAGACTCCATGTCCACATGAGGAATATGTTCATGATCGAAGACTTTGTCTTTGTTGAACAGTACCGAGGAATAGAAATTTGCTTGACTAGCAGTCCAGAAACGCCTCTTCCTTGTGCGAGCAGAATCATAGTGGTTGTAATCTGTGAAGAATACATGCTCGCTGAAGAAATCTTCAGCCTTGAACTTTTGCTTCTTTGAGAATGGATTCGTTGGCTTTGGCACTGGAGTGTTAGTGAGTTGCATCACAATCTCAGGAATCGCAATCTCAGGTTCTTCAGGCTGAGGAATTCCTGGTTCCTCTTTAGTGGCAGTCTGCGTGATCAAAGGATCAGTAACATCAGTTTCTTCATCACTAGCGGCTGGAATGTCTTCATGCACAGATGAGGTGGGATGAGTTTCTTCAGAGCCCATTTGAACGGTTGGTGCAGGGGACTGAGGTATTTGTTGAATTGGAGTGAAGAGTGGAGAATTGGGGTGCTGACTTTCCCAAAAGTCATCATTCATCAAGGGCGTTGTGCAGCCAATGTCCACGTCTTCATCTTCATTTTCTTCAACGCCAGCCTCTTCAACTATGAACTAAGGCATTGGCGAGGAAGCAACAGGCGTTGAAGGGATTGCATCCACTTCAATTTCTTCATCAATCTGCTCTGACGAAGTAGCAGATTGAGGTTCTTCATCAGATCCGCTTGGGATCACATATTCTTCACCATAACGAACAAGGTCCTTTGATGGCATGGTGGAAATTGGAACATCATCAATTGGATTTTCAATCGAGCTTCTCAGAGGCTTCATCTTCTTCGGAGCTGAAGATTCTGAAGCAGTTGATGCTTTCCTTTTCTTCACTGCAGCTCGCTCTGCAGCCTTGGTCTTCCTCACATCTGATGCAGATGGAAGGGTAGGAGTTGGTGTAGGCGCAGGAGGAGCTGAAGAATCTGGTTGATTTTCTTCAGGCGCAATTCATGCAGTTGCCCTGACTTCTTCAGTTTCTCCAGGAGCACCACTAGTGGATGCCCTGGCAATTTCTTCAGCAGCTGGAATGGAGTCATTAGCCCTGGAACTAGCATTTTCATCAGCAGCCTGAATGTCATCAGCGGTGCTGGCATGTTCTTCAGTTGGCTGAGCAGATGCTTCAGCTTGAGGAATTTCTTGTTGCGATGGGGCTGCAACATTGGTGAACTTCTCAGTCAGTTTCACAAACTTGACTTTGGCTCCTTGCCAATCAGCATAATAAGCATGGAAATCATCGCTGAGGGCTTTGATTTCAGCTTGGATCTTGAGGAGTTCATCAGTTGTCATATTGAAAACGTTTTTCTTCAGGAACTTCTCCTTTCTGAACTAACCCTTCTTGATCTGCCTGGCCTTCTCAAATTTCCATTTCTCTTCAGTGATGAAATGGGTCAGCATGTGACTTTGACCAGGAGTCAAATTGAAATCAGGCATAGGAGTATTTGGATCCTTATGCCAGAGATCAATGTAGTCGAGGATCGCCCTTGGATCCAAAAGCAGTGGCACATTTGTGCCTTTGGCTCTAGCGGTCCTTTCTTGTCGGTCTCTGCTGAGGCACCAGAGGCAATAGGGATGCCTGTTGTCCTTTGGCACGTGGCCAGATGTACAGGTGTTGAGGACTTTGCCGGAGCAGCTGAGGACTTTGGAGGAGCAGGAGCAGCATGAGGAACTGGCCGTGAGGGCTTTGAAGAATCTGGCCGTGAGGGCTTTGAAGATTCTGGCCGTGAGGGCATTGCTGAGGAACTTGGCCATGATGGCATAGTTGGTGAAGCACTTGGCTTGTGAGCGGGCTTCTTTGCCATTGATTTTTGAGGCTTGACAAAGGCCTCAGTGGCAGCAGCAGCAGCAGAGTCTTCATTGAATTTCCTCACTTCTTCTTTGGCTTGTCTCACCAACTTAGCTTGGCGTTTGGTCCATTCTTCAGGAAAATCTTCACCACGCTTGATGCTGGTGGGGTCAGCTTCTTGGCCAGGTGCTAATGGAGCTCTTGGGCATGGAGGATTAATGGCCGGTTCTGATCTCCTCCAGCTTCTATCTTCTCAAAATTCTGGAGTGAATCTGTCCCGAACGGTTTAGGTCATAGAAGCTGGAAACGAGAAGTTGAGCTGGGCCGTAGTGCAAATTAGAGAAGCCAGGGAAACCCAGCTCCGCAAAAGCAAGAAGCAAGAGTTGAGAGTATTTACAGCGATGTTGCCACCGCCTAAGAAAACGATTCATTATCTTCCCCCTCAAAACAGAAAACGATTCGCTAGAGGAGCGGCTCCCTCTCTCGTACATAGGGTTGGCCGAACTGGGCTGGCTCCAGACGGCCCGTTATGGTGCTTAGGCAGGCCAGCGACGCTGCCAGCCCATGCTAGCGATGGAGAAGCGTAGCGATGCTGCCGAACGGAATGACTTCGCTACACGGAGCAAGAAGCTGCGCTAAGAAGCTGGATTCGTGGAGTTTGGAGAAACTGGAGGAGATCAGAACAGGCCCTAAGTGCGAATTTCTTCATATACTTCGGAGTTACATATCTGTACTCCCTCCATTCTCTTGCCCATCTCCTTTCAATCCTTTGTATGCGCACCTTGCGCTGAGTTTTGCTTTCTTTTCCGAACTCGGCCTCATCAGGTGTGCAATAGTCAGCATAGAGGTCCTCAGGGATTTCAAAAGCAGTCATGACCTCAGGCTTCTTTCCTCCTTTCTGCGGCTTCTTACCGTCAGCCATATTCTTCAGATGAGGAATTTGAACAATCGAATTCTTTGAAGAAGTGTGCAACTTTTCTTCGAGGAACGCTGCAAATGAGTTAAGTTGATAAGAACCTAGTGATTCAGCAGCGGACATGAGTACCTATGAACAGAGTATAGTTGCGAGGAATTTGTAGAGGTCATATGCGTTCTCAGAAGGCTTTTCAAAAAGAACAAGTTTGAGAAATTTGACCAGATGAGCCTTGAAGAATTTCACTAAGCATTCTTCGTCTTAGGTTCCAGAGTTGTATACATCGAGGATCCACACAATTGAGGAATCTTGAAGAAAAATGATGCTTCGAGAAATGAATCAAGAATAGATGACTAGTGAGGTGTTTTGTGTGTGAAGATTTGAAGAATAAAACACCTTTGAAGATTTTGTTGTGAAATTTCGAATCAAAAGAGGGTAGTAAAAGTGACTTTTAATTACCCTAGATGAAGAACACGACGAACTGTGAAGTAGAACAGTGAAGTTCGTCGGTGTAGATCTTCCACGCCCTAACTCGGCGGAGGAAGACGGCTATGGCGGCGGCGGAGTGAGATTTCCGCGGTCGGCGCGAGTACGACAGCGACGAGGTCGAGGCAGTGAAGCTCTTCCTCACTGGCGACGATGGCGTAGCGGTGGTGCTAGGGTTTGAGAAGCTCGAGCGAGAGAGAGAGGTCGAGCGGAGTAAAGGAAGTGAGGAAGGGGTGAGGGGGTATTTATAGTCGCAGTGAAAAACTGTTCACCCAAAGATTTAGGACGAACGTGCCCCTGACCCTTCTCATTCGCTTGACATGTGTCACCCACGTACTGAGAAGTGGAGATCGTGTTAGATCGTGGGTGAATAGATAAGTTTACCGTGGGATACGGGACGGTTTGAGCGGTAAAACCGAAATTTTGGATAAGATAAGTTTTTAAGTTCCGTTCGCAATTTCTTCAGCTGACAAGGATACATTGAAGATTTTGAACGAGTTTCAAATAGAACACACATGAAGAATTTGTGAATAGATTAGGTTGAGTATAGCATAGATGAGGAAGGGTCCGATCACATTCACTTAGCAGAAAATGCAACTTGAAGAAATAGCCATAAGTGAATGTTGTAGAGGACATAAACTCATATATATATATATATATATATATATATATATATATATATATATATATATATATATATAATGAAGAAAATGACGGAAACAGTGAAGATTTTGCAAAGTTGAAGAATTTGAAAAACTGAAGAATTTCAAAAACTGAGGAATTTGAAAAATGAAGATTTTCAACTTTGGTGGTGGCGTGACCCACCGTATAAGAATGATGATTTCAGACACCGCGTACAATTGTCGTAGGGTTATGAGAATCAAATTCTTCATTAATTTCTTCACACTTAGAGTGTTATTCTTCATTGATTGAAGAAAAACGTTTCTTCATGTGTTGCACATCTAAGTCATCAATTTTGCATAAGTGTCAGGATGTCTGTCCTTTTCAAAGAACATTCGAAGATTCTAGGATATTTAGCTCACACCACAACTTGCTAAATCTCTTCTCATCCAAGGGCTTTGTGAAGATATCAGCCAGCTGTTCTTCAGTCTTCACATGCTCGATGGAGATGTCGCCCTTCAACACATGATCACGAAGAAAATGATGACGAATCTAAATGTGATTTGTCTTCGAGTGCTGAATTGGGTTGTGAGAAATCTTGATTGCACTCTCATTGTCACAGAGGAGAGACACATTCTTCACGTTGATGCCATAGTCCTTGAGGGTTTGCTTCATCCATAGCAGTTGAGCACAGCAAGAACCAATAGCAATGTACTCAGCCTCTGCAGTACACAGTGATACGCAGTTCTGTTTCTTCGAGGACCAACAGACCAAAGATCGTCCGAGGAAATGACAAGTACCAGATGTTGACTTGCGGTCCACACGATCACCAGCATAGTCAGAGTCAGAATATCCAATGAGATCAAAAGTAGAGCCCTTGGGGTACCATAATCCTAGTGTTGGTGTGTGAGCTAGATATCGAAGGATATGCTTCACAGCCTTATGGTGTGATTCCTTCGGTGCAGCTTGAAATCGGGCACACATGCAAACACTAAGCACTATATCTGGCCTAGATGCACATAAGTACAATAAAGAACCAATCATGGAGTAGTATACCTTGTGATCGAAGTCAATACCATTTTCATCAGTGCATAGATGGCCATTTGTGGGCATAGGAATTTTGACGCCTTTGCAATCTTGCATGCCGAATTTCCTCAGAACATCCTTGAGGTATTTCTCCTGAGATATGAATATGCCATTGTGTTGTTGACGAATTTGAAGAAGTAAGAAGAATTTCAACTCTCCCATCATAGACATTTGATATTCTTCACTCATCATATAGGCAAATTCATCACTATAACGTTGGTCAGTACAGCCAAAGATAATAGCATTAGCGTATATTTGGCACACAAACAGTTCACCATCATAAGATTTAGTAAAGAGAGTAGGGTCGAGTGAACCGGATGTGAAGCCATTCTTCATGAAGAATTCCTTCAAAGTTTCATACCACGCCCGAGGGGCTTGCTTGTGGCCATACAGGGCCTTGTTGAGTCTGAAGACTTTGTCAGGATTCTTTGGATCTTCAAAACCTAGGGGTTGAGCAACATATACTTCTTCCTCAAGCTTACCATTGAGGAATGCACTTTCCACATCCATTTGTTGTAACATAATATTATGATGGTTAGCATAAGCAAGTAATATGCGAATAGCCTCAAGTCTAGCAACAGGTGCAAAAGTTTCATCGAAATCAATTCCTTCAACTTGTGTGTAGCCTTGAGCTACAAGTCGTGCCTTATTCCTCACCACAAGGCCATTTTCATCTTGCTTGTTGCGGTAGATCCACTTTGTGCCAATGATATTATGCTTGCGAGGATCTGGACGTTTGACCAGTTCCCAGACATTGTTGAGCTCGAACTGATGTAATTCTTCTTGCATGGCCTGAATCCACTCAGGCTCCAGAAATGCTTCATCTACCTTAGTGGGCTCTGTGATAGAGACAAAAGCATAGTGCCCACAAAAGTTAGATAAATGTGAAGCTGTTGAGCGTGTGAGAGGACCTGGCACTCGAATGTCATCGATGATCTTTTTAACTTGCACTTCTTTTGCAATGCGAGGATGAGCTGGTTGTCGTTGAGGAATTTGATCAGCATTTTCTTCAGCACCATTTTTTTCAGCATTTTCATCAGGTGCACCAGCTCGATTTTCCTCACGTTCTGGAATGAATTCTTCAGTAGATTCTTCGGTAGGAATAACATCCTCAGTAGCCTTGAACTTGATAGAATCCTCAGGTGCTGGTTCATCTATCACAGAAGGTAGGTGCTCTCTTTGCGAGCCATTAGTTTCATCGAACCGCACATCTACAGTTTCAACAACCTTGTGAAGAACGTTGTTGAAGACTCTGTAGGTGTGCGAGTCCTTTCCGTAACCAAGCATAAAACCTTCATGTGCTTTCGGTGCAAATTTAGAAATGTGATGAGGATCTCTAATCTAACATTTAGCACCGAAGACTTTGAAATAACTCACATTGGGTTTCTTGTCAGTGAGGAGTTCATAGGCAGTCTTCTTGAAGAATTTGTGAAGATATACCCGATTGATGACGTGGCACGCAGTATCAATTGCCTCAATCCAGAAACGATGAGGCATCTTGTATTCATCAAGCATAGTGCCAGCCATTTCAGCGAGGGTTATGTTCTTGCGCTCCACAATGCCATTCTGCTGAGGAGTATAAGGAGCGGATAACTCATGAGTAATACCAAGTTCATCAAGATAGCCATCAAGACCGGTATTCTTGAACTCGGTCACATTGTCAGTTCTGATGTGCTTGATCTTCACACCAAAGTTGGTTGAAGCCCTCAAGGAAAATCGTTTGAAGATTTCCTGCACTTCATGTTGTAAGTAACAATGTGTACCCATGTGTAACGAGAATAGTCATCAACAATAACAAAGCCATATAGAGATGCATCATTTGAAACAGCAGAATAATGATTAGGACCAAAGAGATCCATGTGAAGCAATTCGAATGGACGAGTAGTGGTCATGATAGTCTTCGCGGGATGCTTGGCCTTTGTCATCTTTCCAGCTTCACAAGCTCCGCATAAGTGATCCTTGAGGAATTTGACATTCTCAATGCCAATGACATGCTTCTTCTTCGCAAGCGTGTTCAGATTCCTCATGCCAGCATGACCAAGTCGTCGATGCCATAGCCAGCCTTCTGAAGCTTTTGCCAGTAAGCACATGGCTGGTTGTGGTCCTGTAGAGAAATCAACAATATACAGATCTCCTCTCCTAAAGCCTTTGAAGACTTTGGAATGGTCAGCTTCCATGATCACAACACAACGATATCTTCCAAAGACAACAACCATATCGAGATCACAAAGCATTGAGACAGACATGAGGTTGTATCCTAAGGACTCGACAAGCATGACTTTGTCCATGTGTCGATCCTTTGAGATCGCAACCTTACCTAGACCCAATACCTGACTTTTGCCTTTGTCAGCGAAGATGATGTGCTTCAGATGTGATGGTGATAAGGGAGCATCCATCAATAGGTTCTTGTCACCAGTCATGTGATTTGTACATCCACTATCGAGGACCCACTCGTTTGCTTTGGGCTGATAATCCTGCAGATGAATTAGTGCATCTTACAAACTCATATACTTCATCAATGAAGAATATGACGTCAAATTCATTAGTTCAATTTCATCAAGCAATAGCACAGATAAGCAGTGTGAGGACGTGTGAAATGAAAATTGATTTCATCACGATTCGCCTGCGTCCTTTCAGGCATTTTTGTCAGGCCCCCAACAAATTCATCAGACGTTAAAGCACGTCTGGAGACCTGACCCTGCAGAAGAAATTAGTTATTTTTCTTCACCACCCACATCTGAAGGGGTGGAAAAGAGTTCATCACTCTGCGAGTACCATATGAGAAAGGTGGCATAGAGGCCAATCCATTTCGTTTCACATAAGAGGGGTTAGGGTAAGCATATGAATAAGCAGAGAAATTCTTCGAGGTCTTATGAACATAATGATTTGAAGAATAATGCGCATATTCATAGCCCTTAGCTCTACCATGCGAAACAAAAGGGTTAGCATGATGATGTTCATATGAGGACTTTGATCCATTTGAGGAATTTGATCCATGTGAAGAATTAGGTCCATATGGAGAACTGGATCTGGGGTTCCTATTCTTCACAGGTGGTGTAATGAGGACATTCACCTGAAGACTTTCAACATAACTTTTGGGGACCCAGATTTTCTTCATAGGGGAACCATTCCTGCAGTTAGTGCCAACATATCTAGCAAATACTTCACCATTCTGATTTTTGAACAGTTTATAGTTGGAGTCAAATGACTCATTAGAAGAATGAGGAGATTCACATATGTAAAGCCATATAAGTTAGATGGATCAACTGGATGTCCCTTTGCAGAACCCATGAGGTTTTGGGGTACTGCTCAGGCTTCCAATATGTTCCATTAGCATTGAGTTTCTTCTCAAAGGCAATACCCTCTTTCCTAGGGTTTCTGATGAGGATCTGCTTTTTGAGCACATCACAAAGAATCTGATGCCCTTTGAGGCTTTTGTACATGCCTATCGTGTACAATTCCTTCAGTCATGCCTCATTAGTAGTACTAGCAATGTCCTCAGATGAGGAATTAGTGATAGCAGAGGCAGGTGAAGATTTTGTAACAGTTGAAGCATTTGAACATTCAGGTGAAGAATTAGCAGATTCACGTTCAATGCACTTTAAGCATGGAGGAACAAATTCTTCTTGAGTAGCGCTGATTTGTTGAGCAAGTAATGAATCACGCTCCTTCTGAAGATCTTCATAACTCACCCTTAGCTTCTCAAGATCTTGCTTTCTTTGAACAAATTCATAAGAAAGCTTCTCGTGATTAGATAAGAGAGTTTTTTGATGACTTTGAAGGTTGTCAAACTTAGACTGAAGTCTCTGATGATTTTCAGTTAAGTCTTTAGTGCGGTCCATTTCATCACCCAACATATCATCACTTTTGTCTAGCATGTTTTGAAGTTTTTCAATAGCCTTTTGTTGTTTCACAGCAATCTTAGCGAGTTTAGAGTAGCTAGGCTTAAGATTTTCATCAGATTCATCCTCACTAGATTTAGAGGAGGGGTATTTTGTTACCTTGGCACCTTTTGCCATGAAGCAATAGGTGGGAGCATAGTCATCATTATCTTCATAAGTGTTGTTGGTGTTGCCATTTTCTTCAGAGTTGAATATAGACTTGCTGGCAAATGCGGTAGCAAGATCTAGACTTGCCACACCTAACTCAGACTCCTCAGATGCCTCCTCTTCCTCATGTTCCTCAAATTCAGCTTCAGAGTCCATTTCCTTGCCAATGAATGCCCGAGCTTTCTTGGAGGTGCTCTTCTTGTGAGATGAAGACTTTGAGTATTTTGATGATGAAGACTTTGAAGATTTCTTCTTCTTCTTGGCATCATCAGAACTGTAATCCTTGTATTTCTTCTTCTTTAATTCCTTGTCCCACTAAGGACAATCTTGAATGTAGTGACCAGGCTTCTTGCATTTGTGGCATAGCCTTCTCTTATAGTCACTTGATGATGAATCACTGCTCCTTGAGGATTTTCCAAAGCGACCACGTCTTGAGAAGTTTTGGATCTTCTTCACGAGCAGTGCTAGCTCCTGGCTTAATTCTTTAGGATCACCAAGGCTACTACCAGAGTCTTCACATTCAGATTCAGACACAGCCTTGGCCTTCAGGGCACGTGTTTTGCTATAGCTTGAACCATAGAGATCTCTCTTTTCAGCAAGCTGGAACTCATGAGTATTTAGCCTCTCGAGGATATCAGCAGGATCTAGTGACTTGTAATCAGCATGCTCTTGAATCATCAGTGCTAGAGTGTCAAATGAAGAATCGAGTGATCTCAGCAATTTCTTCACCACCTCATGGTCGGAGATGTCAATGGCACCGAGCGCTTGAAGCTCATTTGAGATATCAGTGAGGCGATCGAAGGTTTGCTAAACATTTTCATTGTCGAGTCTTTTGAAGTGGTTGAAGAGATTGCAAAGAACGTCAACACAAGAGTCACGTTGAGTTGAGACTCCTTCGTTTACTTTGGAGAGCCTATCCCAGATAAGCTTAGCAGTTTCCAAAGCACTCACTCTACCATACTGTCCTTTAATCAAATGACCACATATGTTATTCTTCGCTTGAGAATCGAGTTGCTTGAATCTCTTCACATCAGCAGCATTCAGGGAAGGTGTGACTGAGGGAACACCATCTTCCACAATGTACCAGAGATCGTTGTCAATTTCTTCAAGAAGCATTCGCATCTTATTCTTCCAGTAGGGGTAGTCCGTGCCATCGAAGGTAGGACACCCAGTGGAAACCTTGATCATACCTGCGGTCGACATAACTAGAACTCCAGGTGGTTAAACTAAAATCACACAGAACAAGGGAGTGCCTTTCTCTGATACCAATTGAAAGTGTGTTATATCGACTAGAGGGGGGTGAATAGGCAATTTTAATGAATTCTTCACTGAGGAATTTGTCGGTGAGGAAATTCCTTAGCGAAGAACTACTTGCAGTGGAATAAGTACTCAGAAGTAGGCATAACAGGATACAGACATAGTCATCATGATGAAATGAAGACAAGCTCAGAGTACAGAAAGCATAAACACAGGACAAGATGAAGACAAATAGACTGAAGAAATTGAACTGAGGAAATTGAGAAAGTCTTCAGTCAAAGTCTTCAAACACAGATATGAACAATCACTCAACACAGTAATGAACAAATGAAAGAGTTGAGGAAATAGAACCAGTAAGGTTGGTGAAGACAATGATTTGGTAGACCAGTTCCAACTGCTGTCTCAGTTGTACGTCTGGTTGGAGCGGCTGAGTATTTAAACTCGAGGACACACAGTCCCGGACACCTAGTCGCTGAGCACGCAGCTTAATTCTTCAGGCGACTTCCAAACCTTCACAGACTCGGTCACTCGGTGATCCACAATTCCTCTTGGATGCTCTAGACCATGACACCTAACCATCTGGAAGAAGCACAGTCTTCAAAGGTAACAAGCGTCGGATCCACGCGGGATCAATCTCTTCAGTGATGCTCAATCACTTTGGGGTTTGTAGGTGTTTGGGTTTGGGTTTTTCCTCACTCGATGATTTTCACTCAAAGTCCTCGGAGGATGGGTGTCGGTGTAGTAGAGTAGGGGTACCCTAGTATCCCGAACTTGTGCACGGGCAGTTGCAGCACCCCGCGGCAAGGCTTGCTGGGTGACTGCCAAGGTCCTCCATGGTTCCTTTGGAGGCATTCAAGAACAAAGTATTCAAGCCAAGGAGACAAGGCCCCGGCAAGAGGAGCTTGCCGGGAAGGCCAACCAAGGCATCTCAAGGAACTTGCCGCGACGCGCCACGCGTCCCGGCGAGGCCCGGTGAGCGACAAGCTTCTAGACGCGACAAGACAACGACCGCGGCAAAGCGCTTGCCGCGGCAAGCTACCACTCTGTACCTGCGCTCTAGCACATCCACCAACGTGTCGCCCTGGGGCCTTTCCAGGCGCGCATGGCAAGAGGTTGTGCAGCCAGCGGTGCGCGGTGGCAAGCGATGCTGACAAGATTGCCATCGTGGCGAGCGGTGGCGTCCCTGACGGTCCCTTTTTGCACTATTTGGGCGACGTAGACGGGCATTTAATGCCTTTGTCCCCTGCTATCAGGGTTAGGTATGATACACTGTACAGGTAGTTGTACCAACTGCAATTCCTTTTCCATTTTTACCCTTGTCTACGTTGCCACCTGTCGGAAACCCCTTTAGCATATAAAAGGAGGCCCATGCGCAACGTAGAGGGGGGTTCAAAGGAAGAAAAACACTCACGCTCGGTCTCATTAGCAGCTAGTGTGTACTGTAGCACTCAGCGCTCCCGAGCAAGAACTCAATACACTCAGACATGCAGCAGTAGGAGTATTATCTCTCCAGAGAGCTCTGAAGCTGGGTAAACTGCTTGTGTGCTTCGCCTTGATCCGCTCTTCGTGCGATCTCCGCCCCCCGCCGAACCGAAAGGGGCTCGGTCCGCCGGTCCCATAGGTGTTCGTGGATCAGCTTCCCCGACATCTTTGGCGCGCCAGGTAGGGGGCGTTGAGGTTGTGTGAACCTGATCCGGCGTTCACACGAGCTAGATCTTCATCTTCTTCATCGACATGCCACCGAAGAAGAAGGCTTCGGCGGCAGCTGTTCCGTCCACGTCGATCCCACCACCACCGGAGCAAACGGGTGGTGGGGTAGACGCCGGCGGAAGAACGGGCATCGACGAGGGAGCTCACGGTGCTGCCAGGTCCAAGGACAAGGCTGCGCAGACCTCGGCGTCCGTACATGCACCGCGCCCATCTCAGGAGGCGCAGGACCGACAGTGTCATGGTATTCGCAGGGCCATACGTTCGTTGGACCAAGATCGAGCTAGTGGATCTCGGGGTGCTCAAGACCAGCATGCGCGCCAACATGCTGGCACGAGCGAGACACGGTCGCCTGGACGGGATACTGCTCCTTCTAACATAGTTAGAAGTCCGAGCATATCCCACTCCTCGCACCGTTCGCCACTGCCGCCCACCACTCCAACAGAAGCTTTGGCGCGAGCTCAACTGCTCCTGGATTACCCTCCAACGGCAGACAAGATCAATGAATGGAGGGCCACCATTCAGAGTCTCATCGGCTTCGCCAACGGCGACACTCCGCGGCAGCCGAGTACATCGCTGTCGCGGCAGGACTGCCAGGCACGAGCCGATGGCGACGAAACCGGTGGGGGTGCAACCACCATGCACTCTCCACCCCGAAGGCCAAGATCGCCGACTCGCCGGATCCACCTCGACAGTGACTCCACCGCATCATAAGATCCACGAGCTCGTCGCGATCAGCGCCAAGTTCTTCACGAACGACAGCAAGAAGACGCTCGAACTCGCATCGAGCACCAAAGAGAAGCGCGGCGTCAATCGGACCAGCGCGCTGGGCCCTCTGTCGACATGCATGCACCAGGGGAACCAGGCGACTTGCCGTACGCGGTAGGTTGCCCTGCGTTCACTCGTGAGCTGCGGCAAGTCCAGTGGCCCAGCACGAAGAATTTCAAGCCAGAAGTACCAGAGAAGTACGGCGGCAAGTCGCATCCGTCGGAGTTCCTCAGCATCTACACCATCGCGGTGCAAGCTGCCGGGGGGCGGGACGACAAGATCCTGGCCAACTACTTCCCGCTGGTGCTCAAGCCCAATGTCAGATCCCGGCTCATGCACTTGCCGAACAACTCCATATCCTCCTGGGCAGACCTATGCCGTTAGTTTGTCGGCGCCTTTACAGGCGGCCACAAGCCTCATGGCCAAGAGAGCGACCTTCATCTGCTCGCCCAGAAGGAAGGAGAGCCCCTGCGCAAGTACATTCAGAGATTCAGCCGCGTACAGCACAACATCCCAGATGTCCACCCTGACACGGTAATCAGCGTGTTCCATCAGAACGTGCGAAACCGCAGGATGCGGGAGGAGATGGCGATGTTCATGATCAGAGACGTCAGTGGGCTATATGCCCTGGCCGACAAGTGTGCACGTGCTGAGGAAGGGAGGAAACTCCCCGGAGAGAATACAGAAGCAGGAGGATCTGATAGTGAGGAGGCTGCCCCGGCAAAGAAAAACCGGCGGCGGAACAACAGGAAGAAGAAAGGCAAAGATGTGCTAGTCGTTGAGCAGTCCGGCAACGGAGGTGGCGCCAAGAAAGCCAAAGCTGGTAGCTTTGGCGAGGAGATTGCCACAGGCACCAACTACCAGGCTGTGGCGGTCGCCGACAAGCAGGACGGCACCAACAAGCAGTACTGCAAGATCCACCGCACCAAGGGCCATGACCTCCAGAGCTGCAAGAAGGTCGAGCAGCTTGTCGAGCAGCAAAAGGCTGAATATGAGCGACGCGACAAGGAGAAGGCCCAGGAAGGTGCTAGAGGAGCCGGCAAGAAATGCCCCGGCCGAGGAGGACGCCGCGGCAAGGCCAAGCAGCGGCAAGGAGATAGACCTCCCCGCGGCCGCGACAAGGATGAAGATGACGACGATGAAGATATGGATGATGACGAGACCGATGAGCAGGAGTTCCAAAAAGCCACAGAGGTCCTATGCGTTGACGGCGGTGCTTCTCTGCATACTTCACACCGCCAGCTCAAGCGGTGGGTGCGGGAAGTCAATGCGGCAGAACCACCCGTCGAGTCACGCAAGCCTCTGAAATGGTCCAGCACGCCTATCATCTTTGATATTGAGGACCACCCTGATCGCATAACTGCGGCCGGGTGCTTGCCGATGTTGGTTTCACCAACTATCCGCAACCTCAAGGTCACTAAGATGCTAGTTGATGGCAGGGCCGGCTTGAACCTGATCTCCTCCGCGGTACTCCAGAAACTCCAGATCCCTAATGGCGACCTCGAAGAGACCGGCACATTCCAAGGAATCAATCCGGGAAGGAGCAAGCCGAAGGGAAAGATCACGTTGCCGGTGACATTTGGCAGCGAGTTGAACTTCAGGACTGAGAGGGTCACTTTTGACGTTGCTGACTTTCCATTGCCTTACAATGGGATACTCGGCCGTCCAGCACTCAACAAATTCATGGCAGCCTCTCACTATGCATATAACATGCTGAAGATGCCAGGCCCGATAAGTGTCATCTCTGTCCCTGGAGACAAGAAGGATGCTCTTATCTGCACCGACAAGATCTACCGGGAAGCAGCAGCCACAACAGATCGCAAGTCACTTGCCGTTGAAGCTCCCGGAGCGAAGAAGAAGACCAAGTCCGGCAAGAGTTCTGATGCCCACTCCGGCAAGCGCACCTCTTCGGAGTGCTGCGCTACCGTCGAGGACGCACCATCGAGCTCCACCGGCAAGTGTAAGAAGACAATGGCAGCTCCACCAGAGACCAAGAAGGTGTCCGCCAAGGAGGATGGCACTGGTGGTACCTTCACCATCAGTGCCACTCTCGACCCTAAATAGGAAAGCGCGCTCGTTGCTTTCCTGCGGGCGAACGTCGACGTATTTGCGTGGCAACCGTCTGACATCCCCGGTGTTCCCAGGAAAGTAATCGAGCACCATCTTGCCGTCTGTCCTCATGCGCGGCCCATCAAGCAGAAAGTTAGGAAGCAGGCAGTGGAGCGCCAAGAATTCATCGCAGAAGAAATCAAGAAATTGGAAGCAGCAGGCCTTGTCAGAGGAGTGCTCCATCCTACGTGGTTGGCCAACCCTGTAGTCGTGCGCAAGGCAAACGGGAAATGGAGGCTTTGTATCGACTTTACCGATGTCAATAAAGCTTGTCCCAAAGACCCATTTCCCTTGCCGCGCATCGACCAGATTGTTGACTCCACGACCGGATGTGACTTGCTTTCATTTCTTGATGCATACTCAGGATACCATCAGATCTTCATGGCAGAAGAGGATGAGGAGAAGACCGCATTCATCACCCCATGTGGCACATACTGTTTCGTACGGATGCCTTTCGGTTAAAAGAATGCTGGTTCAACATTTGCAAGGGTAGTCCATGACGCTTTTGAGCCACAAATGCACAGAAATGTGGAAGCCTACATGGATGACATAGTGGTCAAGAGTAAGGACAAGGTGACTCTGATTCAAGATTTAGACGAAACCTTTGCAAATCTGCGCAAGATCAACCTCAAGCTTAACCCCGAGAAGTGTGTGTTTGGAGTCCCCTCCGGCAAGCTTCTTGGGTTCTTCGTGTCTCAGCGGGGAATTGAGGCCAATCCCGACAAGATCAAGGCCATTGAGCAGATTGAAGCACCAAAGCGCGTCAAGGATGTACGAAGACTTGTCGGTTGCATAGCTGCTCTCAGCAGGTTTATCTCTAGGTCTGCTGAGCGCGCCCTGCCATTTTTTAAAATATTGAAAAAGGCAGGTCCAATGAAATGGACTCCGGAAGCGGAGGTTGCGCTGCAGGACTTAAAGAGATACCTGTCCTCCACTCCAACACTTGTCGCACCTAAGCCACAAGAGAAGTTGCTGCTATATATAGTGGCAACCAATCAAGTGGTTAGTGCTGCGTTAGTAGCGGAGAGGGAGGCGGACGATGAGCCAGCAACCACGGCAGATGCATCCAGCGACAAGCAGGGGACTTTATCGGCAAGCTCTGGTCCCGACAAAGATGGATCTGCGCAGGCATGTGAGAAGATGCAGAAAAGAATGGTGCAGCGCCCAGTTTACTTTGTCAGTTCCCTTCTGCAGGGGGCTAGGTCAAGGTACTCTGGTGTGCAGAAATTGCTTTTCGGCCTTCTCATGGCCTCAAGAAAGCTGCGCCATTACTTCCAAGCACATGAGATCACAGTCGTCACTCATTTTCCGCTGAAGAGGATACTGCAAAATCCAGAAGCAACATGCAGGATTGTCGAGTGGGCACTGGAACTGTCAAGCTTTGGCCTCAAGTTTGAGAGCACTTTGACTATCCAAAGCAGAGCATTGGCGGAGTTCATAGCAGAATGGACGCCAACACAAGATGAAGAAATTCCAGAAACGAGCATCCCCGTCAAGGAAGCAAGCAAAGAGTGGCTGATGTACTTTGATGGTGCCTTTTCACTGCAAGGCGCCGGTGCGGGTGTGCTACTTATTGCACCCACCGGAGAGCACCTCAAGTACGTAGTCCAGATGCACTTTCCCAAGGAGCAAGCAACGAACAATACCGCAGAGTATGAAGGTTTGCTTGCCGGTCTCAGGATCGCAGCAGACCTTGGGATCAAGAAGCTCATTGTCAGGGGTGACTCACAGCTTGTCGTCCGCCAAGTGAACAAGAATTATCAGAGTCCGTTGATGGAAGCTTACGTTGATGAAGTGAGGAAGCTAGAAGAGCACTTTGACGGCCTACAGATGGAACATGTTCCAAGAGCTCAGAACGACATTGCCGATGGCCTGTCGAAGTGCGCCGCACTTAAGTTACCTGTGGAACCAGGGATCTTTGTGCTCAAACTGACTCAACCATCTGTAACGCCATCAACTGGACAGAGCAAGAAGAGGAAGTTGATTTCTGGTGACTATTTTCCGGCAGAGCTCCCCGAAGCCGCCGCCAAGAAGGTCCTCAAGATCAACACCAAGGGTGCTGAGGAGCAGTCTGCTCCGGCAAGCCCTAGGGTTTGTTCCGTTGAAGCAGACGCTCCCGACAAGTTTTGCTCCGGCAAGCTTGCCGGGGAACGTCAAGCTCCGGCTGAGCCGCAGGTTCTCGCCGTAGAAGCGGATGTTCCCGCAGCAGCAGATGTGCCTTTAGTCCTTGTTGTCGAGCCGCAAGCTCCAGCATGGGCACAGCAGATTGTCCGTTTCCTTCAGACAGGAGAACTTCCCGAAGAGCAAGAAGAAGCGGAAAGAGTAGCCCGGCAGTCAAGTATGTACCAGTTTGTCGACAACACACTGTACAGAAGAAGACTCAACGGCGTGAAATTGAAGTGTATTCACCGGGAAGACGGACAAAAGCTGTTGGCAGAGATACATGGAGGCATATGTGGTCACCACATTGGCGCAAGAGCACTTGCCGGCAAAGCGTTCCGGCAAGGTTTCTTTTGGCCGACAGCCCTCCAGGATGCAACTGCACAAGTAACCAAGTGTGAAGCGTGCCAGTTCCATTCCAAGCAGATACACCAGCCAGCTCAAGCTCTCCAGACGATCCCTTTATCCTGGCCATTTTCGGTCTGGGGGCTCGACATCCTCGGCCCCTTTCCCCGAGCTGTCGGGGGCTTTGAGTACTTGTACGTTGCAATCGACAAGTTCACAAAGTGGCCAGAAGTGGAAGCAGTGAGGAAGGTGACAGCACAGTCAGCAGTCAAGTTCTTCAGGTCGATTGTTTGCCGCTTCGGGATCCCTAACAGGATCATCACCGACAACGGCACGCAATTCACGAGCCGCACCTTCATGCAGTACGTCCAAGATCTTGGCGCCAAGGTCTGCTTCGCTTCTGTTGCTCATCCGAGAAGTAACGGTCAAGCGGAGAGGGCGAATGCTGAAGTGCTGCGCGGGCTCAAGACCAGGACTTTCGACAGGCTGCGCAAGTGCGGAAAGAACTGGATTGAGGAGCTGCCGGTGGTTCTTTGGTCGGTCAGGACGACGCCAAATCGAGCCACTGGCCAGACACCTTTCGCTCTAGTCTATGGAGCAGAGGCAGTTCTCCCCACGGAACTCGTATACGGGTCACCTCGAGTGCTCGCTTATGATGAGCTTGAGCAAGAGCAGTTGCGACAAGATGACGCGCTGCTCCTTGAGGAGGACCGTCTTCAGGCCGCTGTACGAGCTGCTCGATACCAGCAAGCTTTGCGCCGCTACCATAGCCGCAAAGTTAATGCCAGAAGTCTCGAGGAAGGCGACCTTGTTCTTCGGCGCGTTCAGTCCGCCAAGAATTCCAACAAGTTGACGCCGAAGTGGGAAGGCCCTTACCGGGTGAAACGAGTCACTAGGCCTGGCGCTGTCCGCCTTGAGACCGAAGATGGCATTCCGGTGAGCAACTCCTGGAACATTGAGCATCTTCGTAAGTTTTACCCGTAAGGCGCGGTTGCCGGAACCTGTTCCGGCAACCACCTTTTGTACAAGTCTTGCCGATGTTGCATGTAATCCTTTGTACGAAGCCGGGCGCAGACCCCGTGCATAAGTAAAGCTCATGTGCTCCGCACATCTTGTCAATTTCATGCTTTCTACTTTTCTTTGCATGCGTTATCTGACACTTTGTGCAGCGCCTACCCCCGGTAAGCAATAACGAGCCGTAAGGCCCCATATCTTTATTTTCTCTTCTTTCTCTTTCTCAAAGAAGGGAAGGTTCCCTCGCCCACAAGTTTGCCGGGGGGAAAGGAGAAGATAATGGTGTGGACCAAGCGTCGTTCGAGGAAGTTTCGCCTTACCGGGAAGCAAACGACAGAAAAGCTAAGTTGCTAAAGTTTGAGCAATCAGTTTTAAAATTTTTAAGTTATCTTCCTCGAACGACCGTGCTTTGTATGGAAAACCTGTGCGCGGAGGAACCAACTCGTAGCTAGTTGCGCCCTTACTTTGTTTCGAGTCCGCTCAACAACTTAAGTGAGCTGCGACTAGTTGCGACAAGGTTTCTTGTCGGTAGCGGCACCGCCAGCAGGCTGCTGACGTCCCGCACTCAGCGCTCGCGGCTAAGGTGCCTGTGCCGACAAGTTCCCTAAAAGCGTAGGGCAAAAACATACAAAGGAAGGAATCAAGTAAAGGAAATAACATAGCAATCGCTACCCAAAATAGAGTCATATTATAAGATAGCTTGTCACAGCTCTAACAGATTGTTCTCATAACATGACCAGCAGCGACAAGAAAAAGAGAAAACGGGTGGCCTAATCTACGCGATCGCCCTCAACCCTCTTGATCCCGCTCACCTTGTCCACAATGGGTGCGACAAGGGTCTTGAGCGCTTCCAGATCAGCATCCGGCGGCAAGGTCCTGAGGACGTTGGTGAGGTTGAGGCCTAGGTTGCGGAAGGCCACCTTCACCAGCACCTTTTGAAGAGCTCCCACGCAGATTTTGCGCGACTCGTCGGCCAGCTGCTTTGGGATCTTCTCCCGGAGTCACTAGAGGGCCGTCGCCACACCTTTGAAGAACAAGCTGAGCTTGGTGCTGGGTTGGAGGTGCTCATCGGAGGAATACCCGAGATCCTCCATCCCGGCTGCGCTAGCTCCCCGTCAATGGCTGCGGCAACATCCACGAGACCCTCGATCCAGTACTCCACGTTCTCCCTAAAAGTGTTCTGGGCGGCAGCAGCACTGGCCAGCAGCGCCTCGTCGGCCTTGATCTTCTCCTTCAAGGCCACCTCCTGCTCCCTGGCGCCGTCCAGCGTCTTGGTCAAAGTAGTCAGCGGCGGAGGTTTTTGAGATTGGAATAGCGACCGGCGAGATGGGCGAACTACCCCTGTTTCCCCTTCTTATAAAGAGGGAGGGGCAGACGTTCCATCTTTCCGAATAAAGAAATGACCCACGATCTCTCCCACGACGCCGCATTCGACGCATGCCGTTCGAGGAGGGCGCGGAGGATACAGAGTGAGATACGGCATAACCCAGGCCGTGCGTGCCCGTGCCCTGTTTTGGGCCTGGCCCAATAGCGCTTGGCACCGTGTGTGGCCCAGGCCCGGGGGCTCCTGTCGGTGTACTAGAGTAGGGGTACCCTAGTATCCCGAACTTGTGCACGGGCAGTTGCAGCACCCCGCGGCAAGGCTTGCCGGGTGACCGCCAAGGTCCTCCCTGGTTCCTTTGGAGCCATTCAAGAACAAAGTATTCAAGCCAAGAAGACAAGGCCCCGGCAAGAGGAGCTTGCCGGGAAGGCCAACCAAGGCATCTCAAGGAACTTGCCGCGACGCGCCACGCGTCCCGGCGAGGCCCGGTGAGCGACAAGCTTCCGGACGCGACAAGACAACGACCGCGGCAAAGCGCTTGCCGCGGCAAGCTACCACTCTGTACCCGCGCTCCAGCACATCCACCAACGTGTCGCCCTGGGGCCTTTCCAGGCGCGCGTGGCAAGAGGCTGTGCAGCCAGCGGTGCGCGGTGGCAAGCGACGCTAACAAGATTGCCATCGTGGCGAGAGGTGGCATCCCTGACGGTCCCTTTTTGCACTATTTGGGCGACGTAGACGGGCATTTAATGCCTTTGTCCCCTGCCGTCAGGGTTAGGTATGATACACTGTACAGGTAGTTGTACCAACCGCAATTCCTTTTCTATTTTTACCCTTGTCTATGTTGCCACCTGTCGGAAACCCCTTTAGCATATAAAAGGAAGCCCATGCGCAACGTAGAGGGGGGTTAGAAGGCAGAAAAACACTCACGCTCGGTCTCGTTAGCAGCTAATGTGTACTGTAGCACTCAGCGCTCCTGAGCAAGAACTCAATACACTCAGACATGCAGCAGTAGGAGTATTATCTCTCCGGAGAGCTCCGAAGCTGGGTAAACTGCTTGTGTGCTTCGCCTCGATCCGCTCTTCGTGCGATCTCCGCCCCCCGCCGAACCGAAAGAGGCTCGGTCCGCCGGTCCCATAGGTGTTCGTGGATCAGCTTCCCCGACAATGGGTTGCTCTCAAATGACAAGTGTGAGTTTCTCTCGGAGCAGCCAACCAGCTAGTGGTTGTAGGGGCGGCTATTTATAGCCTAGGGAGCAGCCCGACATGATAAGACATAAATGCCCTTGTCTGATATGACCGTTAGGTGGATAAGATATTTTGGGACAGCTAGCGCGCAGCACAGCAACGGTCAGAAATTTGACCCTCAAATTCTTCAGGGCATCATGTTCCTCACTGTGTAGGCAATCCACACTGGCGAATTCCTAACTCCTCAGTCAGAACAAATTCCTCAGCGACCAGAAGAACTTCGTCCCTGTCACTGAAGAAAGTGACTGAACTGTATGAGATTTCCAATGGCTTCACTGGAAGGGATTGGTAGGTGTAGGATTTTGAGTTGAGCATCACATGGAAAATTTTCCTTAGTATTTCCTCGACCCCCTTAAATAGTACAGTGTTTCCTATGACTCAAGAAAGAGAAAAACAAAACTATGAAAACGAAGTCTTCAAGCTTCATATTCCTCGCATGAATATCAAGTCTTCACGGACACACCAATTTCTTCACTTTCAAAGTCTTCATGAAAGTTTTCAGGAATACCAAAATCTTCAGTCGAAGATATTCATTTTTAGGGGTCGACTTTCTCTGTAAATATCAAACTCCTCATAGACTTATAGACCTGTGTACACTCATAAACACATTAGTCCCTTAACTTATAAGTCTTCAATACACCAAAATCACTAAGGGGCACTAGATGCACTTACAGCTTATAGCCAAGACATCCTACATTGCACATGAGTGCATTCAAGATTTCTCAAAGCGAGTAAGTCTTAATAGTCAAAGACTGGAGCAAAATTGTGAAGGATCGCAGCAGAGAAGTACTAGGGGGCAGCAATCAGAAGCGCGACCCGCAATTAGGAGACAGGTTCATCTGCATTCTCCAATATGATGAAGCATGAGTGTTATACATGTTCTATGCTATTTTACCCGAGAGAGAGCAACAGGTGTGATTAGCTAGCTAGAATGAGTTTGAAGATGATGATGTGCTACACTATGACTATGATGATTAAATAGCTAGTGTTGGTGGTAATGACTATGATTATTATTATTAGCTAGTGTTGGTGGTGATTAGATAACTACCATAGCTAGTGTTGGTGGTGATTAGCTAGAATGAGCTTGAAGATGATGATGTGCTACACTATGACTATGATTGTTGGGGATATAACTACTGAGTATAAACCGCCCAGGTGGGGCCGGTTCACCCTCAACTATATTGAAGCCCATGAAAACTTAGAAGATGGCGCTTTACTGATGAAGCTTAGAGGCCCAGAGCCCGAAGGCGGATTAGGGCCGATAATTGTAAACCGCCATAGTTCTATAACTTGTGTTGTAAGTTAGGGAGGTAGAGACCGAGCCGGACACTGTATGAGCCGGCCTCGGAACTTTGTAAACCGGCCGGACGTCAACCTGTGTATATAAGGGGATGACCCAGCGGCGGTTCAGGGACAAGAGACAACAACTTGAAAGCCAGGCATAGCGTGTTTGCTCCCTGGTAATCGAAACCCAATAATTCCATCACAACTAGATGTAGGCTTTTACCTTCATCGTAAGGGGCCGAACTAGTATAAAACTCTCGTGTCCTTTGTCAGGTTTAACCCCTTTAAGCTAACCCGTCACGATGGCTCCACGACTAAGTTCTTTCACGAGGACAGCTGACCTGATATTTCCACGACAGTTGGCGCCCACCATGGGGCTATCGCACGATGGTTTCGAGTTCTTGAAGGGCAGCTTTGAAGGACTCAAAGGATATGCGGTTGGCCGGATGACCAAGAGTCGTCATGGCAAACTCTACATCGATGACGTAGGCTGGGGCCCCGAGGCCGGCTCAATCGAGTACGGGTACCGGGTCCCCTTCAGAGGGATTCACGTCTTCATCGGCAAGATCGGCGAACCAGGACCTGAGCCGGACATTTGCACCGACCTCGTCGAGATGGCTCAGCATGCAAGCCCCGCCCGGATTCAGCCCGCCATGAGGCGTGCGTTCGTAGGATGTGTCCATGGGATCGGATCTGAACCAGTGTCCAAAGGTGAGACGGTCGCTTATTCCGACGGGGAATCATCCACTAGTGAAACCGAGTCCCTGTACCAAGTTCATGATGGTGTGTTCGAAGGGTATTCTGATGGCACTAGTATTCCGGAATTTCTTGAACCGCCAAACCGAGTCGCAATCTTCATGGCCGGTACACAACCAACCTCTCAAAATTCTACTGCGGCGGCATTGGGTTCCGGACCAGCAGCTGGGGGAGGAGGCCCTGCGCGCCGGCCGGCTCAAGTTATGTCCGGTTTGTTGGACGCATGGACGACGTTATTGGCCACAGCAGTTACTCCGGAGACTCAAGATCGGCATAACACAGAGGTCACTAAGCTACGGGATCAGATAACATAGGCCAAGGAGGACTTGGCGGCTGAGGAAACCAGGATGGTTGAGGAACGAGCTGCTTTAGATGCCCAGGCGCAGAGGATTCAGGCTGAGAATTATCGCCTTTTGCTGGATCAGAACGCGTCGAATGAAGTATTGAGGAGAAGACATCAGTCTCGTTTGCCGGAGGATTACAATGCGATGAATCTCTTCAGTACGCCAGGGGCAGGAACCAGCAACCCGGCAGCAGTAAACCGGACTGACGTGCCAAGGACCCTCGCTGGATGAACCTCAGACAATGGGTCCACCTCGACGAACAGTCAACCCTCCGCGGTACACAACACCCCCGTCGGGTCAGTTCTCTACCCCTTTGGATAACATGATAGCAGTTGCATCCCGGCTGGCAGCTATTCCGATGGAGGGTGAATCACCAGCGGCGGTTGAGACACAGCGGGCCAGGGATCTTCTTCAGACTGCTATGGTGCAGCAGCAGGCTTACTCATATAGCCGAGACAGGATTCACACGACCCCCCATCCGAGCAAAAGCTATAGCGGGCACATAGATGAACCAGAAGTGTCCAGTAGTGCGCGGCGCCGTAATGTCCCTCAAGGACCCAATCCGGCGCATGGTGAAGTAAATGCTCAGGACGTGGTGGATAATGGCAGAGCATGAAGGGAGGCCGCTTTAGCAGCACAATATGCGGGTCGTTATCAACCCGCCCTGGTTCAGCCAGCAGCATCAGTAGACTGAGGCACCGGGCTTGCCTTCAGTTCCTGGGGAGTGTTGTGCCTTATTCCGGCTCTCCATAATGTGCGGCTACCTAAGGATTTCAAGGGTCCACGTAAGGTGCCTAATTATACCGCCGATCAGCCACCTGAGGCGTGGGTTGAAAGTTATGAGATGGCGATGGAGATGCTGGATGTGGATGAAGCGTCCTCTGCAAAATACTTCACAATGATGTTGGAAGGGACGACCCGTACGTGGTTGAAAAACCTACCAGCTAACTCCATCGAGTCATGGGACCAATTGAAGGCCCGGTTTATAGCAAATTTCAAGGATACATGCAAACAGCCTATGTCCATTGTGGGTCTAGATGCCTGTGTTCAAGGAGAGAACGAGTCAACCACCCATTGGGTGCGCCGTGTTTCAGAAGTTTTGCATTCGTCAGACCGGATTAACGCTGGCCAAGCGATCATAACACTAGAGCGTAACTTCCGGTTTAAGTCATTAAAGATGAAGTTGGGACGGCTCAAGCGTCACTGCAACGACATGGGGACCCTTATGGTAGCCTTGGTCAAATATGTCGATTCTGATAATACCAAGGATCTCAATTCTGATGAGGAGAAACCGAGAAGGGAAAGAAGAACGGCGGTGCAAAGGGACATTAGCATAACCAAGGGGGCCATGGGAATAATGGTAAGCGCAAAGCAGATAATTCAGATTTTGTGGCTAACACTAATATGCAGCGCCGTAAAGGTAAACCGCCCCAGCGCGGTGGTGGTATGAATCTGGAACGACTGCTAAACCAGCCCTGCCCAAAGCATGGGACCAAGGAGGTTCCAGCAACACATCTTTGGCAGGATTGTTTCATCATGAAGGAGTTCAAAAACTCTGATCTCTTTCGGTATGATCAGGGCCCGTCGGGCGGTTTAGGTCCAGGTTTTCATGGTGGCGGCGGTTCAAACTCTGGATTTCAGAATAATTAGGGCAACCAGAACAACCAAGGTGGTAATAACCAACAGAATAATCAGGGGAATCAGCAGCAGTCAGGTTATCAGAGTCACCCAAAGCAGTTGAATGGCGGGCAGTATCATGTGTTCACTACTAGTTTGTGCAAGCGCGATCAGAAGCTTCACAAGAGGGCATTTATAATGTTGTTGAATCGACAGTGCCATGTTATTTGCGGTGGTCCGAGCAACCCATTGTGTGGAGCAGAGAGGATCATCCGCCCCGGGTTGACAATCCGGGTCATCTGGCTTTGGTGGTGGCACCTCAGGTGGGAGGTTATAAATTTACCAAAGTACTGATGGATGGAGGGAGCAGTATCAACATCTTGTATTATGAGACCTTCCGTCGCATGGGGTTGACAGACAAGAGTCTTAAACCATCAAACATTGCTTTTCATGGTGTAGTACTAGGTAAATCGGCGTATCCTGTTGGCAAGATCGCTTTGGAGGTTGTGTTTGGAGATGAGCAAGATTCCAGGTCTGAAACATTGACCTTTGAAGTGGTGAAAATCTAGAGCCCATATCATGCACTATTTGGACGTCCGGCTTATGCAAAGTTCATGGTGAGGCCCTGTTATATTTATTTGCAGCTCAAGATACCGGGTCATAAGGGGACCATCACAGTCCACGGAAGCCGTAAGATCGCTTTGGATTGCGAGGAAGGTGATGTGGCCTATGCTGAATCGGTTTGTGCTACAGAGGAGTTGAAGTTCTATAAGGACAATGTTGATCCGGCGGACATGACCCCTCTGAAGAAGCCCACCACTGAGCATGATCCAACCCTGAAATTCAAACCGGCAGATGAGACTAAACTTGTTGATTTTGTTCCTGGCGATTCATCTAAGTAGTTTAGCATCAGCACCAATCTGGATCCAAAATAGGAAAGCACACTCATCGAGTTCATCCGTGAGAACCGGGACATTTTTGCATGGAAGCCTTCTGACATGCCAGGTGTACCGAGGGAACTCGCTAAGCACACTCTCAATATTGATCCCAAGTTTAAACCGGTCAAGCAGTTTCTTCGCCGCTTTAACAAAGAAAGACGCAAGGCTATTGGTGAGGAGGTAGCCCGGCTGTTGGCTGCTGGGTTTATCGTCGAAGTGTTTCACCCTGAGTGGTTGGCTAATCCGGTGCTAGTCCTTAAGAAAAACGGCACTTGGCGCATGTGTGTGGACTACACAGATTTGAACAAAGCGTGTCCAGTAGATCCTTTTGCTCTCCCACGCATTGATCAGATCATTGATGCGATGGTGGGTTGTGAGCATTTAAGTTTCTTGGATGCCTATTCAGGTTATCATCAAATCAAAATGGCAGTTAAGGACCAGGAGAGGACAACTTTCATCACTCCCTTTGGAGCCTTCTGTTATGTTTCTATGCCTTTTGGGCTCAAGAGTGCCCAGGCGACTTATCAACGTTGTGTGCAGAATTGTCTTCACACTCATATTGGGCGCAATGTTCATGCCTATGTGGATGACATTGTAGTAAAATCTAGGAAGAAGGAGACATTGATAGATGATCTCAAGGAAACCTTTGACAATCTGCGCGTTTATAAGATGATGCTAAATCCGGAAAAGTGTGTTTTTGGTGTTCCAACAGGCAAGCTTCTAGGTTTTTTGGTGTCCAACAGAGGCATTGAGGCTAATCCGGAGAAGATCAAAGCGATTACATCTTTGTCTAAACCGGCGTGCATTAATGATGTTCAGCATCTGGCAGGTTGAATTGCAGCCCTAAGCCGTTTTATCAGCCGCTTGGGAGAGAAGGCGATCCCTCTATATCAGATGTTAAAGAAAACAGACACTTTTGTCTGGAGTAATGCGGCTGATATGACGTTTGAAGACTTGAAGCGGCAATTGGCTGAACCGCCAGTCCTTGCTGCTCCGGTTGACAAGGAGCCCTTGTTATTGTACGTGGCTTCTAATGCCCGTGCGGTCAGTGTGGCAATTGTGGTTGAGCGCAAGGAGGCTGGGAAGGAGTATCCGGTTCAACGGCCGGTTTATTATATCAGTGAGGTACTTATCGAGTCAAAGCAACGATATCCGCATTGGCAGAAGCTGGTATATGGGTTTCTTATGGCGAGTCGGAAGCTCAAACAATACTTTCAAGGCCAGCCCATCACGGTGGTCAGCTCCGCTCCTTGGGGAGATATAATTCAAAACCGGGAAGCAACTGGCCGGGTTGCAAAATGGGTAATTGAGCTTGGTCCCCATGGGTTTAAATATATGCCTCGAACAGCCATCAAATCTCAGGCGCTTGTCGACTTCATCAATGATTGGACCGAGTTACAGGCACCAGAGCACAAACCGGATAACACATACTGGACTATTCACTTTGATGGATCCAGGCAGTTGGAGGGCTCGGGGGCTGGAGTTGTCCTTACTTCCCCTCGAGGTGATAAAATTCGCTATGTTTTCCGCTTAATGTTTCCTTGTACTAACAATGCAGCTGAGTACGAAGCGTTACTCCACGGTCTCTGTGTAGCCAAGGAAATGAATTTAAGCCGAGTATGATGCTTTGGAGATTCTGATCTGGTGGCCCAGCAAGTTTATGACACTTGGGATTCTAAGGATCCACTCATGGCGGCTTATAGACGTGAGGTGGATATTGTGGCGGGTCACTTCAAAGGTTATCAGGATGAGCACATTGACCGGCGCAAAAATGAGGCAACAGATGCTTTATGCCGGCTGGGATCTCAACGTAAACCCGTACCACCCAATACCTTTTTAGATATCTTGCATAACCCGTCTGTTAAGTTGCCTACAGAGGAGGATTTAGTTGTTCCTGATCCGGAGGCCCAGTTGGTAGCCGCTTTACATGTAATTCCAGATTGGATGGTTCCATATTTGGCGTATATGAACCGGGGCAAGCTACCAGACGATGAGGTTCTAGCCAGACAGATAGTCCGGCGATCAAAATCCATGGTTATTCACAATGGCAAGTTACACCACTACAGTGTTTCAGGGGTATTCCAGCATTGTATTTCTCCTGAAGAAGGCCAAGAGATCCTACGTGAGATCTATTTAGGGGATTGTGGTCACCATGCCGGTTCAAAGTCTCTGGTGGCCAAAGCTTTTCGTCATGGGTTTTACTGGTTGACGGCTCATGTTGATGCTGAGGATCTGGTAAAGCGGTGTGACGCTTGTCAGAAGTTTTCATGCCGAGCTCATGTTTCGGCTCTAGAGTTACGGATGATTCCCATCACTTGGCCATTTGCTACTTGGGGGCTTGATATGGTGGGACCTTTTAAGCGATCCAAGGATAAGAGGACCCACCTATTGGTGGCGGTTGACAAGTTCACTAAGTGGGTTGAAACGGAGCCAGTAAGTAAGTGTGATGCAGCTACAGCGGTTCATCTTCCGCTTTGGCTTTCCACACAATATCATCACGGATAATGGCACAAACCTTTCTAAAGGTGAGATGGAGGACTTATGTTAGAGAGAGCATATTCGGCTTGATATAGCATCCGTGGCGCACCCCCAGTCCAATGGTCAAGCTGAGAGAGCTAATCAAGAAATCTTGAAGGGTATCAAGCCCCGGCTCATGGTTCCTTTAAAGCGGACACCGGGTTGTTGGGTGGAAGAATTAACTTCGGTGTTATGGAGCATCAACACCACCCCAACAGATCAACAGGTTACACACCTTTCTTCATGGTTTACGAGGCAGAGGCGGTCCTCCCAAGTGATATCCGTCATGATTCGCCCCGGGTTGCCAATTATGTTGAAGCAGACAATGAGCAAGCACGCCAGGAGGCGTTGGACCTGTTAGATGAAAAATGGGACATGGCTTTGGCTCGCTCGACGGTTTACCAGCAAGACCTGCAGCGTTATCACAGCCGCTGGGTTAAAACAAGAACCTTTCAAGAAGGCGACTTGGTGCTCCGGCTCATCCAGGATCAGACCGATATGCACAATTTATCCCCACCTTGGGAAGGGCCCTTTGTGGTCAGCAAGAATCTTTACAACGGATCATACTACATCATTGACGTTCGAGACAGCTCACGCAGTTCTGAGGAGGAGACCCGGCGGCCGTGGAACATAGCTCTCCTTCGGCCTTACTATACTTGAGCCATAGGCTTCTCTTATGTACATATTTTGACAATGTATATATTATGATCAATATAATAAACCGGCATCCTTGCTATAAGCAGGGCCTCTGCTATTTTTTCCTCAAATATCTTTTGAGTTACATGGGGGCTTCAGCTGACAAAGCGGAGTACTACCTGTTAAACCGGCTATCATGCCACAATACAGCTTGGGAGCTTCACATCCAAGGGGCCAAAGAGAGTCGGGATGCTATGCACAGCTCAAACATAGGCACCCAATGAGCACAGCTCACAAAGTTACTTGGGGGCTCTTTGTGCACTTCAACAAAGAGTTTGAAAGGACCCTTGTAATATGCTATCAAGCACGGCTTGGAAGCCTGGTGTATTCACCTAAAACCCCTGGTTAACCTTCCTTCATCAAGTAAGCCACTCCTATCCAGGTAATCCTGGCACGACCCGCCGAACGTTTGACAAGTCAATCTTATACAGACCCTGAACTTGTCAAAGTTAAAACGACGATTGGTTAGTTGGAGGTCCATCTTAAAAGGCTTTGCAAAATGGTTTAACTCAGTGGCATGGCAGCCCATGAAAAGCCTCGAATTTGGGCCTGGCAGCCCTTGAAAAGCCTCGACTACATGGTTTTATTTGCTTTTGCCAAGTTTTTCCACTTCTGTTAAAATTTATGTTAAACCGGTGTCAGCTGACCCGGTATGACTTTTCAGTCGCTATAATAACCCGGTGTTTGTTAACCCGGCTTGGATTTCAACTACAAGTTGTCTGACCATATTAATTATCAAACCGGCGTTACAAAACCCAGTCTGGCTTTGACTATATGTCGCCAGGTTGATCATCTGGTGTTCATCATAACCCGGCATGACTTATTACACACCAGCACTGCTTGGTGAGAGTTATCAATACTCAAGATTTGGGTTTTCACCCTTACTACATCAAAGTTGGTAAACCAACTAAGTGATTTAATATCATAGGTATGATTTATTTCATATTTTAATATTTATTCAGCCTCGGTAATCAACCAGGCTTTGTCTTGGGCATTATGACCCGTCCGGCGGTAAACCGCCCGGACAATTCTTTTTATGCAGACATCAGGATCGCATGAAATTATCAAAGTATAATCAAGCACAGCAAATATCATGGCGGATCATAAAAGTCATGCATCAGTACCACAGATCAAAGTATTTTAACTAGCCTATTACAAGGCACTTTGAGGCCCAAAATAATGATTGTTTTTCCACAGAACAAAGTCTGTGACAATAACTAGATTGCCGGATCAAGACTCATCGCCAAGTTGACGTGATGTTGATGGATCCTCAGGCGTCGATTCAACCTCCTCCTCCCCACCCAGTGGCTGGAAGTCAATGGTGGTCCAGTCAATCTGGGTTAAAGCTTGAAATACAACCTCTTCACTTATAAGATTCGATGGTTCAACGTCGGGGGCATAAGTGTGCTTACGAATTGGCGGAATAAGATTCTGCACTTCCTTTACAGCAGTGTCAACTCGATGGTTGTTGGCATCGTAGAAGGACCGATGAGAAGTCAAGTTCACCTCTTTCGCCAATTGACTTGCTACTGGACGCATCTCCTTTGTCAGGGCTTTGAGGGCTTCATTATCAAAAGCTGGTCTGTTTTCTTGTTCATCCAGATAGCCCTTGGCGATATCAACTGGATCCAGATCAGCTATCCATGATTTGGCACGAGTCAGTGCTAACAAATCACCAGCCCTGGCAGCAGATCGCTTCAACTCCTCTATCTGAGCAGGAGTCATTGAGAGCCTGGCCAAAGTATCCTTGATCAAGGTTGGTGGCGGTTTGTTGTACGAAGCTGCACAGATGACTCGTTGTGCACCAGTATACAGTTGCTCAATCAATGTGTAAGCTGCCTTCAACTTCTTCCGCATATCTGCGCCTAGATGAGCAATGCGATTACCTGCAACAGTTTAGAAACTTAAATGTTAAACCGGCGGAGTTGAAGATACTTCAGAAAAGGATATTATAAAGTACTTACCAAAAACTGCAGCTGTCATGGCGTCCACTTGATGTTTCAGCCCAGTCAGCTCTTCCTCCATCGGGTTAAGAGCTGCTTCGGCGTCTTCAGCCCGCTTCAACAAAGCAGCCCTTTCGGTTTCCCAGTTGGTGCGTTCAGTTTTGAAGCCATCTTTCAGTTGTTCCATGGCTGTCAAAGTGCCCTTTAGCTCCTCTTTGGCTTTAGAGGTCTCTTCTTGCTGGGACTTGATGTTTTCTTGAAGATTGGCGATTCGATACTCTTTGGTATTTATATCAGTCTGCAAAAATCAGAAGAGGAAGTTGTTAAAATTTCTCTCAAAGTCCCAAGCACATAAAAAGTTATACACTTGGCACATGGGGGCTAATGTGGATTGCTTCTTAAAACAGAGATCTTATAGTCCCAAGGCTCAAAACAAAGTATTAAGCTTGGCACTTGGGGGCTAATGCACTATTGATCTGTTAAGTACACAAGTGAAGGCATTTAATAAGGACAGAAAGTCCCAGTTCATCTTACTAAGGTAAACCGGCCCTTGGGGGCTACTCAGTTGAAATGTTCTTGCTCTTTAAAGTCCTGATTCATCTTTCTCAGATAAACCGGCCCTTGGGGACTACTCAGTTGAAGTATTCTTAATATTACAAGACCGGGTTTGTCTTCAAGAGATAAACCGGCCCTTGGGGGCTACAATAGGAGTTGATATACATTACAAGCAAATTTAAAGTGTTTTGAAGATTACCTCATAGCATTCCTTCATTAAGTTCACTAAACCAGCCTCATAATCCCGGCTTGTGTATAGGCGGTTTAAGAAACCGGAATGGAGCTCATCGGTGCTAAGGTTAATGAAGCTGGATAAATCTGCCTTCCCTTTCCCCTTGCCCATAGCAGCAAATTCCTCCTTGGCAGTGTGCTTTGATAAGACAACTGGGTTGCCAGGGCTAGTGTAACCATGACCAGTAATAACAACATCATCATCGCCACCTTTTGATGGGGTTGGCGGATTGACGTTATCCCTGGCCGGGCTTGGCATGCCTTCGCCTTTGGATGAGCTTGGAGGATCAGCATGCGGACTGGACGGGTTGATTTCTGGCGGTTCAACATGGGTATCCTGACTTTGAGGTACATGATCATCAATGGCAATGTCAGCATCTCCATTAGCGCCTTCTAAAATTCTGTCTGGTTCAACCTCTTTAGTAGGGACAGTGGTCTTTGCTTTTTTGCTCAGACGAGCTTTGGCGCTGTGATATTAAAGCAAGAGGTCAGTTGGTAAACCGGCGCAAGAAGACAAAGTTAAAGACAATATACTTACCCAGGGACGGTCTTGAGGGGAGGCATTTGAGTGGTTGATGAACCGCCAGATGACGAATTAGAAGACACCTAGTAATTCAGATCATACGGATTAAGTGGGTATCGGAAGCAACCCATCAAGAGATAAAAATTTTCGAGAGAACAAGAAATCTCTGGACGACGCTTCCGGGTTGGTGTATCCGGTAAACCGGAGGAAGTGATTTGCTGGCCACTGTGCCAGGTTGTGCGACGACCTTCAGTTTGCTGTTTCTTCAAAGAAAATTGCGGATCCAAATGAGCAAGAGGGTGAGAGTATTTTACTTTCTGAACTGCACGGCGAAATCTTTAAACCGGCACAAGATCTGAATTAGAGGAAAGAGAGATTACCTCTACATGGTCCGCACGACTGGCCTCCGCATCATCCTGGGAATAGTCATTGTCAATAAGGTGTATGAAAAATGAGCCAAGGGAGTCAAGTTCTACCTCTGGATCCGACTCATCAATGTCTTCAGGCGGATCAGAGGACTCGGAAATTTTCTTCTTGGCTACCTTCTTTATGACTTTGCTTTTTGTAGGAGGAGCCCTCACCGGTTTGTCTGAAGCTTTCCTCTTCTAGAAAGCGTCTGTTGCCTGAAAAAACAAACAAAGGTTTATCAGAATAATGCTAAAGCGGAGATGGATCAATAAAGGTAGAAAAGGTAAGCTTCTTACTGCTGGCGGTTTGTTGGAGGTATAAAAAGGAGCCAATCCGGTCTTGCTGCATTGAGCGATCGGTTCATCCAACATCTTTTTCACGGCTTCAGTGACTTCTTCATCAGTCTTTTCTATCTCATGAGACCGTTGAGGATCTTTGACGTTTCCGGTATACTCATGCATCAAACTGGAGCAGCGGCTGAAGGGAAGGATACCCCAGGAAACCCAGCATCGAACAAGGTCGATGCCGGTTAAGCCACTTGCTAGAAGGGCCCGGAGCTTAGCAAGTTGAGGTGCATAAGCTTGTCGTTCTTTGGCTGTGAGCCATGATGGCAGAGGATGGTTGTTGCTGAGCCGGTGAGCACGGTAACCCGGCAGAAGGTTTTCATCAGCAGGTGCAGTGTTCTGACAGTAAAACAGGTTTGATTCCATTCCTTTGGATGGATGTGGTGTTTGGCATGAGGGAAATCAACTTCCTTCCTTTTCTGAATTGATACGCCGCCAAGTTCAGTATTGGGGCCGTCAGAGAATTCGTTTTGGCGGTTTAAGTGGAAAAAAATCTCTAAAGAGCTCAACAGTTGGTTCTTCTTGAAGATAAACTTCGCAGAACACTTGAAAGTTGCATATATTGGACACAGAATTTGGTCCAATGTCTTGAGGATGGAGTTGGAAACTAGCCAGCACATCCTGGGAAAACTTTGAACCGGGAGGGCTAAAACCCCGGTCTAGATGCTGCATGAACACAATCACTTCCCCGACTTGAGGTACTAGAGGGCACTCAGGTCCAGGAACTCGCCAACGGAGGACATCTTTCTTAGCTAAAGCGCCAGTCAAAACATATCCATTGAGCTGCATTTCGGTGATTCGGGAAGAAACCCAGTTGCATGCGGCGAATTGCTTGGTCATGTTGGAAGGTAAACTGAAAAAGCACGAAGGCCGGTTTACGATTCAAGGTTGATGTATACAAACCAGAGTTAAACCGGGTAATTGTACATGTTAAACCGGCCATTGCTACTCAAGTCAGATGGCGGTTTAAGTGAGGGCTAATGGTACTAGGCGGATTATGATTTTCTATAAGTTAAACCGCCTATGAGGGAAGCGGCAGAGCTAAAATTTGCTAAGTGTGGCAGAAACAAGTTTCACACAATGATGATATAATTTCGGATCTATCGTGGTTCAGTAAATAAAAGTTTTTGAGTCCTACAATGGCGCTAAGAAGAACAGAGAAGGTCCAGATGGGATTTTTTCAGAAACAGCAAGATGCTACGGTATGGCAGATTAAAACTATGGATCTAGCCGCAAAATAAAACTATCAAGCCTAGCTAAGTTCAGTAAAAAGGTTAAGGGAAAGGCGGAGAAGCACTGACAAACACTGATGAACACAGATGAATGTAGATGAACACGACGCCCTAATGGAGATCTAGGGTTAAGGGAAGAAAAACTCACCGGGTTCTCAGGAGCAGCGAAGGAGAGTGTAGATCTCTGGAGCGTTTCAGGTTGATGCAGCGGCCTAGTCGGTGCAGAGTCGAAGGTCGAACGGCGGCGGCGGTGCTTGAGCTCGTCGGGTCACGAGGAGGAAGACGAGGCGAAGAGGCGAGGAGAGAAAATGAAAAGACCCCCCCCCAGCCTTATTTATAAAGAAAGGGGATAAGTGGCAGGCGCGAGAATCGAGGAGCCTAAAGCGGCAAAAGAGGGCGCGGCTGTCGCCTCAATCTTCAGGATACCATTAATGAAGGGAATCTTTTTAATCTTTTTATACAGAGATGACATCATGACAATCTACTGCTGTGTCCAGAGGATGACATCACGGCGGTTTAGCAAAATTTACAGGAGAAGACATCATGGCGGTTTACGAGAAGTGTAAGAAGATGTTCACGGAATTTTTCTAAGTGTTGAAGATTGACATGAACTGGTTCAAATCAATCTGGGGCCTAATGTTGGGGATATAACTACTGAGTATAAACCGCCCAGGTGGGGCCAGTTCACCCTCAACTATATTGAAGCCCATGAAGACCTAGAAGATGGCACTTTACTGATGAAGCTTAGAGGCCCAGAGCCCGAAGGCGGATTAGGGCCGATAATTGTAAACCGCCATAGTTGTATAACTTGTGTTGTAAGTTAGGGAGGTAGAGACCGAGCCAGACACTGTATGAGCCGGCCTCGGAACTCTGTAAACCGGCCGGGCATCAACCTGTGTATATAAGGGGACGACCTGGCGGCGGTTCAGGGACAAGAGACAACAACTCGAAAGCCAGGCATAGCGTGTTTGCTCCTTGGTAATTCCATCACAACTAGACATAGGCTTTTACCTTCATCGTAAGGGGCCGAACTAATATAAAACTCCCGTGTCCTTTGTCCGGTTTAACCCCTTTAAGCTAACCCGTCGCGATGGCTCCACGACTAAGTTCTTTCATGAGGACATCTGACGTGATATTTCCACGACAATGATGATTAAATAGCTAGTGTTGGTGGTAATGACTATGATAATGATTAAATAACTTGTGTTGGTGGTAATTACTATGATGATTAGTTAGTATATACAATAGTGGGTGAAATGAATGTGGGTTAGGTTCAACTTGATTAGTAGTATACTTTCGACATGCACCACATGTTGCCTCCACTTGAACCTAATCAACATTCATTTCACCCACTGTTGTATATACTAACTAATCATGGTCATAAAATCATATGATGAAAATACTGTATATATAAAACCTATACAAATACAGCGAAAATAAGCTGCAATTTAAAAAATACAGGAAAATAAGGAGTAGCGCTTTTCATAAGAAACGCTACTGCTACTTACTACTATCAGCAGCGCTTTTGAACATGAGCGCTACTGCTAAATAGGTATAACAGTAGCGATGGGCAACCAGCGCTACTGCTACCAGTTAGCTTTAGTGCCTTACTGGTAGCGCTTGTACAAGCGCTACTAGTAGCTCTAAAATCAGCACTGCTACTAGGGTTTACCCTAGTAGTGACTTTGCGAAGAAGGCCCTAAAGCAATTTGAAGTGAAGATCAAGAAGGTTCAAAGTGATAATGGAACAGAGTTCAAGAACGCCAATGTGGATACCTTTCTTGATGAAGAAGGCATCTCACGTGAATTCTCGGCTACGTACACGACTCAACAAAATGGAGTTGTTGAGAGGAAGAACCCGACTCTTATTGAGGTGGCGAGAATGATGCTTGATGAATACAAGACGCAAGGACATTTTTGGGCGGAAGCTGTTGAGACAGCTTGTCATGCTACAAATTGACTATATCTTCACAAGCTTCTCGATAAAACGGCATATGAGCTACTCACCAGTAACAAACCCCAAGTTAGATACTTTCGAGTATTTGGTTCAAAGTGCTATATTCTTGATAATCATCATCATTCGAAATTTGCTCCTAAATCTCATGAAGGTTTTCTACTCGGTTACTTCTCAGACTCTCACACTTACCATGTCTACAACAATTTCACCCGAAAGTTTGAAGAGGCGGTATATGTGAAGTTTGATGAATCTAACGGCTCAGAGGTACAACAACTGCCAATTGATGTAGGAGACAAAGACCCCTCACAAAATCTGTCCAATAGAAGGAGAGCACTTCGTCCATTCAAGTGGAAGCCTCAACTTCACATCAAGGTTAACCCCAAGTTGACCTAGAGGCATCCACAAGTGGAACACGTCAAGACGAAGGAAATGAGGAAGTACAACAAGATGATCCACCTTGACCTCCTTCTCCACCTCCTCAACAGAACAATGACGCCACCAATAATGAAGAAGAAGATGATGATGATGAGGATGTTCCACCAGAACCCAAGCAAGAGCTCTCACGAGTTAGAGTAAGAGTCTCAAGGAATCATACCATTGAACAAATCCTCAACGACATCAATACTGGGAGAATCACTTGCTCTAAAACTCGTTTGGCTAAATTTTCTGGAACATTACTCATTCATCTCTAGCATCGAAAATATGAAGGTAGAAGAAGCCCTTGAGGACCAGGATTGGATAGACGCTATGCACGAAGAGCTGCATAACTTTGAGAGGAATCAAGTATGGACTGGTTGAAAAGCCCAAGGATGATCAAAACATCACTAGTACAAAATGGATGTTCCGTAATAAGCAAGACAAAGATGGACAAGTGGTGTGCAACAAGGCTCGTCTCGTTGCTCAAGGCTACACTCAAGTCGAAGGTATGGAGTGGTGAGATATATGCCCCCGTTGCTAGACTTGAGTCAATTCGCATTTTACTTGCTTATGCCAATCACCATGATATCACCTTATACCAAATGGATATTAAAAGTGCTTTTCTAAATGGTGAAATTGAGGAGGAAGTTTATGTTAAATAACCTCCCAGCCTTTTTAGTCCCAAGAAAACTAATATGTTTACAAACTTCACAAAACTCTTTATGGTCTTAAACAAGCCCCTAGAGCTTGGTATAAATGCTTGTCTAAGTTTCTTATTGAAAAAGGCTTCGAAATTGGGAAAACTGAATGGTCAATTATTTGTGTGCCAAATCTATGTTCACAATATCATATTCGGTTCTACTAACGCCCATTTTAGTGAAAATTTTGGAAGGCCGATGTCGAAAAAGTTTGAGATGTCTATGATGAGTGAACTCAAAATTTTCCTTGGCTTGCAAATCAAGCAAACTAAGGAAGGTACCTTTGTCTCACAAACAAAGTATACCAAGGATCTTTTCAAGAAGTTCAATATGCAAGAAAGCAAAGGTATGAAAACACCCATGCCTACTAGTGGACATCGTGACTTGACTAGGGATTGCAACCCGGCTGACCAAAAGGTTTACCGATCTACGACTGGTTCATTATTATATCTTTGTGCCTCCCATCCCGACATTATGCTAAGTGTGTGCATGTGTGCATGGTATCAAGCTGCTCCAAAAGAATGTCATCTTAAGGATGTGAAAAGGATAGTGAGAAATTTGATTCATACACCAAACTTTGGCATTTGGTTCCCTAAGAGGTCATCTTTTGATCTTGTTGTCTATTCCGACTCAGACTATGCCGGTGACAACATTGATAGAAAGTCTAACTCGGGTACATGTCAATTGCTTGGTAGATCCCTTGTCTCTTGGTCCTCCAAGAAACAAAATTTGGTATCATTATCCACCGCCGAAGTGGAATACATTGTCGCGGGATCATGTTGTTGTTGGAGAACGTTGCAAAAAATAAAAAAATCTACGCTTTCACCAAGATCAATCTATGAGTTCATCTAGCAACGAGAGAGAGGAGTGCATCTACATACCCTTGTAGATCGCGAGCGGAAGCGTTCAAGAGAACGGGGTTGAGGGAGTCGTACTCGTCGTGATCCAAATCACCGATGATCCTAGTGCTAAACGGACAACACCTCTGCGTTCAACAGACGTACGGTTGGGGAAGACGTCTCCTCCTTCTTGATCCAGCAAGGGGGAAGGAGAGGTTGATGGAGATCCAGCAGCACGACGATGTGGTGGTGATGCAGCGGGATCTCGGCAGGGCTTTGCCAAGCTCTACGAGAGGGAGAGGTGTAGCAGAGGGATAGGGAGGCGCCAAGAGCATGGGTGTGGCTGCACTCCCTCCCCCTCCTAAGGATGGCAATTTTATCCATGGACATGGATATCCATGGACATCCGACCTGAATGGATAGGGTTTGGATATGCTTTTGTGTCCATGGGCGGCGTCCAAACCCGACCCGATTGTTCGTGGATAGGGCATGGATATAATTTTGTACCCATGGATATACCCAAACCCGACCCGATAGTATGACTTAATGGGGGAAAATCTGCTATCCCTGCCCCACGGTCATATGTCCCACAACAATTTTACACTTTTTATCTAAAACATGCATAAGAAATTACACAATCCCCATTGTAAATTTTATTAGTTGACATTCAATCCCCTCTGTAACATACTCCAACACCCCTTCCCTATGACTCATCATTCTCATCTATTAGAAAAAAATACTAAATGATCTTAGGTTGTTAGTGGATGTTGATTTACCATAAGTGAAGCCTAGTCTGCGACGAGGTGAAGAATGGAATAGTTTATGTTAATACATGTGTTATGCCTTATTTATATGTCTCGAGAGGACCCAATGGATATCCAATGGGTAAGGATATCCATCGGATTTGGACATGGACACAATTTTTCACCCATGGATTATTTCATGGGCGGGCAAAGACTGTCTTCATGGATATGGATATGGATTTGATATTGTTCAACCCGATCCAAACCCGACCCATTGCCATCCTTACCCCCTCCTCTTTATATAGGCCCCCTAGGGGGGGGGGGTTGCCGGCCCTAGGAGATGCAATCTCCAAGGGGGGGCAGCGGCCAAGGGGGTGGCTTGCCCCCCAAGACAAGTGGAGGCGCCCCCACCCCTAGGGTTTCCAACCCTAGGCGCAGGGGGGCCCAAGGGGGGGCGCACCAGCCCACCAGGGGCTGGTTCCCCTCCCACTTCAGCCCATGGGGCCCTTCGGGATAGGTGGGCCCACCCGGTGGACCCCAGGGACCCTTCTAGTGGTCCCGGTACAATACCGGTGACCCCCAAAACTTTCCCGATGGCCGAAACTTGACTTCCTATATATATTTCTTTACCTCCGGACCATTTTGGAACTCCTCGTGACGTCCAGGATCACATCCGGGACTCCGAACAACTTTCAGGTTACTGCATACTAATATCTCTACAACCCTAGTGTCACCGAACCTTAAGTGTTTAGACCCTATGGGTTCGGGAGACATGCAGACATGACCGAGACGCCTCTCCGGTCAATAACCAACAGCGGGATCTGGATACCCATGTTGGCTCCCACATGCTCCTCGATGATCTCATCGGATGAACCACGATGTCGAGGATTCAATCAATCCCGTATACAATTCCTTTTGTCAATCGGTACGTTACTTGCCCGAGATTCGATCGTTGGTATCCCAATACCTCGTTTAATCTCGTTACCGGCAAGTCACTTTACTCGTACCGTAATGCATGATCTCGTGACCAGACACTTGGTCACATTGAGCTCACTATGATGATGCATTACCGAGTGGGCCCAGAGATACCTCTCCATCATACGGAGTGACAAATCTCAGTCTCGATTCGTGCCAACCCAAAAGACACTTTCGGAGATACCCGTAGTGCACCTTTATAGTCACCCAGTTATGTTGTGACATTTGCCACACCTAAAGCACTCCTACGGTATCCGGGAGTTGCACAATCTCATGGTCTAAGGAAATGATACTTGACATTTGGAAAAGCTCTAGCTAAACGAACTACACGATCTTTGAGCTATGCTTAGGATTGGGTCTTGTTCATCACATCATTCTCCTAATGATGTGATCCCGTTATCAATGACATCCAATGCCCATAGTCAGGAAACCATGACTATCTGTTAATCAACGAGCTAGTCAACTAGAGGCTTACTAGGGACATGTTGTGGTCTATGTATTCACACATGTATTACGATTTCTGGATAACACAATTATAGCATGAATAACAGACAATTATCATGAACAAAGAAATATAATAATAACCATTTTATTATTGCCTCTAGGGCATATTTCCAACAGTCTCCCACTTGCACTAGAGTCAATGATCTAGTTACATTGTGATGAATCGAACACCCATAGAGTTCTGGTGTTGATCATGTTTTGCCCTAGGGAGAGGTTTAGTCAATGGATCTGCTACATTCAGGTCCGTATGTACTTTACAAATATCTATGTCTCCATCTTGAACATTTTCACGAATGGAGTTGAAGCGACGCTTGATGTGCCTGGTCTTCTTGTGAAACCTGGGCTCCTTGGCAAGTGCAATAGCTCCAGTGTTGTCACAGAAGAGTGTGATCGGCCCCGGCGCATTGGGTATGACTCCTAGGTCGGTGATGAACTCCTTCACCCAGATTGCTTCATGCGCTGCCTCTGAGGCTGCCATGTACTCTGCTTCACATGTAGATCCCGCCACGACGCTTTGCTTGCAACTGCACCAGCTTACTGCCCCACCATTCAAAATATACACGTATTCGGTTTGTGACTTAGAGTCATCCAGATCTGTGTCAAAGCTAGTGTCGATGTAACCCTTTACGACGAGCTCTTCGTCACCTCCATAAACAAGAAACATATCCTTAGTACTTTTCAGGTACTTTAGGATGTTCTTGACCGTTGTCTAGTGTTCCATGTCGGGATTACTTTGGTACCTTCCTACCAAACTTACGGCAAGGTTTACATCAGGTCTGGTACACAGCATGGCATACATAATATACCCTATAGCTGAGGCATAGGGGATGACACTCATCTTTTCTCTATCTTCTGCCGTGGTCGGGCATTGAGCTGAGCTCAATTTCACACCTTGCAACACATGCAAGAACCCCTTCTTAGACTGATCCATATTGAACTTCTTCAATATCTTATCAAGGTATGTGCTTTGTGAAAGACCTATGAGGCGTCTCGATCTATCCCTATAGATCTTGATGCCTAGTATGTAAGCAGCTTCTCCAAGGCCTTTCATTGAAAAACACTTATTCAAGTAGGCCTTAATGTTGTCCAAAAGTTCTATATCATTTCCCATCAAAAGTATGTCATCTACATATAATATGAGAAATGCTACAGAGCTCCCACTCACTTTCTTGTAAACACAGGCTTCTCCATAAGTCTGCATAAACCCAAACGCTTTGATCATCTCATCAAAGCGAATGTTCCAACTCCAAGATGCTTGCACCAGCCCATAAATGGACCGCTGGAGCTTGCATACCTTGTTAGCATTCTCAGGTTCGACAAAACCTTCTGGCTGCATCATATACAGTTCTTCCTTAAGATGGTCGTTAAGGAATGCCGTTTTGACGTCCATTTGCCATATCTCATAATCATAGTATGCGGCAATTGCTAACATGATTCTGACGGACTTTAGCTTCGCTATGGGAGAGAATGTCTCATCATAGTCAACCCCTTGAACTTGTCGATAACCCTTAGCGACAAGTCAAGCTTTATAGATGGTAACATTACCATCTGCGTCCGTCTTCTTCTTAAAGATCCATTTGTTTTCTATCGCTCGCCGATCATCGGGCAAGTATGTCAAAGTCCATACTTCGTTTTCATAAATGGATCCTATCTCGGATTGCATGGCTTCAAGCCATTTGTTGGAATCTGGGCCCGCCATCGCTTCTTCATAGTTCGAAGGTTCACCATTGTCTAACAACATGATTTCTAGGACAGGGTTGCCATACCACTCTGGTGTGGAACGTGTCCTCGTGGACCTACGAAGTTCAGTAGTAACTTGATCCGAAGTACCTTGATCATCATCATTAACTTCCTCTTCAGTTGGTGCTGGCACCATAGGAACATCTTCCTGAGCTGCGCTACTCACCGGTTCAAGAGGTAGTACTTCATCAAGTTCCACTTTCCTCCCACTTACTTCTCTCGCGAGAAACTCTTTCTCCAGAAAGGACCCGTTCTTGGCAACAAGATCTTGCCTTCGGATCTGAGGTAGAAGGTATACCCAATGGTTTCCTTAGGGTATCCTATGAAGATGCATTTTTCTGACTTGGGTTCGAGCTTTTCAGGTAGGAGTTTCTTGACATAAGCATCGCATCCCCAAACTTTTAGAAACGACAGCTTAGGTTTCTTCCCAAACCATAATTCATACGGTGTCGTCTCAACGGGTTTAGACGGTGCCCTATTTAAAGTGAATGTAGTTGTCTCTAGAGCGTATCCCCAAAAAGATAGCGGTAAATCGGTAAGAGACATCATAGATCACACCATATCCAATAAAGTGCGATTACGACATTCGGACACACCATTACGCTGAGGTGTTCCAGGCGGCGTGAGTTGTGAAACGATTCCACATTTCCTTAACTGCGTACCAAATTCATGACTTAAATATTCTCCTCCACGATCTAATCGTAAGAACTTTATCTTTCGGTCACGTTGATTCTCTACCTCATTCTGAAATTCCTTGAACTTTTCAAAGGTCTCAGACTTGTGTTTCATCAAGTAGACATACCCATATCTACTCAAGTCGTCAGTGAGAGTGAGAACATAACGATATCCTCCGCAAGCCTCAACGCTTATTGGACCGCACACATCAGTATGTATGATTTCCAATAAGTTGGTTGCTCGCTCCATTGTTCCGGAGAACGGAGTCTTGGTCATTCTTCCCATGAGGCATGGTTCGCATGTGTCAAATGATTCATAATCGAGAGACTCTAAAAGTCCATCGGCATGGAGCTTCTTCATGCGCTTGACACCAATGTGACCAAGGCGGTAGTGCCACAAGTATGTGGGACTATCGTTATCAACTTTACATCTTTTGGTATTCACACTATGAATATGTGTAACATCACATTTGAGATTCATTAAGAATAAACCATTGACCATCGGGGCATGACCATAAAACATATCTCTCATATAAATAGAAAAACCATTATTCTCGGATTTAAATGAGTAGCCATCTCGTATTAAACAAGATCCAGATACAATGTTCATGCTCAAAGCTGGCACTAAATAACAATTATTGAGGTTTAAAACTAATCCCGTAGGTAAATGTAGAGGTAGTGTGCCGACGGCGATCACATCGACCTTGGAACCATTCCCGACGCGCATCGTCACTTCGTCCTTCGCCAGTCTCCGCTTATTCCGCAGCTCCTGCTTTGAGTTACAAATATGAGCAACCGCACCGGTATCAAATACCTAGGAGCTACTACGAGTACTGGTAAGGTACACATCAATTACATGTATATCACATATACCTTTAGTTTTGCCGGCCTTCTTGTCCGCTAAGTACTTGGGGCAGTTCCACTTCCAGTGACCACTTCCCTTGTAATAAGCACTCAGTCTCAGGCTTGGGTCCATTCTTTGACTTCTTCCCGGCAACTGGCTTACCGGGCGTGGCAACTCCCTTGCCTTCCTTCTTGAAGTTCTTCTTACCCTTGCCTTTCTTGAACTTAGTGGTTTTATTCACCATCAACACTTGATGTTCTTTCTTGATCTCTACCTCCGCTGATTTCAGCATTGAATATACCTCAGGAATGGTCTTTTCCATCCCCTGCATATTGAAGTTCATCACAAAGCTCCTGTAGCTCGGTGGAAGCGACTGGAGGATTCTGTCAATGACCGTGTCATCCGGGAGATTAACTCCCAGCTGAGTCAAGCGGTTGTGCAACCCAGACATCTTGAGTATGTGCTCACTGACAGAACTATTTTCCTCCATCTTACAACTGAAGAACTTGTCGGAGACTTCATATCTCTCGACCCGGGCATGAGCTTGGAAAACCATTTTCAGCTCTTCGAACATCTCATATGCTTCGTGTTGCTCAAAACGCTTTTGGAGCCCCGGTTCTAAGCTGTAAAGCATGCCGCACTGAACAAGGGAGTAATCATCAGCACGAGACTGCCAAGCATTCATAACGTCTTGGTTCGCTGGGATGGGTGCTTCACCTAGCGGTGCTTCTAAGACATAATCTTTCTTTGCAGCTATGAGGATGATCCTCAGGTTCCGGACCCAGTCCGTATAGTTGCTGACATCATCTTTCAGCTTGGTTTTCTCTAGGAACGCGTTGAAGTTGAGGTGGACATGAGTGTTAGCCATTTGATCTACAAGACATTTTGCAAAGGTTTTTAGACTAAGTTCATGATAATTAAGTTCATCTAATCAAATTATTTAATGAACTCCCACTCAGATTAGACATCCCTCTAGTCATCTAAGTGATACATGATCCGAGTCGACTAGGCCGTGTCCAATCATCACGTGAGACGGACTAGTCATCATCGGTGAACATCTCCATCTTGATCGTATCTTCCATACAACTCATGTTCGACCTTTCGGTCTCTTGTGTTCCGAGGCCATGTGTGTACATGCTAGGCTCGTTAAGTTAACCTAAGTGTTTATGCATGTGTAAATCTGTCTTACACCCGTTGTATGTGAACGTTAGAATCTATCACACCCGATCATCACATGGTGCTTCGAAACAACAAACTTTCGCAACGGCGCACAATTAGGGGGAACACTTTCTTGAAATTATTATGAGGGATCATCTTATTTACTACCGTCATACTAAGAAACAAGATGCAAAAACATGATAAACATCACATGCAATCAAATAGTGACATGATATGGCCAATATCATATAGCTCCTTTGATCTCCATCTTCGGGGCTCCATGATCATCTTCGTCACCAGCATGACACCATGATCTCCATCATCGTGTCTCCATGAAGTTACTCGCCAACTATTACTTCTACTACTTTGGCTGACGGTTTAGCAATAAAGTAAAGTAATTACATGGCGTTTAATCATTGACACGCAGGTCATACAATAATTAAGACAACTCCTATGGCTCCTGTCGGTTGTCATACTCATCGACATGCAAGTCGTGATTCCTATTACAAGAACATGATCTCATACATCACATATATATCATTCATCACAACTTTTGGCCATATCACATCACAAGGCATATGCTGCAAAAACAAGTTAGACATCCTCTAATTGTTGTTGCATGTTTTTACGTGGCTGCAATAGGGTTCTAGCAAGAACGTTTTCTTACCTACGTGAAAGCCACAACATGATATGCCAACTTCTATTTACCCTTCATAAGGACCCATTTCATCGAATCCGCTCCAACTAAAGTGGGAAAGGCAGACACCCGCTAGCCACCTTATGCAACTAGTGCATGTTAGTCGGTGGAACCTGTCTCACGTAAGCGTACGTGTAAGGTCGGTCCGGGCCGCTTCATCCCACAATGCCGCCGAAGCAAAATAAGACTAGTAGTGGCAAGAAAGTTGACAACATCTACGCCCACAACAAATAGTGTTCTACTCGTGCAAAGAGAACTACGCATAGACCTAGCTCATGATGCCACTATTGGGGAACGTTGTACAAAATAAATAAATTCTACGCTTTCACCAAGATGTGATCTATGAGTTCACCTAGCAACGAGAGAGAGGAGTGAATCTACATACCCTTGTAGATCGCGAGCGGGAGCGTTCAAGAGAACGGGGTTGAGGGAGTCGTACTCGTCGTGATCCAAATCACCGATGATCCTAGTGCTGAACGGACAGCACCTCCGCGTTCAACACACGTACGGTTGGGGAAGACGTCTCCTCCTTCTTGATCCAACAAGGGGGAAGGAGAGGTTGATGGAGATCTAGCAGCACGACGGCGTGGTGGTGGATGCAGCAGCGATCTCGGCAGGGCTTCGCCAAGCTCTACGAGAGGGAGAGGTGTAGCAGAGGGAGAGGGAGGCGCCAAGAGCATGGGTGTGGCTGCCCTCCCTCCCCCCTCTTTATATAGGCCCACTAGGGGGGGCGGCCCTAGGAGATGCAATCTCCAAGTGGGGGCGGCGGCCAAGGGGGTGGCTTGCCCCCCAAGCCAAGTGGAGGCGCCCCCACCCCTAGGGTTTCCAACCCTAGCCGCAGGGGGGCCAGGGGGGGCGCACCAGCCCACCAGGGGCTGGTTCCCCTACCACCTCAGCCCATGGGGCTCTCCGGGATAGGTGGCCCCACCCGATGGACCCCCGGGACCCTTCCGGTGGTCCCGGTACAATACCGGTGACCCCTGAAACTTTCCCGATGGCCGAAACTTGACTTCCTATATATAATTCTTTACCTCCGGACCATTCTGTAACTCCTCGTGAAGTCCGGGATCTCATTCGGGACTCCGAACAACTTTCGTGTTACTGCATACTAATATCTCTACAACCCTAGCGTCACCGAACCTTAAGTGTGTAGACCCTACGGGTTCGGGAGACATGTAGATATGACCGAGACGCCTCTCCGGTCAATAACCAACATCGGGATCTGGATACCCATGTTGGCTCCCACATGATCCTCGATGATCTCATCGGATGAACCACGATGTCGAGGATTCAATCAATCCCGTATACAATTCCCTTTGTCAATCGGTACGTTACTTGCCCGAGATTCGATCGTCGGTATCCCAATACCTCGTTTAATCTCATTACCGGCAAGTCACTTTACTCGTACCGTAATGCATGATCCTGTGACCAAACACTTGGTCACATTGAGCTCATTATGATGATGCATTACCGAGTGGGCCCAGAGATACCTCTCCGTCATACGGAGTGACAAATCCCAGTCTCGATTCGTGCCAACCCAACAGACACTTTCAGAGATACCCGTAGTGCACCTTTATAGTCACCCAGTTACGTTGTGACGTTTGGCACACCCAAAGCACTCCTACGGTATCCGGGAGTTGCACAATCTCATGGTCTAAGGAAATGATACTTGACATTTGGAAAAGCTCTAGCTAAACGAACTACACGATCTTTGATCTATACTTAGGATTGGGTCTTGTTCATCACATCATTCTCCTAATGATGTGATCCTGTTATCAATGACATCCAGTGCCCATAGTCAGGAAACCATGACTATTTGTTGATCAATGAGCTAGTCAACTAGAGGCTTACTATGGACATGTTGTGGTCTATGTATTCACACGTGTATTACAATTTCCGGATAACACAATTATAGCATGAATAACAGACAATTATCATGAACAAAGAAATATAATAATAACCATTTTATTATTGCCTCTAGGGCATATTTCCAACAGTTGTGCACAGTTACTTTGGATGACCCAAACTCTCAAAGATTATGGGATAAATGTGAGACATGTTCCATTGATTTGTGACAATTAGAGTGTTATTAAGATTGCACACAATCCCGTGCAACATTCTCGAACAAAGCATATTGAAGTTCGTCACCATTTTATTCATGATCATGTTGCTAAAGGAGACATTAATCTTAAGCATGTTCGCACCGACAAGCAATTGGCGAATATCTTCACTAAACCACTTGATGAAAAGATATTTTGTCGATTGAGGAGTAGTTGAACATCATTGATGCCTGAAATTTGGAATAGAGATTCCCTTTGGTTTCATGCAAGGCATGAGCCTATGTGACTAATCCTTGATATTTCTCTTATGATGATGATCATTTATCTTGGATATATTTGCACCCTTGTATGGAATTGAACCTTTGTAGGTACTTGGATGATCCTCATTCTATGAGATTGCAAATCACTCACATCTTGAGAAATCTTTAAATCACCAAGTATCTATGCTTTGGTTGTTGTGATCAAGGAACAAGTCTGCACTCAACATATCCTTTGACAAAATTCATATGATGGTTTTTCACTCTTCTCAATTTGGATACATTAGAGTTATTCCTTGCAAGACTAACCCATGTAGGGATATGAGATTCATACTCAAAGAAATTCTCCCAACTCTTGATGGTCCACATCAACCTTGAGCATCCACCACAAGCTCAACTACATGATCAAGTTCAAAAACAAACCCAAGGCATGTTTTTCCATCTTAGGGAACCTTTACTCCAAGTCATGAGTTAAAGTAGCTCAACAAGATGTGAATACATCAGGATGCTTAATTGAAAAATGGCAACCCCATTTTGAGCTTAACGATAATTATGACCTATGATCAAGTGATCTCACTTGACTCCTAAGTCAACATACTCTAACATAGGTGACTTTGTCTTCAACCCCCTCTACATGAAGTTCTCTAGTGTTCCCTTTTCTTTGGATGAACTTCTTTTGTATTTCTTTTGCTAGCGTGTTTCCCTTTTGTACTTCATCTTAATCCTTTTTGATACTCTGTTTTCTTTAAGTCAAATTTGTTGCAAATTCTATCAAAATTCCTTGAAAATCTTTGTGAAATTTCAACTACAAGTGAGTTGAGTTGACGAATCTTTCCTCTGCATTGAACTCGGTCATACCAATACAAAGCCTATCTGATGTGGACCAGATCATGACCAAGGCATCCAAGAGTGAGGTTAATGCTAGCACAAATGTTGAACCATTAGAGCATCCAAAGGAAGACAAGGGCAAAACCATTATCTTAGTTCGGAAGCTTCCGGTGCCTATTTTGGGAGAAATGACACATCAGATTTCCAGCTGCAACTTCCCACCTAAACCTAATTAATGCTGGAAGTCTCTAGCACTTTATAGAGGCTGGAAAAGATGGTCTTAGAAGTCAGCTTTCATTCAAAAAAACGGTGCATCATTTGAGGTCTTGAGTCAAAAGTTGTGCAAGTTTCCATGCAAGTTGTCCAGGAATTTATTACAACGCGAGGCTCAACAAGTTTGCTCCTGCTACAGCTTGGGGCTCACGAATTTACCCTTCTTTTTGAGTTGTTTTCACACCTAACTAGTGGGTGCTTCTAGTATAAATACTCCCCAATTGTTCCATGTGAGGGGGGATGAGATTTCTGAGTTTATGTTTGTAGACAACCGGTGAGGTTGTGTTGTGCTATGAGCACTAGTATCGTTGAGTGTTAGCTCGTGTGTGTGGATTGGAGGGCCTGTCCTCAATTCATATAGGATCCTTGTGGTTCCCTCTTGTGATTCTTCATAGGTTCACAAGCTTCATGGTTTGGGTTGCATCCTTGTAAACCCAGCTAGTTATCTGCTGCAATTTATCTGAGTGTGTTTCCTCTTGTTCTTGCCACTTGAGAGAAACAAAGTTTGTTTAAACAAGTATCGAGTGAGTTTGTTGCTGCTCCTTGTGATTTCTTTGGCACCGTGAAAGATCATTTCTGAGGCGTCCCGTATCACTATCGGTCAGACCGAAGCACAAGTTCTACTTGTACACAGTTCATTAGTTTCAGTTCCACCGAAACATACTAACTCGGTCTCACCGATGTGCTCCGTTTGTGACTCTACCATCTCAGAGTCACCGATCGACACAAATCAGCGTCACCGATTTCACTGCTGAGAAAACATTTTTCCATCTTATAGTGTTTACTCTTTTTAGCTCCACTCAATGATTCTTTCCCTCTACCTGCATTTTAAGCTGCATTCTGCTTCATTGTGTCTCTCAGGTACCACACTTACTTGACTCATATCCATGAAGACTACTCTTCTTGGAAATTGATGTCAAAGGGGGAGAGAGAGAGAGCACATCAAAGCTTGACCTTACAAAAGCTCTTCTAGATGCACTTCCATAAGAGGAGAGAATTCACATGTCTTTAGGAGGGGAGAGACATGTTAGTTATTTCGTCTGAGCCTACTTTGCTATAATCTCATTATTGCTCTGATAATTCATTTTACTCTAATGAGATCATGGTGAATTCCAAATTTTCTTACACTCTGCTCTGATTTTATCTCACCCTACCTACTCCCATTATCCAATGCTAGATTCAGGCGGAGAGGAAGTCTATGTTTAGGGGAGAAAATCCTTGAAATTTGTTACAAATCCATAATCCTTTGGGGACATGTCTATACTTAAATGAAGTGCTCACTCTGTGATACTCACCAACTGCATGTCATCCCAGTCTTGGTACTCTTGTGGATCTTGAAGTTTCTTTCTTGTTTGAAGTTCTCTTGTATTGTCTAACCTTGTTTTCTCAAGTTTGCTTCTTCAAGAGTCAGTTCAAGGACCACAAGGTAAGTATATGTATCTCATTCATGCGCATGATGATCTCTTGCTTTTGCACATATTGTTTGCAAGAGGGAATCATGAACATGAAGGTACACTTCCCATTACTTTTAACTGTGACAAGATACATGTAACTCATTACTTACTCTGTCATGTTGTGCATTCACGCATCTTCCATGTCTATAACATGATTGCACACATGTAGGGGGAGCTCGTGCTAGTTACATGTTCCTCCAAAGTTTTAAAGTTATTACTCATCATATCACTTACTTGAAGCTTTGATGTATGTTATCATCAATTATCAAAAAGGGGGAGATTGAAAGCACAAGTGCTCCCTTGGTGGTTTTGGTAATTAATGTCAACATATTTTTTGTTGAACTAATAGTTTTATCTAGTATATTTCAGACAAGTTCAACAATGGCATGGCAACAGGAGGATGTGGGACCCCTTCAAAATGCTAAGGAAATGGATTTGGCAAAAGCTCAAGACTCTAAACTTTTGGTTAAGTGGTCCAGGATCGCATTTAGTCCATAGGAAAGTAAATACTATTAAAAGGGCATGAGGTGTTATTTAATGATCTTTCTGCTCAAGTGCTTAGTGATATTGCTCCCAAATCCTCAACCACTTTCTCCATCCAAATATGTCCAAACCTACATTCCAACTCGGCCCCACCGATATTTCCTATATGGAGCCACCGAGTTCATCTAGACTTAGCCACCGCCAAACCCTAACAAATCGGATCCACTGATATTGATCTTGGTCCCAGTGAGATGGCCCTGCCAGCTCTCTGTTGCTAGTTGCAATTATGTCGGTCCCACCGAGAATTGCAATCGGTCCCACTGAGATGGCTTGCCAAACTCTTTGTTACCTTATTGCTTCACTTTGGTCCCACCGAGTTGATGCAATCGCTGCCACTGAGACGAGGTTTCCCTTAGCCATTGCACATCGGTCCCTCCAAGTTATTCCAGTCGATCCCATTGAGATGCCTAACGTGCATATCTTTTACACAGGCCGGTGCCACCGAGATTTCTAATCGGTGCCACCGAGTTGGACGAAAAGTGTGTAACGGTTGGGTTTTATGTGGAGGCTATATATACCCCTCCACGCTTTCTTCCTCAGTGAGGAGAGCCATCGCCTACACTTCCACCATTCATTTTCTGAGAGAGAACCACCTACTCATGTGTTGAGATCAAGAGATTCCATTCCTACCATTTGAATCTTCATTTCTAGCCTTCCCCAAGTTGCTTCCCACTCAAATTCTTCTTCCACCATAGCCAAATCTGTGAGAGAGAGTTGAGTGTTGGGGAGTGTTGGGGAACGTAGCATCAATTTCAAAAAATGTCCTACGATCACGCAAGATCTATCAAGGAGATGCATAGCAACGAGCAGGGAGAGTATGTCCATGGACCCTCGTAGACCGAAAGCGGAAGCATTATGTTAACGCGGTTGATGTAGTCGAACGTCTTCGCGATCCAACCGATCCAAGTAACGGAAGTACGACACCTCCGCGTTCAGCACACGTTCAGCTTGATGATGTCCCTCGAACTCTTGATCCAGCAGAGGGTTGAGGGAGAGTTCTGTCAGCACGACGGCGTGGCGATGATGTTGATGATGTGATCCATGCAGGGCTTCACCTAAGCACTACGATGATACTATCAGAGGAGTAAACGGTGGATGGGGGCACCGCACACAGCTAAAACAATGTTGTGCCTTTAGGGTGCCCCTGCCCCCGTATATAAACGAGGGGGAAGGAGGCCGGCCACCAGGGGCGCGCCATGGAGGGGGGAGCCCTACCAGGACTCCAAACCTAGTAGGATTCGCCCCCCCCCCCACTTTTTCCTTTTTCTAGAGAGGCAAAGGGGGAAAAGGAGAGGGAGTAGGAGAGGGAAAGGGGGGCGTCGCCCCCTCCCATAGTCCAATTAGGACTGCCCATGGGGGGGCTCCCCTTGTGGGCTCCCCTCTCTCTCCCCTATGGCCCATGTTGGCCCATTAGTCTCCCGGGGGGTTCCGGTAACCTCCCGGTACTCCGAAAATCATCCGTTACTTTTCAAAACCATTCCGATATCCGAATGCCTTCGTCCAATGTATCATTCTTTATGTCTCGACCATTTCGAGACTCCTCGTCATGTATGTGATCTCATCCGGGACTCCGAACAAACTTCGGTCATCAAAATCACATAACTCATAATACAAATCATCATCGAATGTTAAGTGTGTGGACCCTACGGGTTTGAGGACTATGTAGACATGATCGAGACACATCTCTGATCAATAACCAATAGCGGAACCTGGCTACTCATATTGTCTCCTACATATTATATGAAGATTTTTATTGGTCAAACCGCACAACAACATACTTTGTTCCCTTTGTCATTGGTATGTTACTTGCCCGAGATTCGATCATCGGTATCTTCATACCTAGTTCAATCTTGTTTTCGGCAAGTCTCTTTACTCATTCTATAATGCTTCATCCCGCAACTAACTCATTAATCACATTGCTTGCAAGGCTTATAGTGATGAGCATTACCGAGAGGGCCCAGAGATACCTCTCCGATACACGGAGTGACAAATCCTAATCTTGATCTATGCCAACCCAACAAACACCTTCGGAGACACCTGTAGAGCATCTTTATAATCACCCAGTTACGTTGTGACGTTTGATAGCACACAAGGTGTTCCTCCAGTATTCAGGAGTTGCATAATCTCATAGCCAGAGGAACATGTATAAGTCATGAAGAAAGCAATAGCAATAAAACTTAACGATCATTATGCTAATCTAACGGATGGGTCTTGTCCATCACATCATTCTCTAATGATGTGATCCCATTCATCAAATGACAACACATGTCTATGGTTAGGAAGCATAACCATCTTTGATTAACGGGCTAGTCAAGTAGATGCATACTAGGGACAATATGTTTTGTCTATGTATTCACACATGTACTAAGTTTCTAGTTAATACAATTCTAGCATTGTTGTGGTATTCTCATGGGGGGGGGTTGCGAGGCGACAGATGCCACAAGGGCTTAGTGTGAGGGCAAGACTGCTGCTGGTAGACCCGGGAGCGGGTATGTGAGTAGCACGCGGTAGTTTACCCAGGTTCAGGGCTCTCCGGAGAGATAACACCCCTACTCCTCCATGTCTGAGTATATCTGATATCTCTGGTACAGAGTTGCTCCTGGAGCTGTATCTAAGCTCAGTGCCATAGGCATCTAGCTTTGTATATGTCTCATGTGCGGCATGCTCTAGTGGCCGGCCAGGCTCGTGGCTCGTGGCCGTGAGCATGTGTGTGCTCATGCGTGAGTGCATGTGTGGGTGGGTGGGTGGATGGATGGATGCTATATATAGTGAGGCTAGCTTAGTATGTAAGCTAGCTAGTGGCATGGCCAAGGCATGGTGGGAGTTTCAAGCTTGTCCCCTGGGTCACTTCATAAATAGTGCCCAGGGACAAGTGACACTGTACATAATGGCGTCGCGGTACAACTGTCTTGTCCGTGGTATGGCCGTCTCGTCGGGGTCTTGTCGGTGCAGCGGCCGTCTTCTGACAGCCGACAGTCAATTACCCCAACAGTAGCTGTCGAATGATGTAGAAAATGTCGATGACGGCCGGCTGCAGGCGGCAGCCGACGTAGCTTGCTTCCGGCGGGGGCGCGCTAGTGCACCCGCTGGGTGTAGCCTCCGAGCCTCCGGGCAACTTGGAAAAGTTGGGCGGAGGCTTTTTGTGGTTGTTGGTGCAGATGATGGCATCGTGGGTGCCGGGCGCGGACATGAAGTACGCCGGCTGGTGCTGTCGGGCATGGACGCGGAGTTCGCTGACTGATGTTATCGATGACAGCCGACTGCGGGCTGCAGCCGGCACAGCATGCTTCCAGTGGGGGCGCGCCAGCACTCCCACTAGGTGCAGGCTCCGAGCCTCCGAGTGAGGAGGGGGGGTTCCCCACGAAAATGAGCATGCAAAAGACAAAGTTAGTCCGTGCAGATATATCAAATGTTTGCTTTTAGCATTGCAAGTTTTATGCGGAGGGTGCTGACTCGGTTTCGTCCGAGCCCCCTTCAATCTTTTCATGTTCCCTCCGCTCTTTGGCTTGTGCTCTCGCTAGCCGGACAGCCGCTCTGCGGTCTGTGGCTGAGAGTGGGCCACGGAGTGGAGTGTACAGTACTCAGACTCTGGGAGCAGATTCAACCGAGCAGATACTCATAAAGCAAACGGCCGGGTCGCCCGAACCATTTTTCTTCCCGGACGTTTTTCAAGTGGGTAGCCTCCATTGTTCGCTCTTGCTAGCCGGACAGACGCTTTGCAGTCTGTGACTAAGAGTGAGCCTTTGGTACCGCACACGCTACTTAGCCGTCTGTGGGAACAAACGTCTCAGGCCAAGCGGCCAGCCTCCGGGCCAACTCTGGCTGGCGCTGGGGCGAATAGTAGTGCAACTGTAATAAAAGCGGAGGCGGTCCCCGAGCGTTGCTCGGGGTTATCCATGTTTGCATGTAGTGTGAAAATATGCGGGTGAGGAGCTCACATTACTTTTGGCGCAGACGAGGCGGAGGTTGATGAGGACAGCCGGCACCCGCTGGGTGTGGGCTTCGAGCCTCTAGGTGCTCAAAGGGGGTTCCCGCCGGTCGGGTTCGACCAAATAGGCGGAGAGGCGGACGGGCGGCCGGGCCAGCTCGCCTGCCGGTCAGGTGTCGGAGCAGGAGACGGTCCAGCCGGCCAGGCGGTGAAGCAGACAGACGAGCCAGTCGGCCGAGCGGCGACACGGGTGGTTGACCAGAGCAGTCGGCGGAACTGCTGTCTCTGTAGTCGGCCACACATGTACGTTCATACTCTTCTTCTTTTTTTTCTTTTTTTTTAGCCGGTCTGACTCTATTTTCTTCTCCCGGCCGGATCTCTCTTTTCTTTCGTTATTTCTTTACTCGTAGAAGGCGGCAGTCAACTAGCAACGGGGGTCGGCTGGCGCGTGCCGGGTGCTAGCAGGGGCGGGGCGGAGGACCCGGAGCCGGCCCGAGCCAGATGCACGGAGGCGGGGAAGGTCGGCCGCGGGGCAAGGTCGGACGCTGACGGGCGCGGCGCAGCTGGCCGTGCGGCGGGGCAAGCACGCGGGAGGCGGCAGCAGCCACCGGCCGGCGCGTGGGAAGCGCCAGCGGCAACCTGGACGAGCGGCGCACGCGGCGAGCGCCGGAGCCGGCAAAGGGCGCGCGAGGCGCGCGGAGCCGGCTGCAGAGCAACTGGGTGGAGGCGGGCCGGCAAGGGCCCGAAGCCGGCTGGCGCGGAGCACCCAGCAGCCGGCGGGGGTCCGGAGCCAGCCGGTGCGGGGACGAACAGTCGTGGGAGTCCGGCGCGGACAAGCGCGAAGGACGACGGGGAGGCGCGCGCAGGGCCAGGAGGGCGACGGTAACTCGATGAGGCAGCCCGCGCCCGCGCGTGGGGGCGCTTGGCGGCGGTGATGCAGGAGCGACGGGACGCTGCGGACGGGGCAGGGGAGCTGCGCCGTGGACGGAGGAGGGCGAGAAGGCGAGGCCGGCTGGCGCAGGAGCCGCAGTCGACCGGGGCGGCAGTGGCCAGCTATGACGGCGAGGCAGACGGGCCTCCCGCTCGAGGTGGCATGCGGGGAAGCCGGCAGGGGGAGGAACCGATGTAAGGGGAGCTGGCCCAGGCGCCGGGAGCGGGACGAGGCGCGCATGGGGGATCTGCAGGGAGCCCGCCGGGCGAGCTTGAGGCGGCCCTGGGGCGTGAGCGCAGAGGATGGCAGCAGCTCGGGCTCTGACGGGGCGCCACATCTTCAACGGGGCGGCGCGCGGAGGGAGGCGCTCAGGGGAGCGGGAGGAACTGGCCGGAGCCGCCGGTGCATAGCGACGAGGAGCCGCGGGGAGGAGCCGGCACGACTAGAGAAGGGAGCCGCTAGAGCGGCGTGTGGCCGGGCGCAACCGCGCGAGAGGAGGTGGGCCTCCAGCTCAGTGTGGAGTGGGGGCAGCGACGGCTTAGGCGAGGAGGAGCCATTGGAGGCGGCCGTCGGGCGTGAGGAACTCCTCCTCGGGCGATGCGCGAGGAGATGCGCGGGGGCGGAGCCGCCGGAGGAGCGGCGCAGTGACGAGCGGCCGGAGCGGTGACGGGACGCTCGCGGCGGCCGCGGGCGCAGCAAGGAGCGGCCACGGGTGCTCTTTTCCTCCAACGGGGACTTTTCTGTCTGTAGCATCCGAAAACCAAAGAGTCCGTCCGAGAGCGCGCGATGGGAATGACCGTGGAGGTGCGCGGACGACCGCCCCAAAGCGAGACGCAGCATGGGGCGTGCATCCCCGGGGCGACTACAGGCGGAGGAGCGGTCGCACGGCCGCGGCGGTGGTGATGAAGAGGGTAATGCCGACGGCGAGGACACGCCGCCCCCCGCGGCTGGTCGGGGGGCGTGTCGATGTTGGGCCCCCGAGCGCTACCGGAGAGACGGCAGCGACATCACGGTGATGATGGCGAAAGGGGTCCCGTCCGGACCGCGAAACCAGCAGCAGCGTGGTAGCATAGTACCGGCCCACGGTGTGCGCCAACTGTTGTGGTATTCTCACGGGGGGTGCGAGGTGACAGATGTCACAAGGGCTTAATGTGAGGGCAAGACTGCTGCTGGTAGGCCCGGGAGCGGGTATGTGAGTAGCACGCGGTAGTTTATCCAGATTCGGAGCTCTTCGGAGAGATAACACCCCTACTCCTGCATGTCTGAGTATATCTGATATCTCTGGTACAAAGTTGCTCCTAGACTTGTATCTAAGCGCAGTGCCATAGGCATTTGGCTTTGTATATGTCTCATGTGTTGCATACTCTAGTGGCCGGCCAGGCTCGTGGCTCGTGGCCGTGAGCATGTGTGTGCTCATGCGTGAGTGCATGTGTGGGTGGATGGATGGATGGGTGGATGCTATATATAGTGAGGGTAGCTTATTATGTAAGCTAGCTGGTGGCATGGGTAAGGCATGGCGGGGGTGTCAAGCTTGTCCCCTGGGTTACTTTATAAATAGTGCCCAGGGACAAGTGACACTGTACATAATAACGTCGCGGTACAGTTGTCTTGTCCGTGGTATGGCCGTCTTGTCAGGGTCTTGTTGGTGCAGCGGCTGACTTCGGGCAGCCGACTGGTTGGCGCAGTCCATAGCCGGCAGTCGGTCGGTCGGCCGGCCGGGTGGAGCAGTTGGACGGGGAGCCGACAGGAGTAGCCGGGCAGTCGGACTGAGGGGTTTTGCTAGCCCCGATGTCTTGAACTATTGTCTCGCCGTCTTCGGATACCCGTGGTCAATTACCCCGACAAGTATGAATAATAAACATTTATCATGATATAAGGAAATATAAATAACAACTTTATTATTGCCTCTAGGGCATATTTCCTTCAGGGAGACTATCATTTGAAGCACAAAAGCAAGGAGTTCATCATAAACACATCATCTATTACCTTTTGGAGAGCGGTGTCTCCTAGATTGGGTAGGTGTCGTTTGGGAGCCTCCAACATGATGTGGAATTGAACCAATAAGATTGTAAGGGCAAGGAGATCGCATAATTCGTGAAGATCTACCCGAGTGAGTCAAGTCCTTTGTGGATGATGGTCATGATGGGATAGACAAGGTTGCTTTTTCATGGACCCTTCGTGGATGGAGCTCTATGTGGACTCGCGCGGTCGTTACCCTTTGTGGGTTGAAGTCTCCAATAACGTGATGTAAGATAGCACCACCTATCGAAACCACGTCAAAAATTCTCCATGTCTCCATTGCATTTGCACTCTCCAATTCTCATCCTTTACATTCTTGCACTTGCATGCTTTACTCTTTCCTCTGCTCATACTTTTGCTATGCTTGTGTAAAATTTATTATGTGCCTATTAACATGTGTTAAACTCAAGCTTAACTTGAAGAAAATAAAAACCGCCACTTTTACTTGCTTAAGGGTCTAATCATCCCTCCTCTAGACCTCTCTTCTCGATCCTTTCAATTGGTAACATAGTTTTGGTCTCCATTACTTTGGGTTAATCACCATTGGAAAAAGATGGATGAGTCTACGTTCGGGAGTATTAGACATAGAGTGTCTATTCTTGACGGTGAGTTTTATGGTTCTTGGAAAAATGAAATACTTGAGATATTAAATGAATATAATTTGAGCAAGTATATTCTTAGCCCTTATGTGCCTTCCATTGAATATAATTTGAGCAAGTATACCTTGACATGGTTCACAATATTAAAACGGTTAATCTTATCATTAAAGGTTTGCCTAAAAATGTGCTTGTTTACTTGCAAAATTTTGAATGCGCATACACTATATGGAATTAACTTGAGGAACGCTTTCCAAATTACTCTTTGAAAAATCTCAATGAAATTCTTCAAAAGTCCATTGCTTTTCATAAGATGAGGCCTAGTGATCCTAAGTTTGATGAATGTCTATTTGAACTCTGTGATCTTAGGTCTATTTGAGCAACTAATCAAACATCGCTCGTTGGGAGCCTTCTAAAGGGTCACTTGGGGTGGGCTGAGAGTGCGCTACTTGGTGTGCTCTCAGCCATCGCCACTTGTCGCGCTCTGGGCGCTCCCTCCAATTTTTGTTTTTATTATTTTTCCGCATGCGTTTTTGACTTTTTAGATGTTTTCCCTCGTGTTTTTTCGACTTTTCGATTTTCCACATATCTTTCTTAGCTTTTGGACAAAAATAAATAAAACACGAAAAAATGTGTTTTTTTCTTCCGCAGTAGGCATGGATTTGCTTTCGCAAGAGGCACGTGTTTGCTTCTACGAGAAGCACGGTCGTGCCTATCAGAAACGGAAAACAACAAACACGTTTTTCTTCCTTCCGCGAGAGGCACGGTCATGCCTCACGAAAATGTAAAAAAAAAGAGTTTTTTTCCTTATGTGAGAGACATAGATTTGTTTCCGCAAGAGACGCAAATTCGCTTTCGTGAGAGCCATGGCTTCCGCCAGAGGCACAGTCGTGCCTCTTTCGGAATGGGAAAAAACGTGTGCTCCCAGTTAGGTTTCTCCATCCGGTTTTCTTGGCTGGTTTTTTCGTGAAAAAAGGGTTCGTCAAACCTATCAACATGGGATCTAGTTTTCAAGATCTCGACGCGAGGAGTCCAACGATGAAAATTGTTCGAGATTTGGACGCACAGTTTAAAAGATGAAACATTTTGAGTAAACGGATCTACGAAAAAAGGTTGCAACAAGTGGCACACATGCAGTTATTTAATTTTTAAAAATTCTTGGATTGGAAAAAAATGTTCTTGAGTTCAAGAGGGATGAAAAAAAATTGATGAACCTTTTTTATTTTGAAGAACAATTTTTATGAGCATTTTTAAATAATGATGAACATTTTTTGTATTCGATGAACACATTTTGAATTTTATGAAGAATTTTTCAACTTAGTGAACAAAATTTGTGATCTAGAACATTTTTTTTGGAAAAAATGGATGAACAATTTTTGAATTCGATGAACAAATTTTCAATTTGATGAACGTTTTTTAAAATTGATAAACAAATTTTGTATTCGATGCACATTTTTTTAATTCAATGAACAAATTTGAATTTGATAAACATTTTTTAAATCCAATGAACAAAAATAAACTCAATGAACAAAAAATTGTTCACAGATTTGAAAAGAAAATTCGCAAAAAAGGTGTGAAAAAGAATTGACATAAAAGAGAAAAGAAAAAAGCAAACGGAAAAAGAAAAGTAAAGTAAAAACGAAAAATGAAAAAAAACTGAAAGAAAAAATAGGATAATGGGCCAGCCCATAGTACACCCACGCGTCAGGGGGAACGCGCTACATCAATGATGATGATGCGGTTTCACGTTATGAAATGAAACTAGGAGGCACGCCCTTTTTCCCTAGACAAAAAACAAATACGAACGGAACTACAAGCTACTGAATTCTCATGAAAAAAGGAACAAAAGCCCTGTAGATATACACACTTCCAGGACAAAATTCTGCAGTGTAACAAAACAACCCATTCATACGTTATATTTCACGTCACAAATTTATAGGTAGAAGTTAACAATTCGATGAAGATGCACAACACCACCTACAATGACCGGGATGACCACGTAAACATATTTATGTGGCGCAGCATTTCTGTAAGAATACTAGGCTGGATATATAAACTGTAGAGCTACACTCCCAGCTGAATTACGATGTCACATGCTGATCTAATAATTAAGATGAAACACGAGCACATGACTGATATTAAACTTAACCATCTCAGTTAAAGTATCATTGATTTAGCATTAAACAGGTCTCATAACTGAAAATGAGTAAATTCAGATTACATTGAAGCTATTTCCACAAAATAGAGCAGATACATCTCCATTCCAATGTTGAAACTCATACCGCCAAACGGAGAACATGTACCAATCAGCTGCTGCAACTCCATTTCAATGCTCCATATTAAGTACTCCCACCATTCCATAATAAGTGTCGCAGTTTTGAACTAAGGTTGAACCAACCTTAGTTCAAAACTGCGACACTTATTTTGGATCGGAGGGAGTAACTTCTAATCAAAGTTACATGTAGCACCTGACCTGAAATTCAAAGAACTAGATTAGTTTCCTTCCAAAGCACACATGGTGATTCGTTTATAGGGCATGCCTCAAACTGTAGAAACTACTATGTATTGCTACATATATTAACTATAAAATCCATGCCACCACAAACTATAACAGTCTTTTTTTAGCAAAAACAGTAGTGAAGACCCCTACTGTAACTCTTTTTTCATTATATGATGGACCATTTGCAAACTATAACAGTCATTGGTCACCTTGAAGTCACTACTACTAGTACACAGAAATGAGCAAGCATGCTTGATAATTTGATCATGATTCATGCATTCCAAAGAATTCGAATACTCAGAGCATTATGTAAATTTGTTCAGTTAAAGAACATACAGATCATGGGTGCAACTTATGACCTGATGCTAAGCCTTATTGTGTTTCTAAAAACCAACTGAACAGCGACGCATTAGCTGCTAACTACAGTCTACACACCATAAAGCAAAGTCTCAAATGACAGGAAATATTAAACAAGCAAGAAAAATCAGTTATTTGTAACGTGGAACCATTTCAAGAAGTAATCAGTTTTTATTTAGCACACTTGTACTAGTAAGTCTGACTCATGATATGTTTGCAATATCTGAGAAAAAATAATCATCATTAAATAAACAACTGAGTAGTTCCTTCTTAAACTTTTGATCAACATATTAATTGCCCAATAAACAAGATGGACTAGCACTTGATCAAATAATCTGGGCAAACTAGACATAATGAATCAACAGCTTCTGGAAACAGATCAACTACTTCTACACATGATCATGAGTTCTAGGAAAATAATCTGGAAAACAGGGGATTTTTTTTACAGTGAAAAACAGGGGCACATTCATTTAAGGAAGCAAGTCACAATAAAGCAACAAAGGTTACAAGATTCTGAGTTCTAGGGAAAATAATCTGGGAAACTAGTTGGTGCCAAGTCAGCTGGAGTCCCCACTACCCAGTAACAAAAGGCGCATTATACTTTTACACATGATCATGAGTTCTAGAAAAATAATCTGGAAAACAGCGGATTTTTCACAGTGAAAAACAGGGGCAGATTCATTTAAGGAAGCAAGTCACAAATAAAGCAACAAAGGTTACAAGATTGTGAGTTCTAGGGAAAATAATCTGGGAAACTAGTTGGTGCCAAGTAAGCTGGAGCCATCAGTAACAAAAGGCACATTATACAAATGTTTATAATACTAACAAAATACAAATCCATGAAACTCTATAAACTCTATGAATTTTATGAACTTGGACAGTAAATCTAACTGATCCGAGTGGCTTGGTGAGCAATTTGCACTGGTAATAATAGCTAGATCGATCAAAGTAGAAGTAAGAGAGATAAATCTAACAAAAGGATCAAATAGGAGATTACCTACTCCATGCTATCAAGCATCTTGAACTTCCTTATCATCATATGTGGCAAGCAGTGGTGAAACCTCAAGAAGAATGGAAAAGCAGCACCCCTGTAGCGCTTAGCCGTAATGTTGCGAAAGAATTGTTGCAGCTTGACGGTGTTCAGATTGAGCACAAGAATATAGGATTCAGACTTCCTTATGGACCAAAACTCCATGTAGACATAGCCAGCCTTCATTGCGAGGATGCGCAGCCTCTTCATCCATTCGTCACGACGAATTCTCTTTAAGTACCCAAACTGATTCAGCAAGGAGACCTCCTTCTTGACCACCCATCCACCATTGATATCACGGACCCAGAGCAGCACGCTTTGCTCCCTGCTGGACACGATGCACAGCCCGCCGTGCTCCGCCATGTCCGCCACGCAGTACGACTCGCCAACCGGGAACGGCGCGGTTATAACCGACCACACCATGGTTTTCGTGTCAAGCACATATATCTTCTCTTCATCCTCATGCCAGTTCTGTTAGGTTGATCTCTCCACCAATGGGCCCAACGGCTCATTGGGCCCTTGACCCACGCCCTGATCGGGGGCGTCCAGCCCAAGCAAGGCTGGTGGGCCCCTGTCGTGCAGTGCTATAAAGAGGAGGTGGGGACCAGAGGCACGAGGTACGAGGTTCGTCGCCACCACTGTTCCCCACTCCTAACCCTATCCGATCTAGAGGGAGGCGCTGAAGCGATGGGAAGCCCACCGACGCCACCACTCTCGGCCATCACCATCGACCTCTACACCGACCGTCGCTGAAGCGATGGCCGGAACGCTAAGGTATACACACAAACAGATCATAGATAGTTCAATCTACTCCGAAATCCTAGCCTAGTCGATCCCATGGTCTTAACAATGGTGTCAGAGCGATCTAGGCTCTAGATTTTTCGAGTAGTACAAAGAAAAGAAATCGTGACCTACAGTTCCTAGATCGATTAAATGATGACAGATGATTACAGAAACAGAAAAAGAATTTTCGATCCAGAGAGTTTTCCCCGTCACGCGGGCCTTCGGAACCGGCCGCCGGGGCCGCCGTGCCTTCGCAGCAGCGCCTCCCGCGCGAGGCCTGGGCGTCGGCCGTCTTGGGTGCCGACGTAGAGGATGCCGCCGTAGTGCGGCAGAGGCATCGCGGTCTCCGCTCGGCCACCGCTGCCGCACAGAGGGGCGACGGAGAGAGGCGCAGAGGGGTTGAGTCGAACGATGCGAATGGGGGCGCTAGGTTTCGATCGGGAGGAACCCCTCCCAGTTCTATTCTAGCGAAATCGGCGCTGGACAGTCCGATCCTAATCGACGGTCACAGATAAAACCCTAGCGCAGACAGGCCAGTAGGCCGAAAGTGGCTTGGGCTTCTGGTCTGCCGGACCAGGCCAGAGATCAGCGCCCCGCGCTGGGCCCTTTGGGCCAGTTTAGGCTAGAGGAAAGGCCGGCAGGCGCGTGCGCTCGGTGGTTGGGCCGGTCTAAAATGGTCTTTTGTCCGTTTATTTGGGCAAATTTAATATAGTTTTTCTATTCAAATTAATAATCCAACGCAAATTTGTTTAGAAAATAGAAAAGGAATAGAAACATTCCTGCAAAGAAAAATAGAAAAGTTTCTGAAAATAAAAATATAAACTTTTCAGAAAAAGAAAAGGTCATGAATTTTTATAAAGGAAATAATAAAGTTCATGATTTTTTATTTTGGTCAAAGAAAAGTTTCTGTCAAGAATAAAAGGTCATGAATTTTTTATTCATGTTTTCCGCTGCAAAGTAAAAGTTTTATCTTCAATTAAATTGGAACCAACGGGAAAATTTAATTGGAAAAAAATGTTCTTAGCCATGTTTTACCCCTGTGGGTCAAATCTCAGATTCAGATAGCTTCTGCTATGACAGTAGAAAGATATTTGATTAAAGTTTAATTATGGTATTGTTATTTTCTGACCAACGTTGAAGATGACAATATTATAATTCAATGAGTCTTATAGTTAAAAGTTCAAATCTCTGATAAGTTTTGTATCAAAGTGACAAATTTCAAAGCATTTGATAAAGAGTGAGAAATGTATATTGTTAGTTTTCCGCTGCAATAAAGTTGATAATGATGATTATTTTCTTAGCAAAGTTGCTTAATAGAAATTTTATCATCACATTATTTATAAGTTATATGCGTTATTTCCATTTCTGCCCGACGGTGATATGGAATTAATGTAGAAGGATAAGGATGATGTTTCGTTCTAATTCAGCCCAACGGTGATTTAGAATATAAAAGGAAGTTTTAAAAATTTAATGTGCGTATTTTTTAACTAGATCAACATGGGGTTATTTTTATGCTCATTATTGTTGATTATTGGCTAATTTTTCTCAGACTATAATTTTTCCATGCCTTCATTCGTGAAAACGAATGTCTGGGTACTTGTGACCCGAAAGATGACCAAGAAAGGTCATAATGTGAGGGAGTATGTTCTCTCTAAAGAATGGCTTCAAAAGAAAATAATTCTCGGATATTAATATCCAAGAAAAGAAAAGAGATAGATCATTGAGAGTCTTGGTTGACGAATGTCTTTCATGTACTCTCTATGAACAAGATTTTTCAGTCAACATGATTTGAGATGAAACAAGCAACATGCATGATCAAGCATATGTGTCAAAGAGCATTCGGATTTATTTATAAACTTGATGATTGAATATGCAGTCCAAAGAGCCAATTCTGGCATTTATGTCCCTTACAGAGAATTACCCGCATGGCGGGAAAATATGATTATGATAAAACCCGCATAGCAGGAAAAGTCTGGGAAAATCCCTTCGTAACCCGTATGGCGGCAGAAATTTTCTCAGACTTATCCTGTATGACAGGAGAAACACATGATGACTCATGTGATTTTAATGTGTCCCACTCTGGGAGAAAAGTATGGAGTAGCTATTGTGCTTTCCTAGTATCGACCATACATCTTATGTGTAACAATCATTAAGCACTCAATAACTCCGAAGAGAATAAAAGTTACAGACGAACCTAAAGATAAGAATGATATGCAAGTGTGACTTGCAAAAGTACTAATGATAAAGAACTCTGTTGAGTTTCTGAAATGGAATAAGGAAAAAGTACTCCCATACCAGTCAACAGATAACTTCGTTACATATGAAGTAATCAAATAAATGAAGTAGATACTCAAACTTTTCTCAATTCACAAGAGTTGTGAATGGTTTTTTCGAAATTGTGGCAAAAAAGTTCTTGCCACATTTCGAGGGGGGGGGGAAGAAATATGAGATATCCATTAATGAAGAATGTGACCGTCTGGGGGAGTACGATGATCATAATAATACCCCTCAAGAAAAGAAAACTAAGGAATACTAAGTCGGTGCTTAAAGTGCCATAAAGAAGAAAGTTTTAACAGAATAAACCTAAATAATAAAGTTTAAAGATACGCCATTCTTAGTGAAGATGGAGTAATCTGGGGGAGCATGGTATGAAGATACCTAAGACTCAAATAGATTGTATCTGGGGGAGCATGTTGTATGACCTATACAACACAGGTTGTTAGCTCTATAAAGGAGGAATGATTAAAACCTATGGCCGCTTGAAAATGAAAGACTATACAATTAATTTGCCTCTTGGCAATGAAAGAGGAACAACAGCCCCATATGAAAAGAAGTGCCAGTATCTGACACACAGATGGTCTCAAGGAATGAGAAAATCAGATACTTCTGATTACTATAAAGTCTATGTTAACGGAGGTTGATCCTACCTCAATTAAAGCACTCAATCGAGCTTTGAGTAGTGTCTGTTTTGTCTAAATGATAAGACACTATATGAGATGAAATAAATTTGGTGAATCCCGACGATGTTTGGGACTCATGAGTAATTTCCAATGAAGCCAAAACAATAGGCTGTAAAGGGTCTACAAGGTCAGTGTGACTCCAAAGGAAATATGTGAAGGTATAAAGCACGACTTAAATCGAAAGATTTTGTGCAAAGAGAATGAATAGATTACAATGAGTGTTAGTGGCACATCATGATCGACATCATGATCTGAGTTACATCAGATGAAAGTAAAGAACACAGGGGATACTGCCTGAAGAAGTCTTTTATGGACTAAAGCAATCAAATGTTATTTAGGGTTAAAGAAAATGAGAGGACAATTGTATCCAAGCAAAGTTATAGAATGGGAAATTCATTTCATAATCCTGTGCATGTGGATGACGTCCTACTTGCTAGTGGTCATGTCAATCTACTGCAGGAGGAAACGAAGTTCTTGTCCTCAAAGTTCAAAAGAATGTCTCTCGTTATAAGGATCGAGATTCACCGAGAAAAGAAAAAAAGGGGTATTAGGAGTGTCGCATGGGCATGCTAAGGAAAGTTTCTAAAGTATGCATGCGAGAAAACCTACACCTGTTCTTATAGTAAAGGGTAATGATTTTGGGAACTTTAGTGTTCCAAAAGTAAATACGAAATAGACCAAATGAATATGGTACCATATGCTTCAGCTGTTGGAAGCTTAATGAATGCAAAAGTATAACATTACCGTGACACAGTTCACATAACCGGGTTGTTTTGGTAATGTCCAGTCCAGATATAGATCACTGGAATGGAGTCAAAAATATTGGCCTCATGCTAAAAGGAGCAAGTGTTCTCGAAAGGTTGTGAATACAGAAATAGAACTTGTGAAATATACAGCGAAATCCACAATTGTCGCTGACTTTCACACTTGGAGTTTTTGTGTAGAAAAACTCTAAAGAATGAATCAATTATCATTAATATGATGTAAAAATAATGTACAACATGATATGAGGCCGAGGGACAGGCAAAATGGTTAAAGAAACATGTACCCGGAGTTGATAATGGTTGACGACAACAATAACCGTTAAGTAATTCGCTCCTATGACAACGAGTCAAGTGTGGTGCCAAACACATTGACACAGAGTTATACGTTGTTAAGGAGAAAGTCCGGAATTATGTTGAAATGCTTGGAGCATGAAAGCAACAGACAAGTATTTGCAGATCTGCTTATTAAAGGCTTGCCGCCCAGTGTGTTCGGAGAACACACAGTCGACATGGATTTTATGGTATAGTCTAAGATTTCCGGACAATAAAAGGGTCCAAGGTTAAAGAATCTGTTTCAAAACAGAGGAGTGTGTTGTAGGTGTTGATTCTATCGGGAATGAACCGTGACGATGAGACATGCTCTACATGCAAATCTGTGATGGAACGAGTACGTTAAAAAGAGTTATTTCGAAGTATAAAGTTAAAAGTATAATGATGAGATCAAGGGGGAGAATGTTAGGTTGATCTCTCCACCAATGGGCCCAACGGCTCATTGGGTCCTTGACCCACGCCCTGATCGGGGGCGTCCAACCCAAGCAAGGCTGGTGAGCCCCTGTCGCGCAGTGCTATAAAGAGGAGGTGGGGATCAGAGGCACGAGGTACGAGGTTCGTCGCCACCACTGTTCCCCACTCCTAACCCTATCCGATCTAGAGGGAGGCGCTGAAGCGATGGGAAGCCCACCGACGCCACCACTCTCGGCCATCACCATCGACCTCTACACCGACCGTCGCTGAAGCGATGGCCGGAACGCTAAGGTATACACACAAACAGATCATAGATAGTTCAATCTACTCCGAAATCCTAGCCTAGTCGATCCCATGGTCTTAACAAGTTCTTCTTGGTGTTCGACCGCCAGTACGCGAACCGCCCAGCGGCCATACCGTCGCTGCGAGGCCACGCGAATCCCCAGTATGGAAACGATGAGTCAAGCACGACCCATTTGCCGGTGCGGGAGGAGAAGACGGCAAAGGTTTCTTCGACCCAGAGATCTATGCCGATGACCTGGAAGGAGGCGTCGGCCTCGTCGGCGACGATGGCGTACCGGCCGGTGTGCCAGCGCTCGGGTGGCTGGAAGAAGATGGCAGTACACTCGAGAGGGTCGTAGACGGCGAGCTTCGACGCATAGCGGCCGCAGGAGAGGAGGAGGAGGCCACCGTCGCAGCCACGGAGGCGCCACTCGTCGGCAGCTTTAATCTCGGGGTGGCGTTGGAAGTAGAAATCGCCGAATGCTGCGGCGAGGTCCTGCTCGGGGTGACGCGAGTGTGCCGCAATGAAGCGGAGAGCAGGGTTGTGGAGGGGGAAGCGCTCGCGGCCAAGGTCGGTGAGGATGACGCCGACGAGCGGGGGCCTGCGGAGGGAGCTGAAGCGGCGGAAGACGGCGGGGTCGGAAGCGATGCGGCCCCAGCGCTTGCAGACGAGGGCGGCGCTGGCGAGTGACGCCATGTCGGGGAGGCGACGGAGTATTTCCCCGAGGAGCTCGGCGCCGGTGTAGGCCCCGGGCGGCGCCGGCGGGGTCCTGGGCTTCTTGATGCTGGCGCCCTCGCTTCTCTGCGACGGCTCCATCTCTTCCTCCCTCGCCTCCTGGATTGGGGATCGATGGTCTCGCTCCGCTCTCTGTTAGAAGGGGATTTCTTGCGAATTTTGGCGCCCATGTCATAGCAAGGCTCGCGCCAAAATCGTTTCCGTTAGCGCGAAAAGAATACCCGCGCCACTTTTTCGCGCCAAAATTTATACCCACATGCTTTTGGTCCTCCTGCTTTGCTCTGAGCTCGCGTGCAACCATCCTCTCTCCGTTTCTGTTTACCCTTCGTACAAAATAAATTTATTTGAAATCAAACTACACAAAGTTTGAACAAAATTATCTTGAAAAATATCAATATCTATAATATTAAAGTTATATAGTATGAAAATCAATTTCATGAAGCATCTAATAATATTCGTATTATGAATGTTGATATTTTTTTTGTAAAATTGATCAAAATTTACGATTTTGGTGGAGAAAAATTTATATGCCAATTGAAAAGAAACGGATGGAGTACTAGACCCCTTAAAAGCCAACGAAATAATGATAATTAAGGGACCAACTATACACACCTAAGTCAAATTTTCGGGTTATTAGATTAAGATGCAGGTAGTCCTTATTTCTTCTTCCTCTAGCCTTTTTTTTAATCCAGACATTCCTATTTCCACAAAATCGACATGTATAAATTACAAATTCCGTCAAATTATATATAGTTATTGAGATAAATTACATAGAACCATCGTAACCAGCGAACGTTCGTTGGAAGGCATGGCAAATGCGAACGTTTTTATGGCAATTTGTGTTGTCCACGGATGTCAAATTTCTTTAGCGAGTCAATTACGTTGGTGGTGCTAGAACTTGACGCAAATGATCACCTTAGTGATAGAAACCGCAGCAAACATTGAAGTGTTGCAAAATTTTGGCTCTATTGTGCAAACACAGTGCTAATCACGGTTAGATACGAAATCGGCACTGACTAGGCGCACCAGTGTGGCCTGGGGCCCGCTGTCAACGAGAGACGGGGCGTGTGGCCTGTTTTTTTATTAAAGGAAGTTGATCAAAATTCTCAAAAAAGCCCCTGTTTTTTTTAAAACCCCTCAATATTTTCTCTCACAAAAATAACCCCTATTTTTTGGAAAACCCCTCATCATTTTTTCTCACAAAAGAGTCCTGGCCCACCTACCAGCGACCTTAAAAATTATAAGGGAGACCTATACTTGTCTGTACGGGGACTAGAACCACAGACCCACGGACTGCACGAGCGGGTGTATAGCCAACCAAGCCATCGCATCTGTGGTTAACTGAGGATAGGAAATTTATATATCTTTGGAGTGAATAATCAAAATGAAAAAAGACAAGCGAGGGTATCGAACAGGAGACATCATGCGAGGTTGCACCTCTGCCTACCACTCCAACAAAGAAGATATCATGTGTAAAGAGTCAAACTATTTGTATCCAAACTGTAATCATATGTTAAAAACAGTATACATAAAAATAAACAAATAAAATTTAAAAATTGATAGTATAATTTCATTAAATATTCAATTATTAATTTTAGTTATAGCCATATAATTAATTATGATATAAAGTAATAGTCTAAAGTCAGTGCGGCCCATTTTCCGCAAGTTAGACTTTTTTAGAAATTTTAAAATTAATAATCACAGTAAAAACAACCAAGTTGGGATATTTCATGTTATAAATAATGCATACAAATAAATTAAGTTAGAGAAATGTCCTTATTTTTTAAAAATCGCGTATCATTATAAAACATCTTCATATAATGAAAAAAGTGTACATAACTTAAAATAATATTCATTTGAAGATCTGCAGTCTAGGGGCACACTATGCTCACTTATATTTTTCATACATATTTATATTTTATATCTAATTTAATTTTTAATTTATATTTTTTTAGACAATACACAAATTTATTACATCAGGTTCTTAAAGTAACCTATTTTCTATAAAATCATGAGTATTTTATTAATCATGAACATTTTCAAACTTTTATCATCATTTATTTAAATATATAATAGCTTTTTAAATTACTTGTACATATTTTTTATATAATTATTTTTAATTATTTATAACATATGACTACAGTTTGCAAACAGAAAGTTTAATTATCCTATTTATACATTATATCTTCTTCTTTGTAGTGGCAGGCAGAGGTGCAAGTTCGTATGAGGTCGCCGGCTCAATTCCCTTGGCTATATTTTTCATTTTGATTAAAACTATTATTCCCTACAAAGGATATAGAGATTTCCTATGCATATTCAACCACAAATGGCGATGGATGGGGTGGTACACACCTGTTTCTGTAGTCTGCATGTATGTGGTTTGAGTCCCGAGGTCCCTGGCAGGTGGGCCAGGGCTCTTTTATGAGAGAGAAAACATCATGGGTTTTTACGAATAAAACAAGGGCTTTTTGTGAGAGAGAAAATATTGACGGGACTTGTCATAAAAAAGGGGATTTTGTGAGAGAGAAATTGTCAAGCTGGGTTTTCACAAAAGAACGGGCGACTCCCCTGAAGGAAATATGCCCTAGAGGCAATAATAAAGTTGTTATTTTATATTTCCTTATATCATGATAAATGTTTATTATTCATGCTAGAATTGTATTAACCGGAAACTTGATACATGTGTGAATACTTAGACAAAACACCGTGTCCCTAGTAAGCCTCTATTAGACTAGCTCATTAATCAAAGATGGTTAACTTTCCTAACCATAGACATGTGTTGTCATTTGATGAATGAGATCACATCATTAGGAGAATGATGTGATGGACAAGACCCATCCGTTAGCTTATCATGTTGATCGTTCAGTTTTATTGCTATTGCTTTCTTCATGTCAAATACATATTCCTTCGACTATGTGATTATGCAACTCCCGGATACCGAAGGAATACCTTGTGCGCTATCAAACGTCACAACGTAACTGGGTGATTATTGTTGGAAATATGCCCTAGAGGCAATAATAAATAAGTTATTATTATATTTCCTTGTTTATGATAATCGTTTATTATCCATGCTATAATTGTATTGATAGGAAACTCAGATACATGTGTGGATACATAGACAACACCATGTTCCTAGTAAGCCTCTAGTTGACTAGCTCGTTGATCAATAGATGGTTACGGTTTCCTGACCATGGACATTGGATGTCATTGATAACGGGATCACATCATTAGGAGAATGATGTGATGGACAAGACCCAATCCTAAGCATAGCACAGAGATCGTGTAGTTCGTATGCTAAAGCTTTTCTAATGTCAAGTATCTTTTCCTTAGACCATGAGATTGTGCAACTCCCGGATACCGTAGGAATGCTTTGGGTGTACCAAACGTCACAACGTAACTGGGTGGCTATAAAGGTGCACTACAGGTATCTCCGAAAGTGTCTGTTGGGTTGGCACGAATCGAGACTGTGATTTGTCACTTCGTGTAAACGGAGAGGTGTCTCTGGGCCCACTCGGTAGAACATCATCATAATGTGCACAATGTGACCAAGGGGTTGATCACGGGATGATGTGTTACGGAACGAGTAAAGAGACTTGCCGGTAACGAGATTGAACAAGGTATCGGTATACCGACGATCGAATCTCGGGCAAGTACAATACCGCTAGACAAAGGGAATTGTATACGGGATCGATTGAGTCCTTGACATCGTGGTTCATCCGATGAGATCATCGTGGAACATGTGGGAGCCAACATGGGTATCCAGATCCCGCTGTTGGTTATTGACCGGAGAACGTCTCGGTCATGTCTGCATGGTTCCCGAACCCGTAGGGTCTACACACTTAAGGTTCGATGACGCTAGGGTTATAAAGGAAGTTTGTATGTGGTTACCGAATGTTGTTCGGAGTCCCGGATGAGATCCCGGACGTCACGAGGAGTTCCGGAATGGTCCAGAGGTAAAGATTTATATATGGGAAGTCCTTTTTTGGTCACCGGAAAAGTTTCGGGTTTTATCGGTAACGTACCGGGACCACCGGGAGGGTCCCGGGGGTCCACCAAGTGGGGCCACCGGCCCCGGAGGGCTGCATGGGCCAAGTGTGGGAGGGGACCAGCCCCAGGTGGGCTGGTGCGCCCCCCCACAAGGGCCCAAGGCGCCTAGGGTTTGGGGAGGGGGTGCTTCCACCTAACTTGGGGGGCAAGTTTCCCCCCTCTCCCCCTTGGCCGCCACCCTTAGATGGGATTGGGGCAGCCGCACCCCTTGGGGTGGAAACCCTAGAGGGGGCGCACCCCCTCCCTCTCCCCTATATATACTTGAGGGTTTTGGGGCTGCCAACACATGGGTTTCACCTCTCCCTGGCGCAGCCCTACCTCTCTCCCTCCTCCTCTCCCGCGGTGCTTGGCGAAGCCCTGCAGGATTGCCACGCTCCTCCATCACCACCACACCGTTGTGCTGCTGCTGGATGGAGTCTTCCTCAACCTCTCCCTCTCTCCTTGCTGGATCAAGGCGTGGGAGACGTCACCGGGCTGTACGTGTGTTGAACGCGGAGGTGCCGTCCGTTCGGCACTAGGATCTCCGGTGATTTGGATCACGATGAGTATGACTCCTTCAACCCCGTTCTCTTGAACGCTTCCGCTTAGCGATCTACAAGGGTATGTAGATGCACTCTCCTTCCCCTCATTGCTGGTTTCTCCATAGATAGATCTTGGTGACACGTAGGAAAATTTTGAATTTCTGCTACGTTCCCCAACAATTATAAAGATGCTCTACAGGTATCCGAAGGTGTTTTTTGGGTTGGCATAGATCAAGATTAGAATTTGTCACTCTGAGAATTAGAGAGGTATCTCTGGGCCCACTCGGTAATGCACATCATAAAAAAGCCTTGCAAGCAATGTGACTAATGAGTTAGTTGCGGGATGATGTATTATGGAACAAGTAAAGAGACTTGCCGGTAACGAGATTGAACTAGGTATATAGATACCGATGATCGAATCTCCGACAAGTAACATACCAATGACAAAGGGAATAACGTATGTTGTCATTACGGTACAACTGATAAAGATCTTCGTAGAATATGTGGGAACCAGTATGAGCAACCAGGCTTCGCTATTGGTTATTGACCGGAGAGGTGTCTCGGTCATGTCTACATAGTTCTCGAACCCGTAGGGTCCGCACGCTTAACGTTTAATGACAATTTTGTATTATATGAGTTATGTGATTTGGTGACCGAATGTTGTTCGGAGTCCCGGATGAGATCACGGACATGACGAGCAGTCTCGAAATGGTCAAGAGGTGAAGATTCATATATTGGACGATGATATTCGGACACCGGAAGTGTTCCGGGGATACCGGGTACATATCGGGTCACTGGAAGGGGTTCCGGGCATCCCCCCCGGCAACTACATGGGCCTAATGGGCCAATAAGGGGACAGACCAGCCCCTGGGGGGCTGGTGCTCCCCATGTAGGCCGAAATAGGAGGGGAAGGAAAGAAAGGAAGAGAGAAAGGAAGGGGAGCAATTCGACCTCCCCTTCCTTCTCTCCTCCCTCCTCCTTCCTTCCCCCTCCGGATGAATATGGAAGGGGGAGGCCGAATTGGGAGGCGCCCAAGTAGGATTCCTCCTACTTGGGGCGCCCCTTGGCTGCCTCCCCTCCCCTCCAACCTATATGTATGAAGGGGGCACCGCTAGAACACAAACGAACAATTGTTAGCTGTGTGCGGCACCCCCCTCCATAGTTTACGCCTCCAGTCATATCTTCATAGTGCTTAGGCGAAGCCCTGCACAAATCACTTCACCATCACCATCACCACGCCGTCATGTTGACGGAACTCTCCCTCGACACTTTGTTGGGTCAAGAGTTCGAGGGACGTCATCAAGCTGAACGTGTGCAGAACTCAGAGGTGTCGTACGTTCGGTGCTTGATTGGTCGGAACGAGAAGAAGTTCGACTACATCAACCGCGTTGTCAAACGCTTTCGCTTTTGGTCTACGAGGGTATGTGGACACACTATCCCCTTCTCGTTGCTATGCATCTCCTAGATAGATCTTGCGTGAGCGTAGGATTTTTTCTGAAATTGCATGCTATGTTCCCCAACAGTGGCATCCGAGCCAGGTCTATGCGTAGATGATATGCACGAGTAGAACACAAAGAGTTGTGGCGGTGATCATCATACTGCTTACCACCAACGTCTTATTTTGATTTAGCGGTATTGTTGGATGAAGCGGCCCGGACCAAGCTTACATGACCACGTTCATGAGACCGGTTCCACCGACAGACATGCAACTAGTTTTGCATAAAGGTGGCTGGCGGGTGTGTGTTTCTCCAACTTTAGTTGAATCGAATTTGACTGCAGCCTGTCCTTGTTGAAGGTTAAGACAACAAACTTGATTAATCACCATTGTGGTTTTGATGCGTAGGCAAGAACATTCTTGTTAGAAGCCCGTAGCAGCCATGTAAAACTTGCAACAACAAAGTAGAGGACGTCTAACTTGTTTTTGCAGGGCATGTTGTGATGTGATATGGCCAAGACATGATGTGATATACGTTGTTGTATGAGATGATCATGTTTTGTAAAAGTTATCGGCAACTGGCAGGAGCCCTATGGTTGTCACTTTATTGTATAAAATGCAAACGCCATGTAATTGTTTTACTTTATCACTATGCATTAGCAATAGTTAGCAAGACGACCATGACGCTACGATGGAGATCAAGGTATGAAGCCGGTGACGATGGAAATCATGACAGTGCTTTGGAGATGGAGATCAAAGGCACAAGATGATGATGGCCATATCACATCACATATTTTGATTGCATGTGATGTTTATCTTTTGTGCATCTTATTTTGCTCGAGGGATGTCTATCTAAGTGGGAGTTCTTAAGTAATATGATTATTTAAACTTAATTTATCATGAACTTAGTCCTGATAGTTTTTGCATATCTATGTTGTAGATCAATAGCTCGGGATATAGCTCCTATATATATTTTCGATATGTTCCTAGAGAAAAGTTTAAAGATGATAGTAGCAATGATACGGACTGGGTCCGTGATATGAGGATTATCATCATTGCTGCACAGAAGAATTATGTCCTTGATGCACCGCTAGGTGACTGATACGTCTCCAACGTATCTATAATTTTTGATTCTTCCATGCTATTATATTACCCGTTTTGGATGTTTATGGGCTTTACTATACACTTTAATATCATTTTTGGGACTAACCTATTAACCGGAAGCCCAGCCCAAATTGCTGTTTTTTGCCTATTTCAGTGTTTCGAAGAAAAGGAATATCAAACAGAGTCCAAACAGAATGAAACCTTCGGGAGAGATCTTTTTGGAACAAACGCAATCCAGGAGACTTGGAGTGGATGTCAAGAAGCAGCCGAGGCGGCCATGAGACGGGAGGGTGCGCCCTAGCGGGGTGGGCGCGCCCCCCACCCTCGTGGGCCCCTCGTGGCTCCCCTGACCGACCTCCTTCGCCTATATATATCTACGTACCCCGAAAACATCCAGGAGCACCACGAAAACCTATTTCCACCGCCGCAACCTTCTGTGCCCGTGAGATCCCATCTTGGAGCCTTTTCTGGCGCTCCGCCAGAGGGGGAATCGATCATGGAGGGCTTCTACATCATTGCCAAGGCCTCTCCGATGAGTTGTGAGTAGTTTACCACAAACCTTCGGGTCCATAGTTATTAGCTAGATGGCTTCTTCTCTCTCTTTGAATCTCAATACAATGTTCTCCTCGATCTTCTTGTAGATATATTCGATGTAACTCTTTTTGCAGTGTGTTTGTCGAGATCCGATGAATTGTGGGTTTATGATCAAGTTTACCTATGAGAAATATTTGAATCTCCTCTGAATTCTTTTATGTATGATTGGTTATCTTTGCAAGTCTCTTCGAATTATCAGTTTGGTTTGGCCTACTAGATTGATCTTTCTTGCAATGGGAGAAGTGCTTAGCTTTGGGTTCAATCTTGCGGTGTCCTTTCTAGTGACAACAGGGGCAGCAAGGCACATATTGTATTGTTGCCATCGAGGATAAAAATATGGGTTTTATATCATATTGCTTGATTTTATCCCTCTACATCATGTCATCTTGCCTAATGCGTTACTCTGTTCTTATGAACTTAATACTCTAGATGCATGCTGGATAGCGATCGATGTGTGGAGTAATAGTAGTAGATACAGGCAGGAGTCGGTCTACTTGTTGCGGACGTGATGCCTATATACATGATCATGCCTAGATATTCTCATAACTATGCACTTTTCTATCAATTGCTTGACAGTAATTTGTTCACCCACTGTAATACTTATGCTATCTTGAGAGAAGCCACTAGCGAAACCTATGGCCCCCGGGTCTATTTTCCATCATATAAGTTTTCATCTACTTTATTTTGCAATCTTTACTTTCCAATCTATATCATAAAAATACCAAAAATATTTATCTTATCTTATTATCTTTATCAGATCTCACTTTCGCAAGTGGCCGTGAAGGGATTGACAACCCCTTTATCACGTTGGTTGCGAGGTTCTTGTTTTGTTTGTGTAGGTACGAGGGACTTGCGTGGAGCCTCCTACTGGATTGATACCTTGGTTCTCAAAATTGAGGGAGATACTTACACTACTTTACTGCATCACCCTTTCCTCTTCAAGGGAAAAACGCAATGCTCAAGAGGTAGCAAGAAGGATTTCTGGCGCCATTGCGAGGGAGGTCTTCGCTCAAGTCAAGACATACCAAGTACCCATCACAAACTCTTCTCCCTCGCATTACATTATTTGCCATTTGCCTCTTGTTTTCCTCTCCCCCACTTCACCCTTGCCGTTTTATTTGCCCTTTATTTTCCCGTTCGCCTCTTTTTTTTGCTTGCCTCTTGTGTGCTTGTGTGTTGGATTGCTTGCCACGATGGCTCAAGATAATACTAAATTGTGTGACTTTTCCAATAGCAACAATAATGATTTCCTTAGCACTTGGATTGCTCCTCTTAACGATGATGAATCTTGTGAAATCAATGCTGCTTTATTGAATCTTGTTATGAAAGATCAATTCTCTGGCCTTCCTAGTGAAGATGCCGCTACTCATCCAAACAACTTTGTTGATTTGTGTGATATGCAAAAGAAGAAAGACATGGATAATGATATTGTTAAATTGATGTTATTTCCGTTTTCGCTTAGAGATCGTGCTAAAACTTGGTTTTCGTCTTTGCCTAAAAATAGTATTGATTCATGGAATAAGTGCAAATATGCTTTTATCTCTAAGTATTTTCCTCCCGCTAAGATCATCTCTCTTAGAAACGATATTATGAATTTTAAGCAACTTGATCATGAGCATGTTGCCCAATCTTGGGAGAGGATGAAATTAATGATTCACAATTGCCCTACACATGGTTTAAATTTATGGATGATCATACAATTTTTTTATGCCGGATTGAATTTTGCTTCTAGAAATCTTTTAGATTTGGCCGTGGGAGGCACTTTCATGGAAATCACTTTAGGAGAAGCTAGTAAACTCCTAGATAATATTATGGTTAATTATTTTCAATGGCACACCGAAAGATCTACTAGTAAAAAAGTTCATGCGATAGAAGAGATTAATGTTTTGAGTGGAAAGATAGATGAACTTATGAAATTGTTTGCTAATAAGAGTGCTCCTATTGATCCCAATGATATGCCTTTGTCTACATTGATTGAGAATAATAACGAATCTATGGATGTGAATTTTGTTGGTAGGAATAATTTTGGTAACAACGCATATAGAGGAAACTTTAATCCTAGGCCGTTTCCTAGTAATTCCTCTAATAATTATGGTAATTCCTACAACAACTCTTATGGAAATTTTAATAAGATTCCCTCTGATTTTGAGAATAGTGTTAAATAATTTATGATCTCTCAAAAGAATTTCTATGCTTTGCTTGAAGAAAAATTGCTTAAAGTTGATGAATTGGCTAGGAACATGGATAGAATTTCTCTTGATGTTGATTCTTTGAAACTTAGATCTATTCCACCTAAGCATAATATCAATGAGTCTCTCAAAGCCATGAGAATTTCCATTGATGAGTGCAAAAAAAGAACCGCTAGGATGCGTGCTAAGAAAGATTGCTTTGTAGGAGCGTGTTCTTCTAGTTTTCATGATAATAATGATGAAGATCTAAAAGTGATTGATGTGTCTCCTATTAAATCTTTGTTTTGCAATATGAATATTGATAATAATGGGACTGGAGATGAGTCAACTTTAGTTAAAAGGCGTCCCAATGATTCGGAGTTTTTAGATCTTGATGCTAAATTTGGTAAAAGTGGGATTGGAGAGATCAAAACTTTACATAGCAATGAACTTACTATTTTGGATCTCAAGGAATTTAATTATGATAATTGTTATTTAGTAGATTGTATTTCCTTGTTGCAATCCGTGTTGAATTCTCCTCATGCTTATAGCCAAAATAAAGCTTTTACCAAACATATCGTTGATGCTTTGATGCAATCTTATGAAGAAAAACTTGAATTGGAAGTTTCTATCCCTAGAAAACTTTATGATGAGTGGGAACCTACTATTAAATTAAAATTAAAGATCATGAATGCTATGCTTTGTGTGATTTGGGTGCTAGCGTTTCCACGATTCCAAAAACTTTATGTGATGTGCTAGGTTTTCGTGAATTTGATGATTGCTCTTTAAACTTGCACCTTGCAGATTCCACTATTAAGAAACCTATGGGAAGGATTAATGATGTTCTTATTGTTGCAAATAGGAATTATGTGCCCGTAGATTTTATCATTCTTGACATAGATTGCAATTTTCCATGTCCTGTTATTCTTGGTAGACCTTTCCTTAGAATGATTGGTGCAATTATTGATATGATGGAAGGAAATATTAGATTCCAATTTCCATTAAGGAATGGCATGGAATTGTTGGGAAACGTAGTAATTTCAAAAAAATTCCTACGCACACGCAAGATCATGTTGATGCATAGCAACGAGAGGGGAGAGTGTGTCCACGTACCCTCGTAGACCGAAAGCGGAAGCGTTAGAACAATGCAGTTGATGTAGTCGTACGTCTTCACGGCCCGACCAATCAAGCACCGAAACTACGGCACCTCCGTGTTCTAGCACACGTTCAGCTCGATGACGTCCCTCGAACTCCGATCCAGCCGAGTGTCGAGGGAGAGTTCCGTCAGCATGACGGCGTGGTGACGATCTTGATGTTCTACTGTCGCAGGGCTTCGCCTAAGCACCGCTACGATATTATCGAGGTGGACTATGGTGGAGGGGGGCACCGCACACGGCTAAGTGATCCAAGGGATCAATTGTTGTTGTGCCTAGAGGTTCCCCCCTGCCCCCGTATATAAAGGAGCAAGGGGGGAGGGGGCGGACGGCCTAGGAGGGGGCGCGCCAAGGGAAGTCCTACTCCCACCGGGAGTAGGACTCCCTCCTTCCTTGTTGGAGTAGGAGAAGGGGAAAGAGGGGGAGAGGAAAAAGGAAAAGGGGGTTGCGCCCCTTGTACAATTCGGAACCGAGGGGGGGGTGCAAGCCTCCTTCCTTTTGGCCTTTCTCCTCTATTCCCGTATGGCCCAATAAGGCCCATATACTCCCCGCGAATTCCCCTAACTCTCCGGTACTCCGAAAAATACCCGAATCACTCGGAACCTTTCCGAAGTCCGAATATAGTCCTCCAATATATCGATCTTTACGTCTCGACTATTTCGAGACTCCTCGTCATGTCCCCGATCTCATCCGGGACTCCAAACTCCTTCGGTACATCAAAACTCATAAACTCATAATATAACTGTCATCGAAACCTTAAGCGTGCGGACCCTACGGGTTCGAGAACAATGTAGACATGACCGAGACATGTCTCCGGTCAATAACCAATAGCGGAACCTGGATGCTCATATTGGCTCCCACATATTCTACGAAGATCTTTATCGGTCAAACCGCATAACAACATACGTTGTTCCCTTTGTCATCGGTATGTTACTTGCCCGAGGTTTGATCGTCGGTATCTTAATACCTAGTTCAATCTCGTTACTGGCAAGTCTCTTTACTCGTTACATAATACATCATCCCGCAACTAACTCATTAGTTGCAATGCTTGCAAGGCTTATAGTGATGTGCATTACCGAGTGGGCCCAGAGATACCTCTCCGACAATCGAAGTGACAAATCCTAATCTCGAAATACGCCAACCCAACATGTACCTTCAGAGACACCTGTAGAGCTCCTTTGTAATCACCCAGTTATGTTGTGACGTTTGATAGCACACAAAGTGTTCCTCCGGTAAACGGGAGTTGCATAATCTCATAGTCATAGGAACATGTATAAGTCATGAAGAAAGCAGTAGCAACATACTAAATGATCAAGTGCTAAGGCTAACGGAATGGGTCAAGTGAATCACATCATTCTCCTAATGATGTGATCCCGTTAATCAAATGACAACTCTTTTGTCCATGGCTAGGAAACATAACCATCTTTGATAAACGAGCTAGTCAAGTAGAGGCATACTAGTGACACTATGTTTGTCTATGTATTCACACATGTATTATGTTTCCGGTTAATACAATTCTAGCGTGAATAATAAACATTTATCATGATATAAGGAAATAAATAATAACTTTATTATTGCCTCTAGGGCATATTTCCTTCAGTCTCCCACTTGCACTAGAGTCAATAATCTAGTTCACATCATCATGTGATTCAACACCAATATTCACATCTGTATGTGATTAACACCCATAGTTCACATTGTCATGTGACCAACACCCAAAGGGTTTACTAGAGTCAATAATCTAGTTCACATCGCTATGTGATTAACACCCAAAGAGAACTAAGGTATGATCATGTTTTGCTCATGAGAGAAGTTTAGTCAACGGGTCTGTCACATTCAGAGCCGTATGTATTTTGCAAATATTCTATGTCTACAATGCTCTGCACGGAGCTACTCTAGCTTATTGCTCCCACTTTCAATATGTATCCAGATTGAGACTTAGAGTCATCTGGATTAGTGTAAAAGTTTGCACCGATGTAACTTTTACGACGAACTCTTTTATCACCTCCATAATCGAGAAACATCTCCTTAGTCCTCACTAAGGATATTCTTGACCGCTGTCCAGTGATGTACTATTAGATCAAAATTGTATTCCTTTGCCAAATTCAGAGCAATGTATACAATAGGTCTGGTCCATAGCATGGCATACTTTTATAGAACCTATGATTAATGCATAGGGAATGACTTTCATTCTCTTTCTATTTTCTGCCGTGGTCGGGATTTGAGTCTTACTCAATTTCATACCTTTGCAACACAGGCAAGAACTCTTTCTTTGACTGTTCCATTTTGAACTACTTCAAAATCTTGTCAAGGTATGTACTCATTGAAAATCTTATCAAGCGTCTTGATCTATCTCTATAGATCTTGATGCTCAATGTGTAAGCAGCTTTACTGAGGTCTTTCTTTGAAAAACTCTTTTCAAACACTCCTTTATGCTTTGCAGAAAAATTCTACATCATTTCCGATGAACAATATGTTATTCACACATTCTTATTAGAGAGTCTGTAGTGCTCCCACTCACTTTCTTGTAAATACAGGCCTTTCCAAAAGTCTGTATAAAACCATATGCTTTGATCAACTCATCAAAGCGTATATTCCAACTCCGAGATGCTTGCACTAGTTTATTGATGGATCGCTGGAGCTTGCACATTTTGTTAGCACTTTTAGGATTGACAAAACCTTCTGGTTGTATCATACACAACACTTCTTTAAGAAATATCCATTTAAGGAATGTAACTTTGACATCCATTTACCAGATTTCATAAAATGTGGCAATTGCTAACATGATTCGGATAGATTTAAGCATCGTTACGAGTGAGAAAATCTCATCATATTCAACACCTTGAACTTGTCGAAAACCTTTCGCAACAAGTCGAGCTTTGCAGATAATAACACTACTATCAGCGTCCGTCTTCCTCTTGAAGATCCATTTATTTTCTATGGCTTGCCGATCATCGGGCAAGACAACCAAAGTCCATAATTTGTTCTCATACATGGATCCCATCTCAGATTTCATGGCCTTAAGCCATTTCGCGGATTCTGGGCTCATCATCGCTTCCTCATAGTTTGTAGGTTCATCATGGTCTAGTAACATGACTTCCAGAATAGGATTACCGTATCACTCTGGTGCGGATCTTACTCTGGAAGACCTACGAGGTTCGGTAGTAACTTGATCTGAAGCTTCATGATCATCATCATTAGCTTCCTCACTAATTGGTGTAGGAATCACAGGAACTGATTTCTGTGATGAACTACTTTCCAATAAGGGAGCAGGTACAATTACCTCATCAAGTTCTACTTCCCTCCCACTCACTTCTTTCGAGAGAAACTCCTTCTCTAGAAAGGATCCATTCTTAGCAACAAAGACTTTTGCCTTCGGATCTGTGATAGAAGGTGTACCCAACAATTTCCTTTGGGTATTCTATGAAGACGCACTTCTCCGATTTGGGTTTGAGATTATCAGGTTGAATTTTTTTCACATAAGCATCGCAGCCCCAAACTTTAAGAAACGACAACTTTGGTTTCTTGCCAAACCACAGTTCATAAGGCATCGTCTCAACGGATTTTGATGGTGCCCTTTTTAAAGTGAATGCAACTGTCTCTAATGCATAACCCCAAAATGATAGTGGTAAACCGATAACAAACATCATAGGTCGCACAATATCCAATAAAGTGCAGTTACGACATTCGTACACACCATAACATTGTGGTGTTTCCAGGTGGTGTGAACTGTGAAACTATTCCACATTGTTTTATATGAAGGCCAAACTCGTAACTCAAATATTCTCCTCCACAATCAGATCATAGAAACTTTATTTTCTTGTTACGATGATTCTCCACTTCACTCTGAAATTCTTTGAACTTTTCAAATGTTTCAGACTTGTGTTTCATTAAGTAGATATATCCATATCTACTCAAATCATCTGTGAAGGTCAGAAAATAACGATACTTGCCACGAGCATCAACACTCATTGGATCACATACATCGGTATGTATTATTTCCAATAAGTCAGTAGCTCATTCCATTGTTCCGGAGAATGGAGTTTTAGTCATCTTGCCCAAAAGGCACGGTTCGCAAGCATCAAATGATTCATAACCAAGTGATTCAAAAAATCCATCTTTATGGAGTTTCTTCATGTGCTTTACACCGGTATGACCCAAACGGCAGTGCCACAAGTATGTTGTACTATCATTATCAACTTTGCATCTTTTGGCATCAATATTATGAATATGTGTATCACTACGATCGAGATCCAACAAACTATTTTCATTGGGTGTATGACCATTGAAGGTTTTATTCATGTAAACAGAACAACAATTATTCTCTGACTTTAAATGAATAACCGTATTGCAATAAACATGATCAAATCATATTCATGCTCAACGCAAACGCCAAATAACATTTATTTAGGTTTAACACTAATCCCGAAAGTATAGGGAGTGTGCGATGATGATCATATCAATCTTGGAACCACTTCCAACACACATCGTCACTTCACTCTCAACTAGTCTCTGTTTATTCTGTAACTCCTGTTTCGAGTTACTAATTTTTAGCAACCGAACAAGTATCAAATACTCAGGGGCTACTATAAACACTAGTAAGGTACACATCAATAACCTGTATATCAAATATACCCTTGTTCACTTTGCCATCCTTCTTATCCACCAAATATTCAGGGCATTTCCGCTTCTAGTGACCATTTCCTTTGCAGTATAAGCACTCAGTTTCAGGCTTTGGTCCAGCTTTGGGCTTCTTCGCGGGAGTGACAACTTGCTTGCCATTCTGCTTGAAGTTCCCTTTCTTTCCCTTTGCGCTTTTCTTGAAACTAGTGCTCTTGTCAATCATCAACACTTGATGCTCTTTTCTTGATTTCTACCTTCGTCGATTTCAGCATCACGAAGAGCTCGGGAATCGTTTTCGTCATCCCTTGCATTATAGTTCATCACGAAGTTCCAGTAACTTGGTGATGGTGACTAGAGAACTCTGCCAATCACTATCTTATCTGGAAGATTAACTCCCACTTGATTCAAGTGATTGTAGTACTCAGACAATCTAAGTACTTTCTCAATAGTTGAGCAATTCTCCTCCATCTTTTAGGCGAAGTATTTTTCAGAGGTCTCATACCTCTTGACACGGGCATGAGTCTGAAATACCAATTTCATCTCATGGAACATCTCATATGTTCCATGACGTTTCAAAAATGTTTTTGTAGTCCCGGTTCTAAGCCATAAAGCATGGTGCACAAAACTATCAAGTAGTCATCATATTGAGCTAGCCAAACGTTCATAACGTCTGCATCTGCTCCTGCAATAGGTCTGTCACCTAGCGGTGCATCAAGGACATAATTCTTCTGTGCAGCAATGAGGATAAACCTCAGATCACGGACCAAGTCCGCATCATTGCTACTAACGTTTTTCAACATAGTTTTTTCTAGGAACACATATAAAAACATAGGGAAGCAAAAACATAGGGAAGCAACAACGCGAGCTATTGATCTACAACATAATTTGCAAAATACTACCAGGACTAAGTTCATGATAAATTAAAGTTCAATTAATCATATTACTTAAGAACTCCCACTTAGACAGACATCTCTCTAGTCATCTAAGTGATCACGTGATCCAAATCAACTAAACCATGTCCGATCATCACGTGAGATGGAGTAGTTTTCAATGGTGAACATCACTATGTTGATCATATCTACTATATGATTCACGTTCGACCTTTCGGTCTCCGTGTTCCGAGGCCATATCTGTATATGCTAGGCTCGTCAAGTTTAACCTGAGTATTCCGCGTGTGCAACTGTTTTGCACCCGTTGTATTTGAACGTAGAGCCTATCACACCCGATCATCACGTGGTATCTCAGCACGAAGAACTTTCGCAACGGTGCATACTTAGGGAGAACACTTCTTGATAATTAGTGAGAGATCATCTTAAAATGCTACCGCCGAACTAAGCAAAATAAGATGTATAACAGATAAACATCATATGCAATCAAAATATGTGACATGATATGGCCATGATCATCTTGCGCCTTTGATCTCCATCTCCAAAGTACTGTCATGATCTCTATCGTCACCGGCACGATACCATGATCTTCATCATCTTGATCTATATCAATGTGTCGTCACATGGTCGTCTCGCCAACTATTGCTCTTGCAACTATTGCTATCGCATAGCGATAATGTAAAGCAATTATTTGGCACTTGCATATTATGCAACAAAGAGACAACCATAGAGCTTCTGCCAGTTGCCGATAACTTTAACAAAACATGATCATCTCATACAAGAACTTATATCTCATCGTGTCTTGACCATATCACAACATGCCCTGCAAAAACAAGTTAGACGTCCTCTACTTTGTTGTTGCAAATTTTACGTGGCTGCTACGGGCTGAGCAAGAACCGTTCTTACCTACGCATCAAAACCACAACGATAGTACATCAAGTTAGTGCTGTTTTAACCTTCTCAAGGACCGGGCGTAGCCACACTCGGTTCAACTAAAGTTGGAGAAACTGACACCCGCCAGCCACCTGTGTGCAAAGCATGTTGGTAGAACCAATCTCGCGTAAGCGTACGCGTAATGTTTGTTCGGGCCGCTTCATCCAACAATACCGCCGAACCAAAGTATGACATGCTAGTACGCAGTATGACTTGTATCGCCCACAACTCACTTGTGTTCTACTCGTGCATATAACATCAACACATAAAACATAGGCTCGGATGCCACTGTTGGGAAACGTAGTAATTTCAAAAAATTTCCTACGCACACCCAAGATCATGGTGATGCATAGCAACGAGAGGGGAGAGTGTGTCCACGTACCCTCGTAGACCGAAAGCGGAAGCGTTAGAACAATGCGGTTGATGTAGTCGTACGTCTTCATGGCCCGACCAATCAAGCACCGAAACTACGGCACCTCCGAGTTCTAGCACACGTTCAGCTTGATGACGTCCCTCGAACTCCGATCCAGCCGAGTGTCGAGGGAGAGTTCCGTCAACATGACGGCATGGTGACGATCTTGATGTTCTACCGTCGCAGGGCTTCGCCTAAGCACCGCTACGATATTATCGAGGTGGACTATGGTGAAGGGGGGCACCGCACATGGCTAAGTGATCCAAGGGATCAATTGTTGTTGTGCCTAGAGGTGCCCCCTGTCCCCGTATATAAAGGAGCAAGGGGGGAGGGGGCGGCCGGCCTAGGAGGGGGCGCGCCAAGGGGAGTCCTACTCCCACCTGGGGTAGGACTCCCTCCTTCCTTGTTGGAGTAGGAGAAGGGGAAAGAGGGGGAGAGGAAAAAGGAAAAGGGGGCTGCACCCCTTGTCCAATTCGGACCAGAGGGGGGGGGGGCGCAGGCCTCCTTCCTTTTGGCCTTTCTCCTCTATTCCCGTATGGCCCAATAAGGCCCATATACTCCCCGGCGAATTCCCCTAACTCTCCGGTACTCCGAAAAATACCCGAATCACTCGGAACCTTTCCGAAGTCCGAATATAGTCGTCCAATATATCAATCTTTACGTCTCGACCATTTAAAGACTCCTCGTCATGTCCCCGATCTCATCCGGGACTCCGAACTCCTTCGGTACATCAAAACTCATAAACTCATAATATAACTGTCATCGAAACCTTAAGCGTGCGGACCCTATGGGTTCGAGAACAATGTAGACATGACCGAGACATGTCTCCGGTCAATAACCAATAGCGGAACCTGGATGCTCATATTGGCTCCCACATATTTTACGAAGATCTTTATCGGTCAAACCGCATAATAACATACGTTGTTCCCTTTGTCATCGGTATGTTACTTGCCCGAGATTTGATCGTCGGTATCTTAATACCTAGTTCAATCTCATTACCGGCAAGTCTCTTTACTCGTTACGTAATACATCATCCCGCAACTAACTCATTAGTTGCAATGCTTGCAAGGGTTATAGTGATGTGCATTACTGAGTGGGCCCAGAGATACCTCTCCGACAATCGGAGTGACAAATCCTAATCTCAAAATATTCCAACCCAACATGTACCTTTGGAGACACCTGTAGAGCTCCTTTATAATCACCTAGTTACATTGTGACATTTGGTAGCACACAAAGTGTTCCTCCGGTAAATGGGAGTTGCATAATCTCATAGTCATAGGAACATGTATAAGTCATGAAGAAACCAGTAGCAACATACTAAATGATCAAGTGCTAAGGCTAACGGAATGGGTCAAGTCAATCACATCATTCTCCTAATGATGTGATCCCATTAATCAAATGACAACTCTTTTGTCCATGGCTAGGAAACATAACCATCTTTGATAAACGAGCTAGTCAAGTAGAGGCATACTAGTGACACTATGTTTGTCTAGGTATTCACACATGTATTATGTTTCCGGTTAATACAATTCTAGCACGAATAATAAACATTTATCATGATATAAGGAAATAAATAATAACTTTATTATTGCCTCTAGGGCATATTTCCTTCAGGAATACTTTCCTAGAAAGAAAATCAAATTACCTTATGAATCTATTATGAGAGCCTCTTATGAGTTGAATACTAAAGATGGTAATACTTAGACCTATTCTCGCTTTTATGCATAGCTAGAGGCGTTAAACGATAGCGCTTGTTGGGAGGCAACCCAATTTTATTTTTGTTCCTTGATTTTTTGCTTCTGTTTAGTAATAAATAATTCATATAGCTTCTGTTTAGATGTGGTTTTATGTTTTAATTAGTGTTTGTGCCAAGTCGAACCTATAGGATAACCTACGGTGATAGTTAATTTGATCTTGCTGAAAAACAGAAACTTTTGCGCACACAAGAATAATTTTAATAAATCACAGAAACGTGCTTTTTAGTTGATTCTTTTTGAAGTAGATTAATAGACAAATTTCCTAGGACTTTCTATTTTGGTAGGAGTTTTTGAGTTCCATAAGTATTCGCAAGTTACATATTGCTACAGACTGTTCTGTTTTTGACAGATTCTGTTTTTCGTGTGTTGTTTGCTTATTTTGATGATTCTATGGCTAGTATCGGGGGGTATGAACCATAGAGAAGTTGGAATATAGTAGGTTTAACACCAATATAAATAAATAATGAGTTCATTATAGTAACTAAAGTGGTGGTTTTTCTTTCTTGCACTAACGAAGCTTATGAGATTTTCTGTTGAGCTTTGTGTTGTGAAGTTTTCATGTTTTGGGTAAAGATTTGATGGACTATGGAATAAGGAGTGGCAAGAGCCTAAGATTGGGGATGCCCATGGAACCCCAAGATAATTCAAGGACAACCAAAAGCCTAAGGTTGGGGATGCCCCGGAGGGCATCCCCTCTTTCGTCTTCGTCTATCGGTAACTTTACTTGGAGCTATATTTTTATTCACCACATGATATGTGTTTTGCTTGGAGCGTCTTGTATGATATGAGTCTTTGATTTTTAGTTTACCACAATCATCCTTGATGTACACACCTTTTGGGAGAGACACACATGATTCGGAATTTGTTAGAATACTCTATGTGCTTCACTTATATCTTTTGAGCTAGACAATTTTGCTCTAGTACTTCATTTATATCTTTTTCGAGCACGGTGATGGTTTTATTTTGTAGAAATTATTGATCTATCATGCCTCACTTATATTATTTTGAGAGTCTTTTAGAACAGCATGGTATTTGCTTTGGTTATAAAATTGGTCCTAATATGATGGGCATCCAAGTTGGGTATAATAAAAACTACCATAGAAAGTGCATTGAATACTATGAGAAGTTTGATGCTTGATGATTGTTTTGAGATATGAGTGTCGGTGTCAAAACTGGCGGATCTCGGGTAGGGGGTCCCGAACTGTGTGTCTAAGGCTAATGGCAACATGATACTGGGGACACGATGTTTACCCAGGTTCAGGCCCTCCCGATGGAGGTAATACCCTAGTTCCTGCTTGATTGATCTTGATGATATGAGTATTACAAGAGTTGATCTACCACGAGATCGTAGAGGCTAAACCCTAAGAAGCTAGCCTATGATTATGATTATTCTTATCCTACGGACTAAACCCTCCGGTTTATATAGACACCGGCGGGGGCTAGGGTTACACAGAGTCGGTTACAAAGAAGGGGGTCTAACATCCGAATCGCCAAGCTTGCTTTCCACACAAAGGAGAGTCCCATCCGGACACAGGACGGAGTCTTCAATCTTGTATCTTCATAGTCCAACAGTCCGGCCAAAGTATATAGTCCGGCTGTTCGGATACCCCCTAATCCAAGACTCCCTCAGTAGCCCCTGAACCAGGCTTCAATGACGATGAGTCCGACGCACAGATTATCTTCGGCATTGCAAGGCGGGTTCCATCTCCGAATACTCCAAAGTAAATTTCGAACCCTTAAATCATGTCTGGCTCTGTAAGACAAATTTCACACACCGCCGTAGAGAGAACAATATTTTCTCACGAAACGAATCCACTGACAATAACTTGATGTCACACTGTGGCCAGGTTCTTATCTGGACCATTTCTCAACCAGCTACTGCGCATACTGCGAGGCAGTTTACTAGGCACGTCTTGTTGAAGCAGAGATCGTGTCCCCTTATCACGGGACTCTCATTAATAGGGTGTGGGCAACCCAACCATACTGCCAATCGTGGCGAGTGGGGAACGAGCAGGTTCCACTAGGCAAGCGGGGAGGCACAAAGTTTTTATTGCCTCTATAAAGAGATAAGGCCTCTTCTTCTCCACCCACACCCTCTTCCCCTTTTGCTCGTCCATTCCCCTTCGCCAGAGCCCTAGCGCCCAGGCGTTCATCTCCCCCACCAAAAAGAGGTTCTCCGAAAATGTCCATATCTGGAGCAGGAGGCAAATGGATGGCCTCTACCGTCCAGGAGAAGGATATCAAAAAGCTTCGGGCGGCCGGGTATCTGGCCAAGAAAATTGGCCATCGTCTTCCGACGACGGGACAGATCGTCCCTACTCCGGAGCCCCTTGAGAGGGTTTTGTTCCTCCCTCATTTCATCTACGGGATCGGGTTTCCCCTTCACCCATTTGTTCGCGGCATCATGTATTATTACGCGATCGATTTTCATGATCTATCCCCTAATTCTTTCCTCAACATCTCGACGTTTATCGTCGCGTGTGAGGCCTTTCTCCGTATCTCGCCACACTTAGGCCTATGGTTGAAGATCTTCAATGTGAAGCCCAAGGTGGTGAACGGCAATTACGCCGAGTGCGGAGGCGCCATGGTGAGCAAGATGCCCAAGGTCACATGGCCGACAGGTACTCTCAATGATTCTGTCAAGGAGTGGCAGCAACAGTGGTTCTACATCACTGAGCCGCACGGCAAAAAGTCGGCCGCTGCTCCCGAATTCCGATCCGAAGCCCCCCTACGGCTTACGTCCTAGCCTAGAAGGGACTGAACTGGTGTTCGTCTGGCGAACTGTCGGTGCTCCAGACGCGTGTCAAGGGTATGGTAGACAAGGACATCAAGCTTGTCGACGTAGTCCAGGTGATGTTAGTTTGCCTGGTTCTTCCTTGTCAGCACCGAGCCTGCGATTTGTGGGAGTATGACCGGCCGAGCACCAGACCCTATGGGAGCTCTATGGCTCCTCGCACAAGGATATCTGGAAGGTGCTCTTCAAGTCCGGCAAAGCGTGGCCGGACTCCGCCGAGGATCATGGGTACCAACTGTCCCACCCGGCAAGTCCGGTAAGTCATCAATATGCGTTGTCCATCCATGTGTGTCGCGGGCATGTTCCAAGGAAGACGCTTTATAGTGCTTTCCACAAGTATCCTAGGGATGGACGAAGAAGGCGGGGCGGATACACTATCCGGCCCCGCTGCCGGAAGAACCGGCCGGACCACTTCTGACGAAGATGCTGGTCCTAGCGCCTTACGAGGCGCCAAAGAAAGAGGCCTACAAAGAGGCCAAGGAGACCAGGCGCGGTGCTTCGAACACAAAGTCCGAAGACTCAAATGCCCATCCTTCCTCCAAAGAGGACGAGGAGGAGGAAGAAGACGAGTCCACCATGGTGGAGGGAAGAAAAGGACGGCCTCCTCATCCTTGGAGGCCGATTTGCCTAAGAGGGGAAGAACCCCCCTTCCAGAGGCGTCCACCACGGCTACCGATAGTAGCCTGGAGTGGGATCCCAGGGCCCAGCCCCTGGTAAACTCGTGAGTACACGAAATCTGAACACACCTATGCGTCCAGGATCACTAAAGTGTAATATTTTAATTTGTGCCACACTTTTTGCAGCTCGGCGAGGTCTCACGCCGAATAGTCCGCATCGGAGGATTCGTTGAGCTCAGATGCCCTAGAGAGTGAGACACCTCTGAAGGCCCCTTCCCCGAAGCCCGGGCATGACACCGAGGTGTCGTCCCCGAAGGACCCAAACTAGGGAGGGCATACCTCAGGGGCCGGATATACAGGAGCGGCGGCTCCCATAAGTGTCGACGGCGGGGGCGATCTTGGATTTGGCCCATAGTCGGACACAGTCCCAGAGACCTTTGAGGCTCCGGGATCAGGCAGGCAGCCCCTCTTGACTAGAGGGGACGATCCTGCTCCGCTGGCAACCTCTGTCCAACCGGAGGTGCAGGACAGCTTATCGACAGCGCTAAAGAGTGCTTCCATCGTCGATGAACATCGCACCCTTATGGGTGTGGTGATTGAAAAGATTCATTCTGCTGAGAGTGGACTGAATGAATCCTGCATCATCCTTATAAAAGGCTTGGAGGTATGTTTTAGGATTTTTAGAAGATTGTCATAGTATGGGTAGTAGCCCCTGATACACTGTCCGGTGAAAGAGAGAACCGAACAGGGGATCAAATTTTCGTCCGTAGGAGACTTAGCTAATGACATATATCTCTTCCTTTATAAACAGGCGTCTGTAGCGACTGCCGCCTCTCATACTGTGGAAGTATCCGGACTGAAGCAGAGCCTGGAGCGGGCCGAAGAAGAACTTGGCCGAGTGAAGAAGCAGTTGGAGGACAATCAAGGTATGTCAAAACTTTATTAAGTTTAGCACAAATAAGTAGGTGTGCCTAATGAAAGTATTTATATTGCACGCTCTAGGGGCGAATGCCGAAATTGAGGCGCTTAAGAAGGCTGTGGCCTTAGCCGAAAAGAAGGCAGCCGCGGAGCAGGCTCTTTGTGAGAAGCACGAGGCCAGGGTCATTGAAGCTGAACGAGAGCTTCAGGAGGCCGTGAAGAAAAGCGAGACTTTGGAGCAAAGTCTATCATTGAAAGAATCTGAACTCGCCCGAGCTCTCCAAGCTGCAAATGATGCTCGGGAGGAAGCCCAAGGTGCTTTGAAGGACATTCAGGAGGCGAGGAAGATTGCGGCTGGTACGACTTTTTATTATTCAAAGCGATTTGTATGCAGTAACAGGAGAAATTCAAGGTGACAAATTGAATTCTGATTTCTCCAGGGGCGTTTGCGGAGCTGTCACGCAGCATATCTGATGCTGATCAATTCTATCGAGCTGAGGAGAAGAAGACTGCAGAAAAGCTCTTTTGGTTGCAGTATTTGGCGCCGAATTATCCGGTGCCATTTGTTGATCAGCTGAAGCAGCTGATCGAACTGCACAAGGCGGCCGAACTAGCCATGAAGGACTTAATTGTCCGGCTATGGCCCGCCGAGTCAATTCCAAGCAGTTACTTCAGAGTCGTGAAGCGGATTGTGAGTGCTTGCTCTCGGCTCAAAGTCATAAAGCGGTCGGTCTGTATAGAAGGTGCATGAATGGCATTTGCCCGTGCGAAGGTGCATTGGGGCAAGCCGGATGCTGAAAAGTTGATGATCGAGGGACCGCCCGAGGGGAAGGAGCACCGCAAGCCTGAACTATATTATGATGGTGTCCTGAAAGGAGCCCGCCTTGTGGTGGAGCAATGTACCAAAGACATTGTATTTCCATGAAGACAATCATGCTGTCCTTTGTAAGGTGGAACAAAGTCACCTTTATTTATGTATTGCCTGTTATATGAAAGTTTTTCCTCCTGCGCGGCCGTTTTATATATTAATCTTGACAGTTGGCCAGTCGTCGGCTTCTGCCCCCACGTAGGAAGTACGGGGGTGTTCGGGATAAACCTGAGCACTCTTTATCCCATTTTTTGGTCCTTAAAGGAGGTGTTCAGCACAGCGAACCAGGCAATCAGACTATAGGGCTTTATCACTCTCACTTAGCCATAGGAATTCGAGTATGGTAGGCGCAGCCCCTGGTGTCCGGAAGACTGCACGAGGGGCTCGAACAACACCTCATTGGAAGACCAATCCGTCACACTCTGCATTTATTATGGTGTTATGCGGAATAAATCCATAAAGATTTTACAACCTCTCGAAAATCTGACCAGCTCTTGCCTTATCATGACAGTCAGTTTTCGGCTTTCTCTACTGAGGTGCTCGTCCGGAAGAACTGGGACACAATCGTAGTAGTTCTCCCAGTGCTACCTTAGCCGATATAGCGGAACGTAAGGTACCAAAACATGGGAGCCGGGAAAACCCAACTAATGACCCAAGACATGATTCGGAGCTGATGCATATAATGCTATAAGTTCGGGGTGCCGAGCGACCGAGAGGGTGGCTGGACTTTATTGCCATAGTATGGGTATAATGAAGCCCCTGGCGTATTAAGGCATGCCACAATGTGCGGATGCCGTTATGACGAAAGGTGTCGACGAGAAATGACAGCAGGTAAGCGTCATGTAACTCTATATGCTGTATTCGAGTGACATGTTTATGCGTATGAGTGTGGTTAATGCTATAGTAAGAGGTATGATGGCGGAACCTGTTGAGACCGGGCGGGAGGAAGCTGTGTGCGGATCCGAAGTCTATTCGGATTGTCTTCTGGGGGAGTATTTATATATTCCCTCCTTGTGCATCCGAGCTGATTCCACATTGCCAGTCCTGTTCTGCGCAAAAGTGAGCCTGCAAAGAAAAATGCTTAGAGACATTTGTATGTCATGGAGCGGTTGAACCGCGGGGTGTGGCCCTTCCCAACTTATGCCGGAGTGCTTGATTGACGCCTGGTTGAGCCGGGCTATCATGCCGTGAAGCAGTTCAGACTCCTTTGTTGGTGTCCGGGAGGTTGGCTGTTGAATCAAGGTTCGATAAAAAGGCGCAAGTCACTGCTTCTGTGGCGGTGTGCTCTTCGGTGCCGAGGTAGAGTTCAGCCTTGCCCATATTTGTGACCACGTCATGTGAACCTAGTATTTTAAGCTTGCCATGGACATGGTGTCATACCGTGTTGAATCGAGCCAACGCGGTTCGCCCCGGCAGTACGTAAGAGGTACTGCATAGAGGGACAATGCCGAAGACTAACTCTTTGGTATGGTGATTGTTTGGTGATCCGAAGACTACCTCCAGAGTGATGGAGCCTATACAACTGGCCTTCATACCTGGTATGACACCTTGAAAGGATGTTTTTATTGGATTTGATCCTCGAGCGATCAATACATATCTGGCGTACTGTGTCCTGGTGCGGCAAGTTTGGACTGCTACCTCCGCCAATAGGGGCTCGTGTGAGGTGGAACCCGCAAGCTATTGGGTCGAGGATAAGTGCGACTGAATTGCCCTATATTGTTTGATGGCCCGGGCTCCTTGTTGTCTTCCTCACTTTGTGACCCCTTCTTATTGTGTTCGGCGCCTGACATGCCGAATTGTTTGAAGACCCGGCGTTCTCTATTGGTTTGTTTGGCTGCCGTTCCTTGGGTACCATGAATTTGACATGGACGGTCAAGTATGCGGTCCAGGCCGGATGGGCCCGAATTGTTCTTTTGAAGTGTCTTTTTTCGCTGACCGGACTGGGAGCCACAGAATCCGGCATTGACTGCCGTGTTTTGGGCGTCATTGTTGTTCTTGTGACGCTTATGTTTGTTGCGTCGCGGTTTACGAATGCTGTCACTGGCCTTTGATGTGCCAGGGGTGCTTGCTGTGTTGTTGTTACGAGCCAACCACCTATCTTCGCCCGCACAAAAGCGGGTAATGAGTGTTGTTAGGGCCGTCATGGACTTCAGTTTCTCTTGGCCGAGGTGTCGGGGTGCGGGTTAGTATTCGGGCTGATACGCCATTTTGTCTCGGCCATGAAGGGGCCGGTTAGCCTCGTCCAGTGCTGGTAGTGTAGGCTCTAGGGCCTCCTCCTCAGGTGGCAACTTGTGCTTCGGGTAACCGTTGGTGGGGCGCTCGAGTCCGTATTCCTCGGCTGCCAGGACCTTGGTCCATCTGTCTGTGAGCAGATCTTGATCATCTTGGAGCTGCCGCCGCTTCTTTTTCAGGCTTCTTGCAATGGCTATAAGTCGGCGCTTGACGCGCTCCTGCTCTACGGGATCCTCAGGCACGCCGAATTCATCATTGCCGAGGCTCACCTTGTCTTCGGAGAGAGGCATATAATTGTCATCTTCCAAGTCTCCGTCCGCCGCCTGTTTATCTGGGCTAGTCAGCCCGTCTCCCTGTTCGGCATGCTCGAAGGTAGGCTGATCGGGGTTGTATTCATCTTCGGCACCATCCAGATTGTTTTCATCTCCCGTGCCGGTATTGCTGTGGCGGAGCTTAGAGCGGCGCCTCTGACGCCCATCCTTTGATTGCTTCCCTAAGGGGTTATCCTGTATTGCCTCATCGTCATTGTTTCCTTTGGGGATGTCCACCATATATATATGATATGAGGAGGTGGCTGTCTAGCGCCCTGTGGGCGGTGGTTCCTGTTCTTCTCCTGCATCATCATTCATACCGTCGATGTCTTCGGAGTCGAAGTCAAGCACGTCGGTTAAATCATCGACAGTGGCTATTAAGTGGGTGGTGGGTGGGCAATGAATTTCTTCATCATCTGCTTCCCACTCAAGCCGAACATAGTTCGGCCAAGAGTCTCCTGACAAAGAGAGAGATCTTAATGAATTCAGCACGTCGCTGAAGGGCGAGTGCTGAAAGATATACGCAGCGGTGAACTCCATTACCGGAGCCCAATCAGATTCGATGGCCCGGGTGCGCGCGGTCCGGAACCTACAGCCAGACACAAGTTCGCGGGTCCGGTGACACAGATTTCCTTAGAGGTGGAGTCCGTGTTCAGCTCTACCGCCGATGAGTATGCGGCTTCCGTGGCAGGGTCCATCCACCCATCCTCGGACGATGCGATCTGCCCCGGATTTAGGTCCAGAGCCGCTGTAGGTGCGTCATTGATACGTCTCCAACGTATCTATAATTTTTGATTGCTCCATGCTACTTTACCTACTGTTTTGGACTATATTGGGCTTTATTTTCCACTTCCATATTATTTTTGGGACTAACCTATTAACCGGAGGCCCAGCCCAGAATTGTTGTTTTTTTTGCCTATTTCAGTATTTCGAAGAAACATAATATCAAATGGAGTCCAAACGGAATAAAACCTTCGAGGACGTGATTTCCTCACCGAACGTGATCCAGGAGACTTGGACCCTACTCCAAGAAGTGCCAGAGGCGGTCACGAGGGTGGAGGGCGCGCCCCCCTGGGCGTGCCCCCAGCCTTGTGGGCCCCCTGTTGCTCCACCGACGTACTCCTTCCTCCTATATATACCTACGTACCCCCGTCAGATCAGAACAGGAGCCAAAAACCTAATTCTACCACCGCAACCTTCTGTATCCGCGAGATCCCACCTTGGGGCCTGTTTTGGAGCTCCGCCGGAGAGGGCATCTACCACGGAGGGCTTCTACATCAACACCATAGCCTCTCCGATGAAGTGTGAGTAGTTTACTTCAGACCTTCGGGTCCACAGTTATTAGCTAGATGGCTTCTTCTCTCTTTTTGGATCTCAATACAATGTTCTCCCCCTCTCTTGTGGAGATCTATTCGATGTAATCTTCTTTTTGCGGTGTGTTTGTTGAGACCGATGAATTGTGGGTTTATGATCCAGCTTATCTGAACAATATTTGATTCTTCTTTGAATTCTTTTATGTATGATTGAGTTATCTTTACAAGTCTCTTCGAATTATCCTTTTGGTTTGGCCAACTAGATTGGTAGTTTTTGCAATGGGAGAAGTGTTTAGCTTTGGGTTCAATCTTGCGGTGTCCTTACCCAGTGACAGAAAGGGTTGCAAGGCACGTATTGTATTGTTGCCATTGAGGATAACAAGATGGGGTTTTTATCATATTGCATGAATTTATCCCTCTACATCATGTCATCTTGCTTAAGGCGTTACTCTGTTTTACTTAATACTCTAGATGCATGCTGGATAGCGGTCGATGAGTGGAGTAATAGTAGTAGATGCAGAATCATTTCGATCTACTTGTCTTGGACGTGATGCCTATATACATGATCATACCTAGATAATCTCATAATTATTCGCTCTTCTATCAATTGCTCAACAGTAATTTGTTCACCCACCATAGAACACTTATGCTCTTGAGAGAAGCCATTAGTGAAACCTATGGCCCCCGGGTCTATTCTCATCATATCAATCTCCACTACTTTATTTACTTGCCTTGTTTTTACTTTGTTTTTTTTACTTTTTACTTTGCATCTCTATATCAAAAAATACCAAAAATATTATTTATCATCTCTATCAGATCTCACCCTCGTAAGTGACCATGAAGGGATTGACAACCCCTAATCGCGTTGGTTGCGAGTAGCTATCGTTTTGTGTAGGTATGAGGGACTCATGCGTGATCTCCTATTGGATTGACACCTTGGTTCTCAAAAACCGAGGGAAATACTTACGCTACTTTACTGCATCATCCTCTCCTCTTCGGGGAAATCCAACGCAATGCTCAAGAGGTAGCAAGAAGAATTTCTGGCGCCGTTGCCGGGGAGTTTGCACAAAAGTCAACCATACCAAGTACCCATCACAATCCCTATCTCTCGCATTACATTATTTGCCTCTCGTTTTCCTCTCCCCCACTTCACCCTTGCCGTTTTATTCGCCCTCTCTTTCCCAATCTCCTCCTCTCTTTCTCTTTTGCCTTTTTCTCGTTTGCCTTTGCTTGTGTGTTGGATTACTTGTTGCCATGGCACAAGATAATACCAAATTGTGTGATTTATCGAATACCAATAATAATGATTTCCTTAGTACTCCGATTGCTCCTCTTAATAATGATGAGTCTTGTGAAATCAATACTGCTTTGCTGAATCTTGTTATGAAAGATCAATTCGCCGGCCTTCCTAGTGAAGATGCCGCTACTCATCTAAACAATTTTGTGGATTTGTGTGATATGCAAAAGAAGAAAGATACGGATAACAATATTGTCAAATTAAAGTTATTTCCGTTTTCACTTAGAGATCATGCTAAAATTTGGTTTTCATCTTTGCCTAAAAATAGTATTGATTCTTGGAACAAGTGCAAAGATGCTTTTATCCCTAAATATTTTCCTCCCGCTAAGATCATCACTCTTAGGAACGATATTATGAATTTTAAACAACTTGATCATGAGCATGTTGCCCAATCTTGGGAAAGAATGAAATTGATGCTTCGCAATTGCCCTACTCATGGTTTGAATTTATGGATGATCATACAAAATTTTTCTGCCGGATTAAATTTTGCTTCTAGAAATCTTTTAGACTCGGCCGTGGGAGGCACGTTTATGGAAATTACGTTAGGAAATGCTACAAAATTGGTTGACAATATTATGGCTAATTATTCTCAATGGCATACCGAAAGAACTTCTAGTAAAAAGTGCATGCTATAGAGGAAATCAATGTTTTGAGTGAAAAGATGGATGAACTTATGAAGATGTTTGCTACTAAAAATACTTCTCTTGATCCCAATGATATGCCTTTATCTACTTTGATTGGGAATAATAATGAATCTATGGATGTGAATTTTTTTGGAAGGAATAGTTTTGGAAATAACGCGTATAGAGGGAATTTTAATCCTAGGTCTTATCCTAGTAATCCTTCTAATAATTATGGAAATTCCTACAACAACTCTTATGGAAATTTTAATAAGATGCCCTCTGAATTTGAGAGTAGTGTTAAAGAGTTTATGAATTCACAAAAGAATTTTAATGCTTTGCTTGAAGAAAAATTGCTTACGGTTGATGATTTGGCTAGGAACGTTGATAGAATTTCTGTTGAAATTGATTCTTTAAAGCTTAGATCTATTCGTCCTAAGCATGATATCAATGATTCTCTCAAAGCTATGAGAATTTCCATTGATGAGTGCAAGGAAAGAACCGCTAGGATGCGTGCTTCCAAAGATGCCTTTATTAAAGCATGTTCTTCCGATTCCTATGAAAATCAAGATGAAGATCTAAAAGTTATTGATGTGTCCCCTATTAAATCCTTGTTTTTCAATATGAATCTTGTTGAAACTGAATATGATCTTCCTTTACCTAGAAGGCGTCCTAAGAATTCTGAGTTTCTAGATCTTGATGAAATTGATGAAAGTGGGATTGGAAGAAATAAAAATCTTGATGTTGCTAAACCCACTATTTTGGATCTCAAGGAATTTAATTATGAAAATTGCTCTTTGATTGGTTGTATTTCCTTGTTGCAATCCGTGCTAGATTCTCCTCATGCTTATAGTCAAAATAAGGCCTTTACCGAACACATTGTTGATGCCTTGATGCAATCTTATGAAGAAAAACTTGAGTTGAAAGTTTCTATCCCTAGAAAACTCTATGATGAGTGGGAACCTACTATCAAAATGAAAATTAAAGATTATGAGTTTCATGCCTTGTGTGATTTGGGTGCTAGTGTCTCCACTATTCCCAAAACTTTGTGTGATTTGCTAGATTCCCACGACTTTGAAGATTGCTCTCTAAACTTGCATCTTGCGGATTCCACTATTAAAAATCCTATGGGAAGAATTAATGATGTTCTTATTGTTGCCAATAGGAATTATGCGCCCGTATATTTTATCGTTCTTGATATAGATTGCAATCCTTCATGTCCTATTATTCTTGGTAGACCTTTCCTTAGAACGATTGGTGCGATTATTGATATGAAGGAAGGGAATATTAGATTCCAATTTCCTTTGAGAAAGGGTATGGAACACTTCCCTAGAAAGAAAATAAAACTACCATATGAATCTATCATGAGAGCCACTTATGGATTGCCTACCAAAGACGGCAATACTCAGAACTATCTTCGCTTTTATGCCTAGCTAGGGGCGTTAAACGATAGCGCTTGTTGGGAGGCAACCCAATTTTATTTTGTGTTCTTTGTTTTTGTTCCTGTTTAGTGTTAAATTTTGATTCTACTTTATGTTTAGATGTGGTTTTATGTTTTAATTAGTGTTTGTGCCAAGTAGAACCTATGGGATAAGCTATGATGATAGTTGATTTGATTCTGTTGAAAAACAGAAACTTTGCGCTCACGAGAAAAAAAATCAATAAATCACAACAACGTGCTTTTTCATTGATTCTTTTTGCTGCTGATCAATAAATCACAGGAACGTGATTTTAAAAATAGAACCTATCTTGGTAGAATTTTTTGAGTTCCAGAAGTTTGCGTTAGTTACAGATTGCTACAGATTGTTCTGTTTTTGACAGATTCTGTTTTTCGTGTGTTGGTTGCTTATTTCAATGCATCTATGGCTAATAAATTAGTTTATAAACCATAAGGAAGTTGGATTACAGTAGGTTTAACACCAATATAAATAAAGAATGAGTTCATTACAGTACCTTGAAGTAGTCTTTTGTTTTCTTTCACTAACGGAGCTCACGAGATTTCTATTGAGTTTTGTGTTGTGAAGTTTTCAAGTTTTGGGTGAATTCTTTTGATGGATTATGGAACAAAGAGTGGAAAGAGCCTAAGCTTGGGGATTCCCATGGCACCCCCAAGATAATCCAAGGACACCAAAAAGTCAAAGCTTGGGGATGCCCCGGAAGGCATCCCCTCTTTCGTCTACTTCCATCGATAATTTACTTGGAGCTATATTTTTATTCACCACATGATATGTGTTTTGCTTGGAGCGTCTTTATTATTTGTGTCTTTGCTTGTTAGTTTGCCACAATCATCCTTGCTGTACACACATTTTGAGAGAGTCATACATGATTTAGAATTTGCTAGAATACTCATTGTGCTTCACTTATATCTTTTGAGCTTGATAGTTTTGCTCATTGTGCTTCACTTATATCTTTAAGCTTGATAGTTTTGCTCATTGTGCTTCACTTATATCTTTTGAGCTTGATATTTTTGCTCTAGTGCTTCACTTAGATATTTTAGAGCACGGTGGTGGATTTGTTTTAAAGAAACTATTGATCTCTCATGCTTCACTTAGATTATTTTGAGAGTCGTTAATAGCATGGTAATTTGCTTAATGTTAATATACTTGGTATTCAAGATATGTGAAACTTTCTTTTGAGTGAATTGACTACTAAGATAAGTTTGATGCTTGATAATTGTTTTGAGATATGGAGGTGATAATATCAAAGCAATGCTAGTTGGGGTGATCATGAATTTAAAGAATGCTTGTGTTGAAGTTTGTGATTCCCGTAGCATGCACGTATGGTGAACCGCTTTGTTATGAAGTCGGAGCACACTTTTATTTATTGATTGTCTTCCTTATGAGTGGCAGTCGGGGACGAGCGATGGTCTTTTCCTACCAATCTATCCCCCTAGGAGTATACATTTAATGCTTTGGTCTTTGATGACTTCTAAATTTTTGCAACAAGTGCATGAGTTCTTTTGATTAATGTTGAGTCCATGGATTATACGCACTCTCACCCTTCCACCATTGCTAGCATCTCTAATACCGCGCACTTTTTGCCGGTATCATACAACCACCATATACCTTCCTCAAAACAGCCACCATACCTACCTATCATGGCGTTTCCATAGCCATTCCGAGATATATTGCCATGCAACTTTCCACCGTTCCGTTTATATGACACACATTACTTTTGTCATATTGCTTTTTGCATGAACATGTAGTTGACATTGTATTTGTGGCAAGGCCACCTTCATAATTTTCATACATGTCACTCTTGATTCATTGCATATCCCGGTACACCGCCGGAGGCATTCATATAGAGTCATATCTTGTTCTAAGTATTGAGTTGTAATTGTTGAGTTGTAAGAAAAATAAAAAGTGTGATGATCATCATTATTAGAGCATTGTCCCAGTGAGAAAAGGATGATGGAAACTATGATTCCCCCATAAGTCGGGATGAGACTCTGGACTTTATGAAAAATAAAAGAGGCCAAAGAAGCCCCCCAAAAAAAGGCCAAAGAAGCCCACCAAAAAAGAAAAAAAAAGAGAAAAAAAGGAAAAACATATGAGAGAAAAAGAGAGAAGGGACAATGCTACTATCCTTTTCCACACTTGTGCTTTAAAATAGCACCATGATCTTCATGATAGAGAGTCTCATATGTTATCAATTTCATATACTAGTGGGAAATTTTCATTATAGAACTTGGCTTGTATATTCCAATGATGGGCTTCCTCAAAAGTGCCCTAGGTCTTCGTGAGCGAGCAAGTTGGATGCACACCCACTTAGTTTCTTTAGTCGAGCTTTCATATACTTATAGCTCTAGTGCATCCGTTGCATGGCAATCCCTACTCACTCACATTGATATCTATCAATGGGCATCTCCATAGCCCGCTGATACGCCTAGTTGATGTGAGACTATCTTCTCATTTTTTTTCTTCTCCACAACCACCATTCCATTCCACCTATAGTGCTATGTCCATGGCTCATGCTCATGTATTCCGTGAAAGTTGAAAAAGTTTGAGATTTCTAAAGTATGAAACAATTACTTGGCTCGTCATCGGGGTTGTGCATGATTAAATACTTTGTGTGATGAAGATAGAGCATAGCCAGACTATATGATTTTGTAGGGATAACTTTCTTTAACCATGCTATTTTGAGAAGACATGATTGCTTTGATTAGTATGCTTGAAGTATTATTACTTTTATGTTAATATGAACTTTTTATGATTGAAGGAGCCATCGAGCCTTGCAGCAACGACATAGAGGAACTCTCAATGAAAGCACCAATGTCGGTGTCAAAACCGGAGGATCTCGGCTAGGGGGTCCTGAACTGTGCGTCTAAGGCTAATGGTAACATGAGACTGGGGACACGATGTTTACCCAGATTCGGGCCCTCTCGATGGAGGTAATACCCTACTTCCTGCTTGATTGATCTTGATGATATGAGTTTTACAAGAATTGATCTACCACGAGATCGTAGAGGCTAAACCCTAGAAGCTAGCCTATGATTATGATTGTTCTTCTCCTATGAACTAAACCCTCCAGTTTATATAGACACTGAAGGGGCCTAGGGTTACACAGAGTCGGTTACAGAGAAGGAGATCTAACATCCTAATCACCAAGCTTGCTTTCCATGCAAAGGAGAGTCCCATCCGGACACAAGACGAAGTCTTCAATCTTGTATTTTCATAGTCCAACAGTCCGGCCAAAGTATATAGTCCGGCTGTTCGGATACCCCTTAATCCAGGACTCCCTCAATGAGGATGCTAATATTAGAGCCATGCTAGTGGAGTTGTTGTGAATTTGAGGAATACTTATGTTGAAGTTTGTGATTCCCGTAGCATGCACGTATGGTGAACCGTTATGTGATGAAGTTGGAGCATGATTTATTTATTGATTGTCTTCCTTATGAGTGGCGGTCGGGGACGAGCGATGGTATTTTCCTACCAATCTATCCCCCTTGGAGCATGAGCGTAGTACTTCGTTTCAATAACTTGTAGATTTTTGCAATAAGTATATGAGTTCTTTATGACTAATGTTGAGTCCATGGATTATACGCACTCTCACCCTTCCACCATTGCTAGCCTCTCGTCTGTCGCGCAACTTTCGCCAGTACCATACACCCACCATATACCTTCCTCAAAACAGCCACCATACCTACCTATTATAGCATTTCCATAGCCATTCCGAGATATATTGCAATGCAACTTTCCACCATTCGATTTATGATGTGTCGGGGGTTGGGTGCGACATATGCCAAGGGATGGCTTATCATGGTGGGAGCGAGTAGAATGTCGCCGGTGCCTGTAAGCGGGATAAGGCATAGACACGAACGCCGGCGCACTTTACCCAGGTTGGGGTCTCTCCTTGGAGATAATACCCCTACTCCTGCTCTGCGGGGTCTCCGCATGATCACTAAGGCACTACTGAATACAAGGTGCTCCTTGAGCTGTGTGCTAGAGGTTGAAGGAGGCAGGGCTAGCTCTTTTCTTCCTCTAGATATGAGTCTAGGTCTATCAGGTTTGGAACCCTTTGCATTGGTGCCCTGGGGGGTTTATATAGGCCTACCCCCAGGGGTACAACGGTAACCTGGCCGGGTGCAGGGCGCGGCTGTCAGCGTCTCCGGTCGCCATCTTCTCCGCCGGCAGCTGGGGCCCACCACCTGGTGGGCCCTCCGACTGGTCCGGTACGGAGCCGACAGGCCGCGTCCGCCGCTGGCGGGTCTGGTTGGTGGCTGATCACTATAGCTATGGCGCTAATGACGCAGGCTTGGTCAGGGGAGCGTGGCTACAGTCCCGCCGCCTGGTGGGAGATCACTGTAGCCACACTTCACCCCGTCTGGTTGATGTCATTCTGCCTTCGGGGGAGGGCCCGGCCGCGTGCTAGGGGTTGGCCTCCCATAGTTCTGGCTGGTCCAGCTCTGGACGCCTTCCGAGCTCTCTCTGCCCGGTAGGGCCCGCCGCCTGCAGGCCATACTGACAGGCCGTCATGGGAACAGGGCTCCGCCGGGCAGTAGTGGCGTAAAGGGGGAATGGCAACAGTGCCACGTCGTGCGGGGATCTCCGACTGTACGGGGCACTGTGGCCATGCCAAGCCCAGGATCTGGGGGTACGGGGCTATGCTATAGCCTCACCCTGTCTTGTCTTCTTGATGAGGGGCAAAGACTCTGAGGGTGCCTGGTGGCCGCCTGCTAGAAACCGGCCTCTCCGGAGGCCGTCCGCTAGGAGGCGGCCTGTCTTGGTGCCGTCTACCGGTGCTAGGCCGCCTTCGGGCAGCCGGCCATTCAGGCCAACCGGCCACCAGAAGGCGGTGCTCCATTCTGGAGTCTCGTGGGTTGAAGCCAGCCCAAAGTCTTAAAAGGCTCAGGGACTCGGGTTAGCCTACCCGTGGCCCAATGCTCCGACAACAGTAGTCCCCGAAGCTGGTGAGGTGCCGTGGCCGATCGACCGTGAAACCTCGGCGTCTTCCCTCCTTGCCGTGCTCTGGTGGAACGCTCGGTCCGCCTTGTGGGGTGCCGACTGCTTGGAACTGTTTTGACAAGGCGGACTCGCTCGTTGATTTTGAATGCTGAGGTGGGAAACAGGTGGCGTGCTTGCTAAGCTTCCCTAGGCACGCCGCCCACCATGAGCGTACCACGCAACATGTGTGAGCCCGGCCAGCCTGCCATCCCACGCTCTTGATGGGACGTGACTAGGGGCCGGACCCACCACTGCCCTACCTCAGCGCGTGGGCGGATCTGCTGCGGCCGAGGCGCGCGGTTGCGATTCCCGCGGGAGTTACTGCACAGTAACCACGCGGAGTAATCGGGGGGTCATGGGGTCATGGGTGCAATCAATCCCATTATCCCACGCCCCGCCCCCTCGGCTTCGCCGTTTGGGGGCTATAAGTAGGGGAGACGGGGGAGTGAGGGAGCTCTCGCACTCTTCTCCCCGCCCTTCTTCCTCCTCTTTTCGCTGCTGCCTCTCTTCTGCCCCAATGCCGCCGCATCTTGCCGTCGGCGAGCTTCTACTCCCCGCGCGGCTTTGCCCAGACGCCATGGCGCGCGAAAGGGGAGGTGACTTCCTTCGGGCCACGCGCCGGATGCCCAACATGGCCTTCGTCAAGGTGCAGGTGCCGCCGCGGGAAGAGATCTCACCGGCGCCGCAGGGGAACGAGCGGGTCGTCTTCCGCTCGCACTTCCTCCGTGGCTTCGGCCTTCCGGCGAGCAAGTTCCTTCACTCCTTTATGGACTTTTGCCGCCTCCAGCCGCACCACCCGACGCCCAACACCGTGACGCTGCTATCCGCCTTCGTCATGGCATGCGAGGGCTACCTTGGCGTCCTCCCCACCATCGACCTATGGGGAGCCTTCTTCTACGCCAAGCTGGCTACCTCCGCCCGAGGAGACGGCGGCGGAGTGCGGCGCCTTTGTCGCCATGCACCGGCCGTCGAAGAAGAACGCCTTCCCTGCCATCAAGCTGTCACAGTCGGTGAAACTGTGGAAGAAATCTTATTCCTACGTCGAGAACGTCGACTTGGCGGCCGACTTCCTCAACCTGCCGCCCTACGAGGCCGCCCCCCCGTCGGTCCTCGGGCCAACTAGCACTACAAACCAAAGCCAGTGCCGGCCGAGACGGCGGCCGCCATCAACTGGCTCTAGGAGATGACGGAGGCAGAAGGCTTCGTGGCGGCCGACTTGCTACTGGCCTTCATCGAGCGTTGGGTTCTCCCGCTCCAAGGCCGCCCTCATCTGATCTGTCAGATGAGCGGGCACCGCGACCCCAGCTGGATGTGCATGAAGGAGATGCCGCCTGCCGAGGTGGCCCGGATGGTGAACGAGGTCACCGACCTCAAGATGTCGGAGGGCGCCTGGCAATTCGGCAAGCGGCCCTACTCCCGTGACAGCCCGCCACCAGCCGTAAGTCTCCGAGCCTTCTCCCCTTTTTTTCTTGTCTTGGTCTTGGTCTTGAGTGGTTCTCCTCTGGAGCGTAGATCTACATGTCTTCAGCGACGGCCGCCCTCGTGGGGCCGGATGGTGACTACCGGCCGGACCGGGAGGTGAGCGACTTGGACGACCCCGACCTAGGGGCAGCCGCCTTGGAGGACGACGCCGTAGGTGGCGGCGATGGAGTGGGCGTCTTAGATGACGGGGGCGGCATGGAGACCTGGCCCGACGATGACGATGACGAGCCGCGTCCTGCACGGGGCGCCGCTAACACCAGCGCGGGCCCCTCCACCGGGCCGGCCGCTTGAGGCGGCAAGCGCAAACGGAAGCAGGGCACCACCCTGTTCGGCAGCGCCCCAAAGAAGCCCAAGAATCCGGCCGCCGCGACCAGGCGGAAAGAGGCCGCGGCGAAGGCGGCCAAGTTCCAGAAGCTGCCAAAGGCGCCACCCATGGTGTCGGCGTAAGTACCTTTTCTGTACATTCCTTTAGGTTCTTTCTTAGAGATTCGGCCTGAAATTCCTTTGCTTCGTTTCTTGTCTCAGAGCCCTACTCTCCCTCGACAAGTCGACCGCCGCCTGTGTCATCAGGTCGGTGGAGACCTCCGCCACCACCCGGCGAATCGACCCGGTCGCCGACCTCCGGGAGGCACAGGAACCAAACACACGGGAGGTGCGCGAGGAGCGGGAAGCCGCCCACCTGGAGAAGGCGGAGGCTGACAAGGCGGCAGCGTCCGTGTTGCTGAAGTTGGCGGAGGCGGAAGCTGCGGCCGCGGAGAAGGAGCGGCTTGCGGAGGCCAGGCGCTGTCAGGAGCCGGTGGTCGTCACTCCCCTGAACTTCGTGCCACCTCCAACAGAATTCATGGCGTCGACCCGGGAAGCCGGCGACGACCACCCGGTCATGGAGCGGGAAGGCGGCCACATCGTCATGCCGGATGTTATCATGCCTCCGCCGCCACCGACTGCCGAAGCGAGGGACGAGCAGCCGGCCGCCCTGCCGGCGCCACCAGCCGGGAACAAGGTGGTGATGGGACCGACTCCTGAGGCCCGTACGCCCGTGCGCCGTCGTCTTTCCTGGGCGGCCTCGGTACCGCGAACACTGGAGGCCGGTGTCGCGAGCTCGTCCGCTCCCGACACCGAAGCAACCAGTGCCGCGCCCTCCGGCTGGATGCGTGGAGGCGGAACGGGGGCCCTGAACCAGGCAGCCCTTGACGTCCAGGCCAAGCTCCGGGCCAAAGCCGATGCCCTCAAGCGGTGCAACGAGGCGTTCCTAAGCTTGCGAGCAGCCATCCGGGTATGCTTCTAACTCTTTGTTTTTGTTCTTCCTATTTCTTGGTGGGGGCGCGCTGGCGCACCCACTGGGTGTAGTCCCCAGGTTCCAGGCCGGCTGCTGAGCAGGCGGTCCAGAATTTTAATCCTTGCAGGCACCACGTGCTAACTCCTTCTGGCATTTCTTGTCATAGGATTACCACAATCTCCATGCGGCTACCTTCGACTCTATAGTCCGGGAGCTGGAGAGGCAGACCGCCAACTTGTCGGAGAGCCGGAGTAAGTTTTGCCTTTCCATTCCCGCGGGGGGGCGCTGGCGCACCCGCGGGCTGTAGTCCCCGAGATTCGGGTCGACTGCTGAGCAGTCAGGCCGGATCTCGCCGGCAACTGTGTTTCTTTGTTTGATTGCTGGTACTTCTTTTCTTCTGCGGGGGCGTGATGGCGCACCCGCGGGGTTTACTCCCCGAGATCTGGGCCGACTGCTGAGCAGTCGGGCTGGATCTCCCTAGCAACCACATCCCTTTTTTGTCAAATGTTTTTAACACCTTTCTCCTTCTTTTCTCTTGACAGAGGCCAATGCCACCTTGCAGCAGCAGCTAGGTGAGGCCAACACCGCGGTGTGCACCAACGAGGCGGAGTGCGTCAAGCTGGCCGAGGAGCGGGATCGACTGGTCACGCAACTGGCGGAGCAGATGGAGCGTCTCCAGACGGCCTAGCGGGAGGCGAAGACGAAGGAGACCGATCTCCTTGCTGAATTTGAGGTCGAGCACTCCCCCCGGGCCGACAAGGAGGCATAGCTGACTACTGGCTTCGGCAGTATTAAGGACATGGTTGACGGTACGCTTCCTCTCTTTCCTTTCTTTGAGCCACCGGCCTCTGCTTGGGCCAACCATCTATTTTTAACTTCTGTTTTCTTTATTTTTTCTCCCAAGCAGACTTCTTCCCAGGCCACTCCGTTGCCGCGAACCAGGCTATTGAGGCTTCTCGCAAGGAGCGGAGGGCGGAGGGCGTGCAGATTGCTGCCAACGCCCCTCGGAACCTTAACGAGCAGCTTCTCAGCATCCAGGCCCGCCTTCGGCCGGCCCACCAGATGCTGCGCTGTCTTCAATGTGTCGGAGCCCAGGCGATCTCCACCCTCTGGCTGGGCGTGCCAGCTCCGCGTATACCCAGTCGGACTGCCGATTGGCTGGAGGTGGCAGTCAGCCGCCTGGAGGCCTGGAAGGGCTCTTCAGCCCGGGCTGGAGCGCGCCAAGCTCTGGAGTTCGTCAGGGCGTGGTACCCTGGGCTAGATCTAGCCCAGCTGACCATGTTCCGCCAAGAAGCACTGGAGGAGCTGGTGGCGGTTGAGGGCGAGCTTGTTAAGCGGGCGGCGGAGATCGCCGAGTACACTGACACCAGTGTCTTCATCCCCGAGCTGGTTGAAGATGGTGCCGAGGCACCGCCGGAGTTCTTTGGTCTGAACCCCGAAGACGGCGAGGACTCGGCCGAGGTAATCGACTCCAGTGATGAAGGGGAGGAAACGGAGGACGAGGACGGCGAAGAGGAAGCGCCGGAGGTTGGAGGGGACGGCCTACCCCAGCCTGACCGTGCCTTAAGCAACGATCCACGCTCGAGTGCGCCGACTGTTGCTGAAGGCAACCAGGCGGAGACCAACCAGCCGTCCGCTCCACCAGCCGGTGCTGCCAACTCCGCCATCCAGCCATCCATTGCTCCAACCGATGCTGCCGACTCGACCGCCCCGCCGGAGCCCCTGCCGCTTCTTAGGCTATCACCTTTACTTTCTATTTAATCGTTCTCGACAAAACTTGTTAAATTTGCGCAATTCCACCCGCGGGGTGTATTTCAAACTTCGTTGAATGCCGGCCAAGGGTCTTTTGCTATGTAAATATGCTTTAAGTGTCGACTTCGAGCTTTTCCTTGTTTTCTGCCCTTTGTCTTTTTTCTTTGCCGCCCTCCCTTAGCTATCCCTTGGCCAGCCGAATAGTCGCTCTGCGGACTGCAGCTGGGCCAAGTGCTTAGCTACTTTTGGGAGGGCAAGTACTTAGCCGACTAGAGCGTGTCAAGGAAAGTAGGAGCCGGCCGGCCGACTGCTCAGCAGCCGATCGAGTAGGCGGCATGCCATCTTCGGCTATGTGCGCCTTTTTGTCCTTAGCCATTTTTCGTATGGGTACCCTTTTTGCAGCTCTTGTCGGCCGTTCAGTCGCTCTGCGAGCTGCAGCTTCTGACAGGAGAAGTTTGCTGGTGCTGACATACTACTTGTCCGACTGCAGGAGGCGGCACATAGTAGAAGGCGGCGAGCCCCCGGGCCGACTAGTCGAGCCCGGTGCCAGGAGGAATAATAAAAATAACACATTCGTGGGTATAATTCTTATCATATAGATAAAGAGGGTAGTCCCTGAGTTCTTCTCGGGGGACCCGGAGTCTTCGTACTTAAAAAGGTAGCATGGTACATACTGCTTTTAACTCTTCGGAGGAGGTTCACATTCCATGGCCTCTCCATCTCCTTACCCGAGTCGTCTCTTTTGCGTGCTCTGGGCTTCTCAGCATCGATCAGATAGTAGGAATCGTTGCCCAGCACTTTGCTGACGATGAATGGGCCTTCCCAAGGCACCGAGAGCTTGTGCTGGCCGGCTGTTCGCTGGATCAGCCGGAGCACAAGGTCTCCCTCTTGGAATGATCTTGGCTTGACCTTGTGATTGTAGTATCGGCGAAGACTCTGCTAGTAGATAGACCGGCTGAGTGCCAACAGCCGGTCTTCTTCCAGCAGGTTGATGCCGTCTTCTCGTGCTTCTTTGGCCTCCTCCTCGGTGTACATGGTGACTCGAGGGGAGTCGAATTCTATGTCCGTCGGGATGACGGCTTCGGCACCATAGATGAGGTAGAAGGGCGTGAAGCCGGTTGACTTGTTCGGAGTTGTACGCAGGCTCCATAGGACGGACGACAACTCCTCAAGCCAGCAGCCAGCCGAGCACTCTAGAGGCTCGACCAGTCGGGGCTTGATGCCGGACAAAATTAGGCCGTTTGCTCGCTCCACTTGCCGTTGACTGCGGATGGGAAACGAACGCTAGGTCCAGTCGGATGCCCTGCATCACACAGAAACGGGCCAAGGCTCCCTTGGCGAAGTTTGTGCCATTGTCGGTGATGATGCTATGTGGTACACCGTACTGCGTGGTGATGTCGGTGATGAAGGTCACGGCAGTCGGCCCATTCAACTTCTTTATTGGTTTTGCTTCTATCCACTTGGTGAACTTGTCCACAGTGACAAGCAAATGAGTCATGCCGCCGCGAGCCGTCTTGAATGGCCCCACCATGTCCAGTCCCCAAACGGCAAAGGGCCAGGCGATGGGAATAGTCTTGAGTGCAGAAGCCGGCAGATGTGGCTTGGAGCGGAACTTCTGGCACCCTTGACACTTATGGACCAATTCTTTGGCTTCTTCTAGAGCAGTCGGCTAGAAGAAACCATGGCGGAAAGCCTTGGCAACAAGTGATCTTGAAGCCGCATGGTGACCGCATTCACCTTGGTAGATATCCTTGAGGATTGCTTGGCCTTTGTCTGGCTCCATGCAGCGCTGATAAACGCCAGTGACACTTCACCGTACGAGCTCTCTGTTGACGATGGTGTAAGCTGCCGCCCGCCGTTGCACTTGTCGGGCCAAGATCACATCAGTCGGCAGTTCTTTGTTCACCAGAAATTTGAGGATTGGTTGAGCCCAGGATGGTGCTGCTATTTCTTCGACTGCTACGACCGCAACTTGTATAAGGGCGGTTGGGCTGGGAGGCGGTCGGTTGGTTGCTGCTGCCGCCTGCTGAACTGGAGAAGTCCCCGAGCCGACTGCTGCAGTCCCCAGGCCGGTCTCTAGAGTCTCGAGGCTGGGTGCGGCTGCTGCAGTCCTCGGGCCGCCTGCTGAAGTCCCCGTGCCAGCTTCTGGGGCCCTCAAGTCGGATCCGACTGCTTCGGGAGGGGCCGACACGAAGATGGAATCTGATTCTAGTGAAGGCTTCACAGACGGCTTGAGGAGGCGGCGCAGGGCGACACCGGCTGGTATTGCTTGTCGGGTGGAGCCAATCCGTGCCAAGGCATCTGCTTGCTCATTGTCGTTTCTTGGCACATGGAGGAACTCACACCCTTCAAAATATCCACTGAGCTGCTGAACAAAGAAACGGTAGCTCGCCATATTTGCATCCTTGGCGTCCCAGTCGCCTGACGACTGCTGGACCACCAAGTCGGAATCACCATAACACAGGATCCGGCGAATGCCGAGTTCCTTGGCAAGCCAGAGTCTGTGTATGAGTGCTTCATATTCAACTACGTTGTTGGAGGCGGAAAAGTGGATCTGCAACACATATTTGAGCTTGTCGCCTTTGGGAGAGGTGAGGACAACGCTGGCTCCCAGGTCGGTGAGCATTTTTGACCCATCAAAGTGCATCCACCAATGAGTGGAGTCAGGCGCTGGCGGGATGTACTGGGTCTCGGCCCAGTCTACGAGGAAATCGGCCAGCGCTTGCCACTTGATGGCGGTGCGAGGCTGGTAGTAGATGGTGTAGGTGGCCAGATCTATGGCCCACTTGGCCACTCGGCCAGAGGCATCTCGGCTTCCAATGATCTCAGCAAGTGGAGCGGTGCAGACAACAGTAATTGGATGCTCTTGAAAGCAAGGCTTGAGCTTCTTGGCGGAAAAATGCACGCCATAGCACATCTTCTGATAGTGGGGGTAATTTTGCTTGGAGGCGGACTGTACTTCACTCAAATAATACACTGGCCTCTGGACCGGCAGTGCCTTGCCTTCCTTCTTGCGTTCCACCACTATGACTGTGATGACCACCCGACTGGTGGCGGTGATGTAGAGGAGCATGGGCTCTTTATCAGTCGGGGCCGCCAGGACAGGCGGGGTGGTCAACATCTTCTTGAGCTAGCAGAAAGCTTTGTCCGCCTTGTCGTTCCACTCGAAAAAAGTGGTTATCTTCATGAGCTGGCACAGTGGGAGAGCCTTCTCGCCCAGCCGGCTGAGGAAGCGGCTGATGGACGCCAGGCAGCTGGTGAATTTTTGTAGGTCCAGTAGTCAGGTGGGTACTTCCATACTTTCAATTGCCTTGATCTTCACAGGGTTGCACTCTATGCCGCGCTCTGAGACCAGAAAGCCAAGAAGTTGGCCGGCTGGTACTCCAAAGATGCATTTCTCCGGGTTGAGCTTGATTTGAAATCGACGCAAGTTCTCGAATGTCTCATTGAGGTCTTCTAGCAGCGTGCCACGCTTCTCCGTCTTCACCACCACATCGTCCACATAAACATGGGCGTTTCTACCGAGTTGCTTGAGGAGGCACTTCTGCATGCAACACTGAAACGTGGCGCCGACATTCCTCAAGCCGAACGTCATCGTCAGGTAATAGAAGGCTCCGAATGGTGTGATGAAGGCGGTCTTCAGCCCGTCGGCCGGGTTCAGCTTGATCTGATGGTATCCTTAGTAGGCATCCAAAAAACTCAGTAGCTCGCATCCGGCTGTGGAGTCTATCACTTGGTCGATTCTTGGCAAGGCAAAGGGGTCTTTGGGGCAAGCTTTGTTGAGGCTGGTATAATCGATGCACACGCGCCATTTCTTGTTCTTCTTCAGCACAAGAACTGGGTTGGACAACCATTGTGGGAAGAACACCTCCATGATGAAGCCGGCTGCTAGAAGCCGGGCTATTTCTTCTCCAACAACTCTTCTCTTTTCTTCCGACAGGTAGGCGCAAGGGCTTCCTGACCGGCTTGACCTCAGGTCGGACATGTAGCTTGTGCTCGGCGAAATCCGTCGGGACACCCAACATGCCTTTGGGGGACCATGCGAAGATGTCACGATTCTCATGGAGGAAATCGACGTGATCGCCTTCCTATTTACTGTCAAGGTTTGTTCCAATGAGAGCGTGCCTCTCCAGGTGCTCCGGGTCCAAAGGTATCTTCTTTGTTTCCTTCGCCGGCTTGAACAAGCCCTCAACTTCTGAGTCCTTGTGTGGTGGTGACAACCCGTTCCAGGAGTCGTTTCTCAGCTGCAATCACAAGGGACTCCGACAACCGGCTGCTGTCTGCAGCACAGGCGGACGATTTCTTGTAGTCTCTGGCTATGGTCAGGGTTCCCTTGGTAGTCAGCATCTTCATCTTGAGGTAGGCATAGTGGGGGACCGCCATAAACTTGGCCAGAGCGGGCAAGCCAAGTAGTGCATGGTAAGGGCTCTCAAGGTCCACCACTTCAAACTAGATTGACTCTTGGCGAAAGTAATTTTTGTCCTCGAAGAGGACATCGATCTGGGTCTTGCCGATTGGTGAGCAAGAAAGGCCAGGAACTATGCCATGGAATACAGTACGACTGGGCTAGAGCTGCTTCTGCTTGATTCCCAATTTCTCCATTGTGTCACGGTATAGGATGTTGATGCTGCTGCCGTCATCTATTAGAACTCTGGAGAAACGAGCTGCTCGCCTCTCCGTTATGAAGGTGGCTGCCCGTGTCAAAACCGGCGGATCTCGGATAGGGGGTCCCGAACTGTGCTCTAAGACTAATGGTAACAAGAGACTGGGGACACGATGTTTACCCATATTCGGGCCCTCTCGATGGAGGTAATACCCTACTTCCTTCTTGATTGATCTTGATGATATGAGTATTACAAGAGTTGATCTACCACGAGATCGTAGAGGCTAAACCCTAAGATGTAGCCTATGATTATGATTGTTCTTGTCCTACGGACTAAACCCTCCGGTTTATATAGACAACGGAGGGGGCTAGGGTTACACAGAGTCGGTTATAGAGAAGGAGATCTAACATCCCAATCGCCAAGCTTGCCTTCCATGCAAAGGAGAGTCCCATCCGGGCACGGGATGAAGTCTTCAATCTTGTATCTTCATAGTCCAACAGTCCAGCCAAAGTATATAGTCCGGCTGTCCGGATACCCCCTAATCCAGGACTCCCTCAGTAGCCCCTGAACCAGGCTTCAATGACGATGAGTCTGGTGCGCAGATTGTTCTCGGCATTGCAAGGCGGGTTCCATCTCCGAATACTCCATAGAAGATTTTGAACACAAGGATTGTGTCTGGATCTGCAAAATAATTTCCACAGACCACCGTAGAGAGCACAATACTTTACAAATCTAATCTGCTGACAATTTTCCACAGTGTGTTCTCACGCCGTGGCCTGGTTTAATACGAACCGTTTTTTCTCAGCCTGCCACGACATGCACTGCAAGGCGGTTTTATTGGCACTCCTTGTCGAAGTAGAGATCGTGTCCCCCTTATCATGGGATTCTCATCAATATGGGTGCGGGTAACCCAACTATGCCTGTTGGCATGACTCCATGTTTTTAGGAAAGTCCCAAACAGTTACGCTGAGGACGCTTGATATTCTCCCCCTTTATAGAGGGGTCGAGGCCTATCCCTTTCTTACCATGCTTGCGCCTTTCCGCATCTCGAGTTCCAACACCCGAAGCTCAAGCTTAGGCACTTCGGATCTTCAATCATGTTCGGATCCAACCTTCAAGGCCGGTGGATGGCCTCCTCCATCATAGAGGAGGACATTGCGAAGCTCAGGGAGGCTAGATATCTGACCGCCAACGTCAAGCATGGGCTTCCTGCTCCAGGGCAGGTCGTCCCCACTCCCGAACCCAACGAGAGTGTTGTATTCGTTTCTCACTTCCTTTGAGGCTTAGGTTTTACCCTAGATCCCTTCTTGAGAGGGCTCATGTTCTATTATGGGCTAGATTTTCACGATCTAGCTCCGGATTCCATCCTTCATATCTCGTCGTTTATCATCCTGTGTGAAGCCTTCCTCCACATCACCCCACACTTCGGCTTATGGCTCAAGACCTTCAATGTGAAGCCGAAGGTGATCGAGGGGCGACACATGGACTGCGGAGGCGCTGTAATAAGCAGAAATGCCGATGCCCCATGGACAGAGGGTTCCTTCCCGGAGGTGTCCATTCTGTGGCAACGGAGGTGGTTCTACATCATAGCTCCCCGAGGCACAAAGTGGGCGGCTGCCCCCGCCTTCCGCTCGGGCCCTCTGCCTCAACTAGCATCGTGGGCCAACATGGGACTAGACTGGGGGACTGCTAATGACATACCGACATTGTAGAGCCGCATTCGGGAGCTTCTTGAGAGGGATATCAGTCTTATCAGAATAATTCAGGTAATGCTAGTTTGACGGGTCCTGCCGTGCAAACGTGGACCTCTCCAGATGTGGGAGTTCAACCCAGAAGGTCCGTGAACTATTCAACACTTCTTCGGCATGACGCTCGAAGGGATGTATAGGTTGTTCTTCGGACCACGAGTAAAGTGTCCGGACACCACCGAGGATGCGGGCCTAAGCTGCAACCGCCCAGATACCCAAGTAAGTAACCCTGTAACCGAACACTTCGTTTATATTTATCACAACATTATTCTGAAGGCGGAGAGGATCAGGTGTCCGACCCCACTTCCCGAAGGCTCACCTAGTCCTGCGATAGCCAGGATGCTTAGACGTGCGCTAAGTCAAGTGCCCTTGCGGAAATACGAAGGGAAGAATAGAGAAGCCGAACTTCACACATTGCACATCCAAACCGGGGGAATTACCGTCTCCATGAAGGAGGATAATCGGGGAGGTGAATCTAAGGTTTCCTCCCCCCGCGGGAACAAGAGGGCCACCTCCGAAGACTTGGAGACGGAGGTGCCTAAACAAGGAAAGAAAACTTCGCCAGGGGAGGGCGTCCTCACCGCACCATGCCCGCAAACGGGCCAGCCCTCCACTGAGCTGTAAGTTAATCGCACATAACAAGATATTGCTTCCTCCTCCGAGAATAATAACCAGGATCTATTTTTTGCAGTCCAGCTAGTAGCTCTTCTCAACAGAGTTCGTCTTTGGGGGATCTTCTTCCGGAGATGATGGAGAGTGAAACCCCACCCGCCTCTCCGCCCCATGGGGCAGGCGACCCCGAGGTGTCGTCCCGGAGGAGTCCAGATCCGCCGAGGCCGGAAGCTAACACTTCGGCCGCCCCGAGCCTGGAGTGTTCGGCTCCCACTGAGGGCAATAGGAAGGGTTCGGAACAGTCCGGCGCCCGGCCGGACGCACTGACGGGCCTTCTGGAACAACCTGCTCTCTCAGAGGATCGCCGCATGTTAATGGGTATAGTGTTTGAGAAGATTTCATCTGCCACAAGCGGGTTGAATGAAGCTTTTATGAGCCTGCTCAAAGGCTTTGAGGTACGCAATGAAACACGTAATTTTTCGGTTGTACCACACGCGCTTGGTGTGCTCCGTATAGATAGTAGCCCCTGAGACTCTGGTTGCCTGCCTTAGGTGGCAAACGGAGGATCACACTCCCAAGTAATGATCGCACTGCGTTCATGCGCAGGTTGCTAATGGTCCGACACTAGACCGGACCGCTGAATTCGCCGAGCTGAGGCGATAGATTGATGTGGTGGACGCCGACATCACGCTTGTAAACAAGAGGCTTGACGAGTCATAGAGTATGTGCTCATTGTTCCTCATTTTTTAGGAAATATTAAGAGGAGCATAATGTTAATATGATATGCTTTGGCTGCAGGCGGAGCTGCTGCCATGGAGGCCCTGAGGGCAGAACTTTCCCTAGCCAAGGAACAAGCCCAGGCTTGCAATGTGGCTGCCCTAAAGGCGGCCGAAGATTTGAGAGCCGAACAGGTTGCTCATCACAGAAGCGAAGATAAAATAGCTGAAATGGCTGTGGAGCTGGGGGACACCGCCGACCGGTATGAGCTTCTTGAAAAGGAGTGTCAGGCAAAGTCGGTTGACCTGAAGAAGGCCCTGGATGCGGCCAAGGAGACGCGTTCTGAAATTAGAGCTGCGTGGGAGGAGCTTCGACAGGCCGGAGACATTGCGGCTGGAAGCCCCTATTTGTTGCGAATGAAGTTTGGAGACCCCAAGTATGCTCCGCTGGATCAGCTTTGGAGTGCTGCAGACGCGTATGATCTGGCAAAAAGTGCGGCTGATGCGACCAAGTTCTTCAAGGATCAGAAAGATAATGAAATAGAAAGGCTGTTTTGGTCGCAATTTAGTGCTCCGACGCACCCGCTGCCATTGAGTGAGAGGATGGCAGCTATGGTCGAGCTCCATTGGTTGTCCGGTCTTGCAATGAGGTCTGTAATAGACCATCTATGGCCGAAGGGACCAAGGCTGGGAGTTATTTTGGTTTAGTGCAACAATTCCTTGGCGCGTATCGTGAATCGATGCCATGAAGAGGTCGGCGTGCATAGAGGGTGCGCGGATCGCACTTGCCCGTGTTAAAACATATTGGGCGGATAGGGAGGCCACCGGCATTGCAACCCAGAGTCCGGCAGGAAGCCAGGACCCAGCCGAGCACTATTTTGAGCAGGTCATAGAAGGTGCCCGTATAATAGAGGCTCAGTGCTCGGAGAGTGTCAAGTTCGAGTGACAAGTCGTTTAATTGTAAAAACAATTCTGTTTTATTTATAAAGGCTGTGTTTATACTTTCGCCTAAAAGTGTTATAGTGCCTCCTGTGCGGTCGTTTATGTATGTATATAACCTGAAAGTTAGTAGTCGTTGGCTTCAGCCCCCACGCATATAATGCGGGGGTGTTCGAGAAAATGTGCGTAATCACACTTGATCAAACGTCTTGGTCCATTAAAGATGTGATCGCATGTCGAACTAGGCAACTGGACTATATAGCTTTAACACTTTCACTTAGCCATAGGAGTTTGACGGTGGGGCTACTATGTAGCCCCTAGTACATCCGCGTGCATCCGGATAGAGGCGCGTATGTACATGACCGGGAAACGGTCCTTCGTTAATGCGGAGGAATCCTAAAGATTCCGATGAGTCCTGGAGTGGTTAACCAGTCTCTCGCTGTATCATGACAGTCTGTTTCGGCTTTCTCTACTAAGGTGCTCATCTGGAATAACCAGGGCACAATCACAGTAGTTCTCCTTTGGCCGCCTTAGACGATAGAACATAACGTAAGGCAGCAAACTCAGGAGCCGGGCAAACCCAACATTTGAGCAAAGACATGATTCGGAGCTGATGCATATAAGGCCAAACTCGCGATGCCGAACACTCCCAAAGGTATTCAGACTTTACAACATATACTGGGCTGAGCAATGCCCTCGATTATGAACCCTGTATTTCCAGGTACGTGCATTGATCTGTCATGGTGACATGCCTATAACGCCAGTATCCCCTGTGGGTGTATTGAATACCCATGGGATGTCAAGCAATAGGAGACAGTAAAGAAGTTTTACACAGGGGCTTAATCTAAAGAGAAACCTTTGAGCGGGGCCCTGCTGCACGTCTGCGCCTTTGTCTCCGTTGTGCCGTATCCTGGAAGGGTGTCGCACGAATAGTGTCTGTAAAAACGAAAACTCATGTAAAAGAGTATGGCGTAAGCATGCAAAAAGTTGGTTATTCTCAATGGATGTTAGAAATGTGAGATATTGGCATATTAATAAGGTCAAGCCGAATTGTGGGCCTTATTACATGTTTGCAGCCCCTGGTACCATCTATGGGGGTATATGTATAGCACCCAGCTTAGGTTTATCTGGGCTGTTACCGATGGTGGTGCAGCGAACTCGTCGAACCATGTCCGTGGTTTAACGACCGATCATGCATTCTGATAGGAGAGGCCGCTTAGTGTCCGGCTGCTAGAGCCACTGCATACTCTTCCGCACGTAAGGAATGCTCTGTGTTTCCGCTAACAGTGATGACGCCACGTGGACTGGGCATCTTGAGTTTAAGGTAGGCATAGTTCGGTACTGCATTGAAGCGAGCGAAGGCCGTTCTTCCGAGTAATGCATGATAACCGCTACTGAAGGGAGCGATGTCGAAGAGTAGTTCTTCGCTTCTGAAGTTGTCGGGAGACCGAATGTCACCTCTAATACGAGGGAGCCCCTGCAGCGGGCCTCAACGCCTGGTATCACTCCTTTAAAGGTGGTGTTACTTTGGCTGATTCTGGATGGCTCTATCCCAATCTTGCATACGGTGTCCTGATATATCAGATTAAGACTACTGCCACCGTCCATGAGGACTCGAGTGAGATGGTATCCATCAATTATTAGGTCGAGCACCAAGGCAGCCGATCCTCCGTGCCGGATACTAGTCGGGTGGTCCCTGTGATCAAAGGTGATCGAGCAGGCCGACCAGGGGTTGAATTTGGGGGCAACGGGCTCTACAGCGTATACGTCTCTGAGCGCGCGTTTGCGCCTTCTCTTTGGTATGTGAGTCGTGTAGATCATGTTTACTGTTTTGACTTCTGGTGGGAATTTTTCTGTCCCCCAGTGTTCGGCTGGCGAGGCTCATCCTCGTCTTCACTTGGTGTTTCCCTTCCCTTGTGTTGGGCGTTTAACTTACCGGCCTGCTTGAAGACCCAGCATTCTCTGTGAGTGTGATTCACAGGTTTTTCGGGGGTGCCATGAATTTGGCACAATCTGTCTAGGACTTTGTTCAGGCCGGACGGTCCCTCTTTGCTGCCTTTAAATGGCTTCTTTCTTTGACCGGGTCGAGAGCCCCTGAATCCGGCGTTGACCGCTGTGTTGTCCGGACTTTCTTCATTATTTCGACGCTTGTTCTTATTGTGTCATTGCGGGAGTCCTGGATTACGGGGTATAGAGAGCCGGACTATATACATCGTCCGGACTATTGAAGCGTGAAGATACAAGACACAAGACTCCGGCCCGTGTCGGAATGGGACTCTCCTTTGCGTGGAAGATAAGCTTGGCGATCCGGATATTATATTTCCTTCCTTGTAACCGACTCCATGTAAACCCTAGCCCTCTCCGGTGTCTATATAAACCGGAGAGGATGGTCCTTAGAAGGCCGATCACAGTTACAATCATACCATCATAGGCTAGCTCTTAGGGTTTAGCCTCTACGATCTCGTGGTAGATCTACTCTTATACTACACATATCTTCAATATTAATCAAGCAGGAAGTAGGGTTTTACCTCCATCGAGAGGGCCCGAACCTGGGTAAACATTGTGTCCCTTGCTTCCTGTTACCATCAGCCTAAGACCACAGATCGGGACCCCCTACCCGAGATCCGCCGGTTTTGACACCGACATTGGTGCTTTCATTGAGAGTTCCTCTGTGTCGTCGCTGCAAGGCTTGATGGCTCGTCTCATTGTCAAGGACGACATCATCTCTGGAGGACGCTGGCTGTAGGCCAGATTCTCCGACTTGGCGGCTTCATTATGGCCGCCCCATTGGCTGTCGCGCCAACGATGGCCTCTCGGGTCATCACGCATAACCTTCGTATCAATTCGGAGCTTGCCGAACAGATGGATCCGATAGAGCTCTCCTCTCTTAATGAGCTCTTGGATCACATCGCCGCTTTGGGAGTCGCTACGGACTATGACCGGATTGGTCTAAACCCGACCAGAGGGACATTAGATCCCCGCCGGCCACCCATGAGATAGCGGTAGTGGAGGAACCACACACGGGTCGCCCCTCAACTTTGAGGATGAATTATGTCCGGATCACCGAACTCAGTAAGACGAACACCTACTCAAAGGAAGACACGACCCGAGTCCCGGACTTAGAGTCGGGCATCGGGCCGAAGAGATCGGGTGATACTCCGGACCCCGAACTGTTGGGCTCGGAACCTTTCGTGCCCCCAGGTGTTAGATCGGATCAAAATCCCGATTCAGCCAACGACACTCGCTTGGACTTAAACCGTCTCTCCCGCACCAGGCAAGAGCCCCTAGAGATGGTACACCGTTACTGGGCCAGATTCCTCCTTGCACTGAACAAGATCGAGGACTGCCACGAGGAGGACGTAGTCTCACTTTTCTGCAAAAACTGCACAAACAAAGGACTCCTTAATGCTATAAGCTGCCGTGACATAGTACACTTTGCAGACTTAGCGACCATAGTACAGAAGTACTGTGCGATGGAAAGCGCTTGGAAGACCCAAACAGAATTTTGGGATAGTACGACCCTCACTAGAACCTTGGTCCGAACTAAACGGCCGAACTCTCGTTAGTCGACCAATTCAATTCCCAAGAAACCAAAACCCGCTCCAGGGCGTGGAACCGTATTGGAAGGGTGGCTCAATGGGCCATGTAAGCTTCACAGTACGCCGGATGTGACACCAACCCATAGCCTTAGGGCATGTTGGATACTCTGGCAGGTAGCTAAAAGTGGCAAGGATCTCCTCGAGAGCCATAAAGCCGAACAACATCCCGCCAAAGAACACAATACGGTACTAACAGTCTTCGAGACTTTCGCCTCAAACAATAGGCGCAAGCGAGCTCATCGAAGCTCTGTTGAAATCTGCCATGTGGCAAAAGTAAATCCGTGGAACGACACCGCTATAAATTTCAATGCCAGTGACGAACCCTAGTTCCAGACCGTCCGGGCACCAGCCGCTTTGGTTCTTAGCCCAATAATGGACGGCTTTCGGCTCACGAAAGTGCTCATGGACGGCGGAAGCGGATTAAACCTGATCTACGAAGAAACACTCAAGAAGATGGAAATTGATAAAGGCCACATTGAGCAAAGCGGCACAACCTTCAGGGGAATTATCCCTAGTCGGGAGGCACGGTGTGCGGGGAAAATCACACTTGATGTGGTATGCGGCACCCCAGAGAATTATAGGTCCGAAGAAATCGTATTCCAAGTGGCCCCTTTCAGCAGCGGATACCACACCCTTCTAGGGCGGGACGCGTTTGCAAGCTTTCAAGCTGTACCCCATTACCGGTACATGAAGCTTAAAATGCCCGGACCCAATGGAATCATCACTCTAGCTACTGATCCAGACGTCACACTCTGCACCGAAAACAAAACCGTAGCACTAGCCTTGGAAGCACTGTCCGAAGCCCTAGCAACAGAAGAATTAACAATGCTGCGCGCCACCATGGATAGGGACGACGTGATACTCGACAAACGACCCAAGTCCACCTCATTTAAACCCGCAGATGAGATAGTCAAATTCCAAGTCCACCCAACGGACCCCACGAAGACAGCTTCCATTGGGACATAGTTGAGCCCCGCTATGGACGCCGCACTGCGAGACTTCTTACGCGAGAATTGGGAAATGCCGGGCATCTCGCGCGAATTGGCCGAACACAACCTTAACATACTAAAGGGATACAAACCTGTCAAACAGACCCTAAGGCGATTTTCAAAGCCCAAACGGCAAGCCATGGGGGAGGAGCTAGCCAAGCTACTGGAGGCCGGATTCATCAGAGATATCAAACATCCGGATTGGCTGGCGAACTTGGTAATGGTACCAAAGAAGGACAAATCCTGGCGCCTGTGCATCGATTTCAAAGACATTAACAAGGCTTGCCCCAAGGATCCCTTTCCCCTCCCTCACATCGATCAAATCATCGATGACCCAGCAGGACACAACTCACTGTGTTTCCTCGACGCATACTCTGGATACCATCAAATAAAGATGGCAGAGTCCGACCAAGCTGCAACAGCTTTCATAACGCCATATGGCCCTTTCTGCTTCAACACTATGCCTTTCGGGCTTAAGAATGCCGGCGCAACCTACCAACACATGATTCAAACATGCCTGGAAAAGCAAATCGGCAAAACAATGGAGGCATACATGGACGACGTTGTCATAAAAACAAGACACATCGAAACACTAATAGATGACTTGAGGCTTACGTTCGATAACCTACGAACATACGACATCAAGCTGAATCCGGAGGAATGCGTTTTCGGTGTCCCCTGTGGAAAACTGCTGGGCTTCATTGTTTCCAATAGAGGAATTGAAGCTAATCCGGCAAAAATCCGAGCTTTGTCGCAGTTGGCTATACCAACAGACCTCAAACACATCCAGAAACTAGCTGGATGCATGGCTGCTTTGAGCCGCTTTATCTCCAGTTTAGGAGAAAAGGCATTGCCTCTTTACCGCCTTCTTCGGCGCACCGAACACTTTGTGTGGACAGATGCAGCCGCGGCTGGACTCGATGAAATAAAGACCTTATTGGCCAGTAATCCAGTCCTAACAGCGCCAAATATCGGCGAACCTATGCTGCTGTACATAGCTGCAACACATCAAGTTGTAAGCGCAGTACTCGTCGTCGAATGAGAGGTTGATGGATACAAATTCCCTCTACAGAAGCCTGTTTATTACGTATCCACGGTCCTCACCCCATGCAAATCCCGATACCCACACTATCAAAAAATAGCATACGCGGTCTTCATGTCATCCCGAAAGCTACGACACTACTTTCAAGAGTGTTCGATTACGGTGGCCTCTGAAGTACCACTAAACGATATAATAAATAACCGCGATGCCACAGGCCGGATTGCTTAATGGGCCATCGATCTCCTTCCGTTCGACATAACATACAATCCTCGGTGGGCTATCAAGTCACAAGTACTAGCTGACTTCGTCGCCGAATGGACGGAAGCCGAACTCCCTAAAGAGTACGGCGCATATTCTAACTGGATCATGCACTTCGATGGCTCTAAAATGCTGGCCGGATTGGGAGAGGGTGTAGTCTTGACGTCTCCCACCGGAAACACGATCCAATACGTCCTCCAAATATTATACACAGACTCCAACAACGCAGCCGAATATAAGGCTCTATTGCACGGTCTTCGGATGGCAGTCTCTATGGGCATTCAACGCCTAAAGGTGCACGTGGATTCAAACCTCGCAATATCACAAATAAACGGAGACTTTGATGCCAAGGATCCGAAAATGGTGGCCTACCGTAATGCCGTCCTTAAAATGTCATCTCGATTCGAGGGGCTCGAATTTCACCATGTGGCTCGAGAAAACAATCAAGCGGCAGATGTCCTTGCCCGCATCGGCACTAAACGCAACCCTGTCCCACCTAACATATTCCTGGAAAGGCTGTTCAAGCCATCCGTGATATGGGAAGGGGAGTCCGGCAATACCAGCACGGATCCGAATACATCCCCAGATTCCAAACTATTAGACATAATCGGAGGCTCTACCACCAAAATAACATCGCCAGCCCATGAAATAATGGCTATCATCGCCTCGTGGACTGAGCCTTTCTTGGCTTACCTAAATAGGCAGGAGCTCTCCAAAGACCAAAATGAAGCACACTGCATCGTCAGGCGTTCTAAAGCTTACCAAGTCCATGAAGGGGAACTCTATAAGAAAAGTGTGACCGGAGTGCTTCAAAGGTGCATCTCCGAAGAAGAAGGGCGGCAACTCTTGGCTGAAATCCATGCCGGACTGGGCGGGCACCATGCCGGGGCTCGAGCACTAGTCAGCAAGGCCTTCCGTACAGGTTTCTATTGGCTGACAGCCCAAGCAGACGCACAGGACCTTGTCCAACACTGCGTCGGTTGCCAGCTCTTTGCCAATGAGAGTCATATGCCCCCTACCTCTCTCCAAACAATCCCCATAACTTGGCCCTTCACGGTCTGGGGGCTGGATATGGTTGGACCCCTTAAAGGGGGAAGCCACAAGAAAAAAATACTTATTGGTCATGGTAGACAAGTTCACCAAATGGATAGAAGCCAAACCAGTGAAAACGGCCAAATCCGGACCAGTAATAGACTTTATATCCGGGGTCGTACACCGATACGGTGTCCCCCACAACATCATCACCGATAATGGCTCAAATTTCACGGTCGATGAGGTGAAATCTTGGTGCGGCAAAATGGGCATTAAGCTCGACTATGCTTCCGTCTACCATCCTCAAACAAATGGCCAGGTCGAACGGGCAAACGGTCTCATCATGAGCGACATCAAACCCAGACTAGTGCGATCCTTGACAGAGTCGGATATTCATTGGGTCGAGGAGCTTGACTCCGTACTCTGGGGGCTGCGGACCACGCCGAATCGCACCACCGGATATACACCATTTTTTATGGTGTATGGTGCGGAAGCAGTACTACCTTGCGACATAATACATGATTCGCCACGCGTACGCATGTACGAAGAGAAGGAAGCCGAGTTAGATCGGCAAGATAACTTGGATGCCCTGGAGGAGGAGCGCGATGTTGCTAAGGCCCGTTCCGCATTCTATCAGCAACAGGATCGACGATACCAAAGCAGAGAAGTGCAGGACAAAACTTATAATATTGGCGAGCTCGTTCTACGCTTACCGGAGAAGAAGAAGGACAAGCTCAAACCCAAGTGGGAAGGCCCCTTCGTCATCGACAAAGTTCTCACCGGAGGAGCGTACCGCTTACGTAATGCGTCCGACAACAGACTCGAGCCAAACCCATGGAACACGGCCAGACTCCGGAGATTCTACGCCTAGCACCGAACTCAGTGTTCGTCTCCTTACCCCTCCTTTTTTAATTATGCTCCCTCCCTCTTGCTTTCTCGATCTTTTTCCTTTCACACACAGTATTTAATACAGTACGGACCTCCGGACTACTCCGGCCGCACTATGTGTGTAAGCTCTACCTGGGGGCTTCCTATACAGAAGCTAAACATAAATTACTCTCAGGGCCTTTTTGCCCGTCACACATGCTTTTTCCATGTGTGCCTTTTCTTCACCATTATATGCATCAATATGACTTAAGATGTGGCCAAGCTGGGTTGCCTGGCTCCTGTGTTTATGCCCTATGTTCCCGTTAATTCGGCTAGGGCATAAGGGGAGCAGCTTTGTGATTGTTACTGCCGGTTGAGCCAGATGTGTACCTTAGACTGGGTAAAGCCGAAAGCTAGTTTCCTTAAGAGAATATTCGGTCGGTGCACAAAAGATGTCTTTGTTTATCATAACATTAATCCCCAGAAGTTTTGTATCCTGAGCTATGGTTTGCAGTCCGGACCTGTGCCTTGACACATGCTTACCCAGGGAAAGGAACCCTTAACAGAACTATTCTCCCTGGAAAATGTTTCTTACTATCCATGTAATATAACATAACTAGTTGGGTACTTGTCTGTTCAAGAACTTATGACCCCTATGCCTGGTCTCCACGCATACTCTGGTTTTGTATAACCGAGCGGGTATTCAGACACACCCCGGACTCTAGGATCCGGGGGCTGAAGCGAAAAGGTTCGCGATGACAAATGATTTTAATCCGGCTATGGGCTACTTATGTCCATTGAATTACACAGTCACTTGGACTAACTATATTCGTCTTCTATACCATCCAACAGGTTATCTAGCTCACAATCCTATTGAGAATACTTCGCGGCCAATGCCACCTAGTCATATACCAGACTAACGGGAATTTCTTGCCCATCTGGCCCTGCCGGTCCGACTTCGGCCATATGGTTTGGGTCCAGCTTGGTGTAGCGCGTTTTCACCATAGCCCATGCTTCCCTTGCACCCTGCCAGCAGGCTGACATCTTCCACAGTCGGAAGCGCCGCCGTGCTCCTTGAAGCATGTCCACAAGCTCTCCCATGCCATTTGGCAGGAGGTTTGATGGCCACAAGGCCTGCACTACGCCCTGCATCGCCTGCCAAGCTCGCTCGTGCAGCTGTGAGAGGTCTTGCAGTAAATCGCCTGCAGATGCGGGCATCTCCTCCTTAGGGCGACCCATCAGCATTTGTACAAGCAAAACTCTATTAATGCACTTCCCCGCCACACTATGCTATGGTTCGTCTAGGCACTTACCATAAATGCCGCGGCGAAGCCATTTGTTCTCCTTTACGGAGTCCGCCAGCTGCACACGGACATCTTTCAATTCCACGTCCAACCGAACATTGGCATCTTGGAGAGCATTCTTCTCCCGCTTAACTTGTGTAAGAATGCGCTCGCCGGCCTTTAGTTGCCTTTGGAGATGCCACTCGTCATCCCTCCCGCCCTCTGGATTTACTCCGGGGTTATCTACAGAATTTGCTGTTAAATTTGTCATACCAGCCAGTTGCTAACTAGTGCATTTTCATATAATCGAGATAAATGTTACCATATGAGGCCTTTTGGGATTCCTCTAGCTTGGCAACTGTGGCCCTCAGTTGGGTCTTGCACTCCTCTAGCTCCCGAGACAATTTCTCATTCTTATCTACAAGAACCTGCGCATAAATTGATACTTAAAACTGTTGTTTCAACCGTTTCAAGTCTCAGGGGCTACTGCTATACATGCTCATCAAACTTTCTTACCCGTATATCTTTGGTATACTGGACTGTCGCCCGGGCGAGTCCGCTTTGAGCAGCTCGGATGTATGCGTCTCCTGAATTGAAAGCATTAAATGCCTCTTCGGAAAAGATGTTGTTGCGAAGCATGACCCGTTGACGCTGGTGATTCATGGCGCTCTCTACTTCGGAATTCATGGAAGAGAGCATATCTGCGTCCTCTATCAGAGGACTATGCGACATTGGCCCTACCTCCGCCTCCTCTCTCAAAGTCGGTTCTAGAGCCCGACTGGTGGAGGCGTGGTTGGCAGGATCCCCGAATATAGTCTGGATACCCCTCTTCCTGCCAGGATGTAAAGGGCGCTGTTACACTTCAAATAACAACAATTACATGACAGGTTGTTTCCTTACCTCTGTAGAGGCGTGTCGGCCCTAACCGCTTTCCTCTTGAGCCTACCCGATCCGGGCGCCTGTGGCTGACGGGTCCCTAGGGGCTCGGCTCTGCACTCCGAATGTCGCTTCTGCAAAAACATGACGCTTCAGGGATAAGGCGTGACATTAGGAAAGAGTCCTCTTCGGAGCATCGAGTCTTCGGCTTGGCTTACACGCGACGAGGGTAGCAGTCCGGGATAATCAACAGTAATAGCCACTGAGGCGTCGTCGCGGCTCGCCCGATAAAATATCCCGTCGACAAGCTCCACGGCCGCATCTGGGTCTTCTTCGAGTCCTGGATAAAGGGCCCTTTTGGGGTCCTCTGGCTGCGGGGAAGGGCTGGAGATTCCTTCTATGGCCCTCCTCAGTTCCTGCTCGGAAATATCGATGCTGGTAACTTTAGCAAAGAACGCCACAATAAGTGAAGCGAGAAAATAAATGACGACTTACCCAGTTTGGGGGATTATACAGGGAGAATCCGTCCCGCGGTTTGATATGGAGGAAGTCTTCCTCTTCTCCTTTGCATAGGTCGGACAGTATCCTTGCCAGAGCGGTGGGGGAGTCCGGACCCTTACGGCCACAGCGGGTGGCATTGTCTGTCCCGTTGAAGTGCCACATGGGATTGCCCAGATATTGAAGCGGTTGCACTCCCGCATTATGCATATTGCCATGACCTCGTTAGTCCGGATTTAGCCAGTAACTTTATCCTGCTCATCAGGAAATGTATTTCCCTGGAATCCTCTACTTGGGGGCCTCGGGGGCGCCAGCTTAGACGTGCCCTCGGCGGGGTGTTACTGAACTTGGGGAGTCCTGTCCGGACTGGATCCGGAAGGGGAGCATCGTCAATATAAAACCACTCTGAAGCCCAGTTATCTGGTGCCTTCTTGGGAGTGCCGGATAGGTATCCGGTCTTAGCGATACGCCATACTTCGACCCCGCCCACTTGACATAGGGATTCTCCCTGGTTGCGGGGGACAAGGCAGAACAGCTTCTTCCACAATCCAAAATGAGCCTCGCAGCCTAGAAATAGCTCATAAAGGGTGACATACCCTGCTATATGTAGTACAGAGGCTGGGGTTAAGTTGTGCAACTGGAGGCCGTAGAACTGCAGAAGCCCACGAAGGAATGGATGAATAGGAAACCCGACGCCCCTGTAGTGCGAAGCCGCCGAACACGAAGATCTGTCCGGGGAGAAAGGTCTCACCCTGGAACGCGTCGTTGTTGATGATTGAAGGAGCCATCGAGCCTTACAGCGACGACATAGATGAACTCTCAATGAAAGCACCAATGTCGGTGTCAAAACCGGCGGATCTCGGGTAGGGGGTCCCGAACTGTGCATCTAAGGCTAATGGTAACAGGAGACCGGGGACACGATGTTACCCAGGTTTGGGCCCTCTCGATGGAGGTAATACCCTACTTCCTGCTTGATTGATCTTGATGATATCAGTATTACAAGAGTTGATCTACCACGAGATCGTAGAGGCTAAACCCTAAGAGCTAGCCTATGATTATGATTGTTCTTGTCCTGCGGACTAAACCCTCCGATTTATATAGACACTAGAGGGGGCTAGGGTTACACAGAGTCGGTTACAGAGAAGGAGATCTAACATCCGAATCGCCAAGCTGGCCTTCCACGCAAAGGAGAGTCCCATCCGGACACGGCACGAAGTCTTCAATCTTGTATCTTCATAGTCCAACAGTGGCATCCAGGACCAGGGCTGTCCGAATACCCCCTAATCAAGGACTCCCTCAGTGGCATCCAGGACCAGGGCATAAGAACCAGGAGAGGGCATCACTTCCGGGTGGTCGGCCTTGCTCTAGCTGATGTGCTTCTCCGACCAGTGCATAAACTCAAGGGCTCCAGTTGCTACCGCTTGTACTTCTTGCTGCTGTTGCCGTCGGCTGCGTCTGGCGTCAGCTACACTGGTGAACACAACATAGGCTCCCTGCTCTTCTGGATACTCATCTTGTATTGCTCCGACTGGCCGGACCGCCGACTACTGGGGCGGAGGAGACGGCGGGCCGGGAGGCGGCGGATGCAGGAGTCCATCTCCTTTGGCGATTCGGGTGAGCCAATGGCACTTCCAAGTGGTGTGGTTGGACGGCTTCGCGCCGCTGTGGAACATGCAAGGCGCATCGAGAGTCTGCTCGTAGAAGGCGGGCAACCAATTGGGCTTGCCGCCCTTCTGACGATTAGGCGGAGGCTGCCCTTCCGGCTGCTGGTCTTCGACTATTGCCACCGACCAGCTTGCAGAAGCCGGCTGCACGGCCTTGCGCTTGTTGTCGTTCTGCTAATGTCTTCGACTGGAGTCACCAGCCGGGACCCGAGAAGTCAGGGGAGCTATCTTGCCGGATGCATCGACTTGGATCTCCGCCTTCATGGAGGAGTCGGTGGTTGCGTATTTGTCGGCGATGATCAGCAGTTCGTCGAGAGTCGTCAGCTCATCACAGAGGAGTCGGTGCTTGAGGAGGGTGCCCTCTCGGAACCCGGCAGTTAAATATTCGATGGCCTGCACCTCGTGCATGCCCTCGCAGGAGTTGCGCAGCTCGGCCCAGCGCGTGAGGTAGTCGCAAGTCGATTCGCTGGGCCCTTGAACGCACAAGGAGAACCGTCGTGGCTTGGAAGGCCGCTTGTATGTGCTGGTGAAGTTGCGGACGAAGGCCTCGGTGAAATCAACCCATCTGTTGATGCTGCGGGGCTTCAGGCTGTTAAGCCACGTCCGGGCTGTGCCCAGGAGCATGAGCGGGACGTACTTCACAGCAACGCGCTTGTTGCCGTTCGCTATGCTGACGGTCGTGGAGTATTCGACCAGCCAGTCCTCCGGCTTCACAGAGCCGGTATAATTGGGCGTATCCCTTGGGAGGGTGAACCCTCGAGGGAAGGGCTCATCTCAGATTTGGGGGCCAAAACATGGCGGATCCAACGCATCTTCTTCTTCTAGCGCCAGGGAGCGATTAAGGCAGCCGATCCAGTGGCGGGCGTCATTTTCTCCGACTCCTTCCCGGCAGCCAAGGCGGTCGCCGAGTGTCGGGTGTGTGACAGGCGGGGGAGTGGGATGCCTCTCTGCGGATCGCCTCTCCACGCTCGATGGAGAGGTGAGTCCGACTGCGGCTAGCAGCCGGCTTGTTGCCTTTCTTTCTGCGGACGTCACCAGTCGGCGTCCAAGATGTTGCACCATTATCTTGGCGAGGGGGCGGCTCGTCGTTCTGCCGAGTAGGTGCCTCGTTGCGGCAGCCGACTTCTTGCTGCTCGGCGACTGCGTCGAGGAGCTGCTAGACGCGCTCCGTCATGTGACGACGCTCGTCGCCCTCGTACTTGTCCAGCTCGTCTGCCACCGCCTGGTCAGCTCGTTTGTTTCCTTCCGGCGTAGCGTAGACGGGGCGATCTGGCCCGAACGCACCAGCGATGGCCGCGCCATGCAGCCGGATCGAGACGGCACGGCTAGGCCCTTCGGGGGCCTGCATTCCACCAACGGCCCGGTCCATTTCACACCGGTAGGCCTCCGAGAGGCGACGCACGCTGGCCAGTCGGTTGGCGCTCTCAAGAGCCGGACGCGGCGCGCTTCCAGCGCCTCAGCATCCGCATCGGCCGGGATGGGCGCTGACAACTTTCGTAGTGCATCATCGAGTGGGTCTCGAGTGCCTCAGTCCGAGTGCTCACCACTGTTGATGACAAGCACCTCCGTGACGGTGCTCCCTCTGCTGTGCTCGCGAGGGGGCGGCTCGTCGTAGACCACCACATTGGTGGGGAATGCGTCAAGCGATGCCGTGTTGGAGTCAACGATCATTGGGTCGGTGGAGCCAACAGACTCCAAGTCGGCTACAGGCTCGCAGGTGACATGGAGCTAGTCGAGGAGGCTGACGAGGCGGTTCTCAGGGCAGTTGGTGCCTGCGTCGGATGCATGTTCGTCGGAGAGGCTGATCCCGCGACGAGGTCGGCAAGGCAGCTCGTTGCGCAAGCGATCTCCGCGCCATGCAGCGCGTCGAGGCTGATGCCGTCGGGTGTGCTGGGCTGGCTGCGCACGTCCGGAAGGAACAAAGTTCCCGTCTAGAAAAGATCTCCGAATGACGGTGCACCTCACCCCAAGGTGGGCGCCAAATGTCGGGGGTTGGGTGTGACATATGCCAAGCGATGGCTTATCATAGTGGGAGCGAGTAGAACATCGCTGGTGCCTGGAAGCGGGATAAGGCGTAGACACGAACGCCAACACACTTTACCCAGGTTGGGGGCTCTCCTTGGAGATAATACCCCTACTCCTGCTCTGCGGGGTCTTTGCATGATCACTAAGGCACTAGTGAATTCAAGGTGCTCCTTGAGCTGTGAGCTAGATGTTGAAGGAGGCAGGGCTAGCTCTTTTCTTCCTCTAGATATGAGTCTAGGTCTATCAGGTTCGGAACCCTTTGCATGGGTACCCTGGGGGTTTATATAGGCCTACCTCCAGGGGTACAATGGTAACTTGGCCGGGTGCTGGGCCTGGCTATCAGCGTCTCCGGTTGCCGGCTTCTCCACCGGCAGCTAGGGCCCGCCGCCTGGTGGGCCCTCTGACTGGTCCGATACGGAGCCAACAGTCCGCGTCCGCCGCTGGCGGGTCTGGTTGGTGGCCGATCACTGTAGCCATGGCGCTAATGACGCAGACTTGGTTAGGGGAGCGTGGCTACAGTAACGCCGCCTGGTGGGAGATCACTATAGCCACACTACACCCCGTCTGGTTAATGTCATACTGCCTTCGGGGGAGGGTCCGGCCGCCTGCTGGAGGCCGGCCTCCCGTAGTTCCGACTGGTCTGGCTTCGGACGCCTTCCGAGCTCTCTCTGCCCGGTAGGGCCCACCGCCTGTAGGCCGTACCGACAGGCCGTCGTGGGAACAGGGCTCCACCGGTCAGTAGTGGCGTAAAGGGGGGATGGCAACAGTGCCACATCATGCGGGGATCTCCGCCTATACGGGGCACTGTGGTCATGCCAAGCCCGTGATCAGGGGGCAAGGGACTATGCTATAGCCTCACCCTGTCTTGTCTTCTTGATGAGGGGCACAGACTCTGAGGGTGCCTGGTGGCCGCCTGCTAGAAACCGGCCTCTCTGGAGGTCGTCCGCTAGGAGGCGGCCTATCTTGGTGCCGTCTGCCGGTGCTAGGCTGCCTTCGGGCAGCCGGCTGTTCAGGCCAACCGGCCACCAGAAGGCGGTGCTCCATTCTGGAGTCTCATGGGTCGAAGCCGGCCCAAAGTCTTAAAAGGCTCAGGGACTCGGGTTAGCCTACCCGTGGCCCAATACTCCGACATTATTGCATGATCCATCATAGTCATATTGCTTTTTGCATGATCATGTAGTTGACATCGTATTTGTGGCAAAGCCACCTTGATAATTCTTTCATACATGTCACTCTTGATTCATTGTATATCCCGGTACAATGTCGGAGGCATCCACATAGAGTCATATTTTGTTCTAAGTATTGAGTTGTAATTCTTGAGTTGTAAGTAAATAAAAGTGTGATGATCTTCATTATTACCGCATTGTCCCAAGTGAGGAAAGGATAATGGAGACTATGATTCCCCCACAAGTCGGGATGAGACTCTTGACTTTATGAAAAATAAAAGAGGCCAAAGAAGCCCAAAAAAAAGAGGCCAAAGAAGCCCACAAATATAAAAAATGAGAGAAAATGAGAGAAGGGACAATGTTACTATCCTTTTCCACACTTGTGCTTCAAAGTAGCACCATGATCTTCATGATAGAGAGTCTCCTATGTTGTCACTATTATATACTAGTGGGAATTTTACATTATAGAACTTGGCTTGTATATTCCAATGATGGGCTTCCTCAAAATGCCCTAGGTCTTTGTGAGCAAGCAAGTTGGATCCACACCCACTTAGTTTCTTTTGTTGAGCTTTCATACACTTATAGCTCTAGTGCATCCGTTGCATGGCAATCCCTACTCACTCACATTGATATCTATTAATGGGCATCTCCATAGCCCGTTGATACGCCTAGTTGATGTGAGACTATCTTCTCCTTTTTTGTCTTCTCCACTACCACCATTCTATTCCACATATAGTGCTATGTCCAAGGCTCACTGAGGGAGTCCTGGATTAGGGGGTGTCCGGATGGCCGGACTATGACCTTTGGCCGGACTCCCGGACTATGAAGATACAAGATTGAAGACTCCGTCCCGTGTCCGGATGGGACTTTCCTTGGCGTGGAAGGCAAGCTTGGCGATACGATATGAAGATCTCCTCCCATTGTAACCGACTCTATGTAACCCTAGCCCTCTCCGGTGTCTATATAAACTGGAGAGTTTTAGTCCATAGGACGAACAACAATCATACCGTAGGCTAGCTTCTAGGGTTTAGCCTCTCTGGTCTCGTGGTAGATCCACTCTTGTACTACCCATATGATCAATATTAATCAAGCAGGAGTAGGGTTTTACCTCCATCGAGAGGGCCCGAACCTGGGTAAAAACATCGTGTCCCTTGTCTCCTGTTACCATCCGCCTAGGCGCATAGTTCGGGACCCCCTACCCGAGATCCGCCGGTTTTGACACCGACATTGGTGCTTTCATTGAGAGTCCCTCTGTGTCGTCACCTTTAGGCCCGATGGCTTCTTCAATTATCAACCATGACACGGTCCAGGGTGAGACCTTTCTCCCCGGACAGATCTTCGTATTCGGCGGCTTTGCACTGCGGGCCAACTCGCTTGGCCATCTGGAGCAGATCGAAAGCTATGCCCCTGGCCATCAGGTCAGGTTTGGAAGCTTAAATTACACGGCCGACATCCGTGGGGACTTGATCTTCGACGGATTCGAGCCACGGCCGAGCGTGCCGCACTGTCCCGATGGGCATGATCTAACTCTGCCGCCGGACAGCGCCCAGCGTGCCGCTCAGGTGTCCGCTCCGATCATTAGCTCGGAGCCGACTGCGCTAGTCGGGGATGGACGGTTGGACGCCGCCCCGGGAGCCGCAATCTCTATGGCGATAGAGTCGAATACCAGCCTAGTCCTTTGCAAGGCCCGTGACTCCAAGGTGCCGGACTCCGTTCCGGACTCCGTATATTCCGCACCCCTTCCGATCAAACCCAATTGGGCTCCGATCATGGAGTTCACCGCCGCGGACGTCTTTCGGCACTCGCCCTTTGGTGATATCCTGGATTTACTAAAATCTCTCTCTTTGTCAGGAGAGCCCTGGCCGGACTATGGTCAGCAGGGTTGGGATGCGGACGGCAAAGAAATTCGAAACCCACCCACCACCCACTTTGTAGCCACTGTCGATGATCTAACCGACATGCTCGACTTCGACTCCGAAGACATCGACGGTATGGACGCCGATGAAGGAGACGACCAAGAACCAGCACCTATAGGGCACTGGAAAGCCACCTCATCATACGATGTATACATGGTGGACACACCTAAAAGAAATGACAACGAGGATCAAAAGGGCGCAACCAGGGATCGCTCCCTCGAAAAACAATCAAAGCGGCGGCGTAAGCGCCATGCCAAGCCCCACCTCGACAAAGACCCAGCCATAGAGTAGGGCGAATCAACGGAAGACGAACATGCCATCGAGCAACCGTCCAAACAGGGCGGACAATCCGAACAACCCATCCCCGGGAAAGATAATAGTCCGGACGACCTCACGCCGGACAAATTGCTGGAACATCAGAACCTCCACCAAAGGCTCGTTGCCACTGCACGTAGCCTGAAAAAGCAGAAGCAGAGGCTCAAAACAGCGGAAGATGCACTCAGGATCAGATGGGGCAAAGTACTCAATACAGCAGACAAGTACGGCAATAGTCGTCACACAAAGAGCTATCCGAAGCGGAAACTACTACCGGAATTTGCTGAAGAGGCCATAGAGCCCCCACAGTCAAAAAATAAGGAAGCCACAAGGTCGGATAGACGACCCCATGATCGATCTCAAGCAACAAAGGGCGCCACACTCAATACGGCGCGCGATCCGTCCAAGAATTCGCATCAAAAAACTGGCCCAACCAGATCCATCTATGGGCCAAGAAAGCAAGCTCCAGTGAGCAATGCAATGCAAAAAATATCCGAACATTGCGGCACACCTACATATAGGGGCGCCGTACATCCCCTATGTTTTACCGATGAGGTGCTGGATCATGAATTTCCAGCGGGATTCAAGCCCGTGAACATAGAAGCATACGACAGAACAACAGACCCTGGAGTCTGGATCGAGGATTATATCCTCCACATACACATGGCCAGAGGAGATGACCTCCACGCCATAAAATACTTACCCCTTAAGCTCAAAGGGCCAGCCCGGCATTGGCTTAAAAGCCTTCCCGAAAACACCATGGGAAGTTGGGAAGCGCTCGAGGATGCTTTCCGGGCAAATTTTCAAGGGACCTTTGTCCGACCTCCGGATGCAGATGATCTGAGTCATATAACTCAGCAGCCCGGAGAGTCAGCCCGGAAACTCTGGAACATATTCCTTACTAAAAAGAATCAGATAGTCGATTGTCCGGACGCCGAGGCCCTAGCAGCTTTCAAACAGAGCGTCCGAGACGAATGGCTCGCCAGACACCTCGGCCAAGAAAAGCCAAAAACAATGGCCGCATTAACAAGCCTCATGACCCGCTTTTGCGCAGGAGAGGATAGCTGGTTGGCAAGAAGCAGTACCAGTGACCCGAGCACATCCAAGCTCAGGGATGGAAACGGGAAACTTTGCCGTTACAAAGAAAAGCACCGAATCAAGGATAACAGCCCGATGAGCACGACAGTCAACGCCTGATTCAAAAGCTCTCGGCAAAATCAGAAAAAGCCGCCACCCAAAGATGACAGGGACGAGCTGTCTAACCTCAACAAAATCCTGGACAAAATATGTCAAATCCACAGTACTCCCGGGAGACCTGCAAACCATACCCACAGAGATTGTTGGTTCTTCAAGCAGTCCGGCAAACTCAACGCCGAACACAAGGGGCTCGACACACCAAGCGAGGATGACGACGCAGCCCACAAGCAGAACACTGGAGAACAAAAGAAGTTCCCACAAGAAGTCAAAACAGTAAATTCACTTCAGATGACAAAAGGGAAAAACAGAAAGGCGCTTGCAAAGACACGCGCCATACGGCCAGCCCCAGAGGATCATCGCCACTGGTTGTTACAACCAATCACCTTTGATCATCAGGATTACTCCAGAGGAGCCCGGAACGCAGGCTGGACTGCCTTGGTCTTGAATCTGATTATTGACGGACTCCAATTTACACAAGTCCTTATGGATGGCGGCAGTGACTTAAACCTGTTATATCAGGACACAATCCGCAAACTAGGGGTAAACCCAGCTATAATCCGCCATGGCAACACTTCCTTTCAAGGAGTCACGCCTTGTCCAGATACCTAGAGTATGGGTTCCCTTTCGTTATAAGTCACGTTCGGCTCACCCGACAACTTCCGAAGCGAAAAGCTAACATTCCACATAGCCCCATTCGTAAGTCGCTATCAAGCGCTACTGGGACGTGAAGCTTTCGCCCGCTTTAACGCAATACCGCATTATGCATCCCTTACACTTAAAATGCCCAGCCCACGAGGCATCATCTCATTACAGGGGAATAACAATTGACCCCCAAAGTACGGGTAAAGGTGCGGCCTCCTGGATAGCCGCCCACTAATCCAGCCCTACTATCCCGGACATGGCTCGACGAGTCCGGCGTAAACGTACATATGCTTAATAGCCGCATAACCCTATACAAGGGGCTCCGCGTGTTTACGCCAGGAGACAATATGGCTCAATTCTTGCTCCAACTATATTTTGTTTATTTTAATATAGATTTCTCGCACGCTTATTTTTACTAAGTTCCTCTCTTTCGCAGACGAACATCGTGCTACGCCCGTCCAGGATACGGCACAACAAAGACACACGCGCAGACGTGCAGCAGGGACCCGTTTCAAGGATTCTTTTCAGATTAAGACCCTGCGTAAACCTTTTTTACTGTCTCTTGTTGACAACATCCCCCGGTTTTCGCTATAACCGAGGAGGAGGCTGGCGTCTTGGCATGTGGCCACGCCAGAATTTTGCGCGTACCTGGACACCAGGGGCTTTTTTTTACCAAGGGCTCTATTTCGGCCCGTCTTCATAAAGACCGAATACCTTAGGGAGTGTTCGGCGTCGCGAGTTTGGCCTTATATGCATCAGCTCCGAATCATGTCTTTGGTCAAATGTTGGGTTTGCCCGGCTCCTGTGTTTTGCTGCCTTACGTTCCGTTATATCGGCTAACGCGGCACCAGGAGAACTACTGCGATTGTGCCCCGGTTCGGCCAGGCGAGCACCTCAGTAGAGAAAGCCGAAAACTAACTGTCATGATATAGCGAGAGACTGGTCAACCACTCGATGACTTTCAGAATCTTTAGGATTCCTCCGCATTAACGAAGGGCTGCTTCCCGGCTAGGCACACTCGCGCCCCGAATTCGGGTGAGCGCGATGCCCCTAGGGGCTATTCAGTAGCCCCACTGTCAAACTCTTATGGCTAAGTGAAAGTGAGAAAGCATTATAGTCTGGTTGCCTAGTTCGCTGCGCCACCACCTCCTTTATAGGACCAAGACGTTGGATTAAGTGTGAAAAGGTGCCTTTTTGCGAACACCCCCGCATTCTATGTGTGGGGGCTGAAGCCAACGACTGCCATCTTTCAGGTTATATACACATATACATTAAACGGCCGCACAGGAGGCATCATATTTCTTGCAAGCACAAGTATAAAAAGCCTTTATATTCTATCAAAATATTAGTTTTACAATAGTACACGCTATTCGAACACAACATCCTTCGAGCACTGCGACTCTATTAAACGAGCGCCATGAAGAACTTCCTCAAAGTAGTGCTTGGCAGGTACTCGGCTTTCGTCCGAATCCCGGGATGCAACAACACTGGCCTTCATATCCGCCCAATATGTTTTGACACGGGCAAGAGCCATCTGTGCGCCCTCTATGCACGCCGACCTCTTCATTGCATCAGCATGCGGCACCGAACCAAGGAACTGCTGCACCAAGCCAAAGTAACTCTTCGGCTCCGGCTTCTCCGGCCACAGACGACTCGCAACATACCTCATGGCGAGTCCGGATAACCTGTTCAGCTCCGCCCAGGCGGCCAAATGGTCGGATACCGAAAGTGGGCGTTCTGGATTGTGGAACTGCGACCAAAAAAGCTCTTCCAATCCATGGTCACCTCGGCCGCGGAAGTGTTCGGTCGCGTCTGCCGCACTAGCTGCCAAATCTAGATAAGTGTTTTCCGCAGTCCACTGCCGGTCTAACGGAGCATACTTGGGGTCTCCAAACTTCATCCGCAGCATATAGGGCTTTCCAGCCGTGATATCTCTGGCCTGACACATCTCCTCCTTCATAGCTCTCATTGCAGAGCGAGTATCCTTGGCCTCGGCAGTGATCTTTTCAAGATCCTTCTGAGCTGCCTTATCTCCTTGTTCAAGAAATTTACAGCGGTTAGCAGCATCCTTCAATTTTATAGCCATCTCGGCCATTACTCTCTTGCTCTGGCAATGAGCAGCCAGTTCGGCTTTTAGCTCTTCAGCCGCCTTCACGGCAGATGCATCACTTTTACTCGCTTGTTCCTTGGCTCGGGCAAGTTCCGCCCGAAGGTTCTCCACGACAGCAGCACTATCTGCATCAAGCACATATCTTATAAGGCACGCGCACCAAACTCCTCTTATCAGATGTCTTTGGAACATACCTTGTTCCTCATCTAGCCGCTTATTCACAAGCGCGATGTCGGCATCCGCCACGTCAAGTTGCCGCTTTAGCTCGGCAGATTCATCAGTCCGGCTAGCCACCGAACGCCTCGCCACCTTCATAAAACAGGTGACATATTATACTTGGGGTTATGATCCTCTACGCGCCGTCACTCTTGACGACACACAGAGTCTTAGGGGCTACTATTTATACAGGGCGCATTTAATATGCGGCTCTACCAAAAGGTACACCTTTTTACGTACCTCAAAGCCTGTTAGTAAACTCCTGCAGCCTCGTACAATCCGCTTTCCGCGGATGAAATCCTTCCAATCACCGTATTTATCAACATACGGTGTTCTTCTGAGATGGACGCCCTCCCAAGCAGATCCTTCAGCCCCTCCGACCGCGCACCAGAGGGTGCCGGACTAGCCTGATGACCTTTTTCAGGGTCCGGACTTGGAAAAACCCTTCGAAATGACACCTGGGGGTCGCCTGCCTCGTGAGACGGTGCAACAAGGGGAGGCGTTTCGCTCTCTATCATCTCCGGACGAAGATCCCCTAAAGATGAGCTCTGCCGATAAGGGTTGAGATCCGAACTGCAAGGTAATATTTCGGTTATCTTCCTCAGAAATAAAACAGGAATGTCATTCATTATGGAACCCCTCCCTTCACTTACGGCTCGGGGGAGAGCGGGTCCCCTTGAGGGCGCAATTCGGCCGGGGCGTTCTCCGGCGCCGAACCCTCTGGCGAAGATTTCTTTCCCCGTTTTGAGGCCATCACCTCCGGGTCTTCAGAGGTAGTCCTTTTCTTTCCCTGGTCGGGGGAATTTTCGATTCCTCCCTTCCTAACAGCCTCCTTCGCGAAGCCGGTAACTCCTTGGTTCCCCCCTTCGCCTTCTGCCAAAAGCACGACCTCCAGCATCCTGGTTAGCATGGGATTCGGCGCGGTCTCAGGCAGGGGGGCTGGACACCTGATAAGCTTTGCCTTCACTATCCACTCCTGTTCAAAGGACAACTCTGTGAAGGGTAAATTTTATGATGGAAACACGGGTGGCATGTCCAAATATGGAGCTACTTACTCGAGCGTCCGGGCGATTGCAGCTCAGACCTGCGTCCTCGGACAAATCCGGACACCTTGCTTGTGATCCGAAGAACAATTTGTACATCTCCACGGGCGTCGTGCCCATAAAGTGTTGGAGGACTCGCGGTCCTTCCGGATTGAATTCCCACAGGCGGAGAGGGGCGACGTTTGCAGGGCAGTGTGCGGTGAATCAGCATAACTTGCGCCACTACGGTCAAATTGATATCTCTTTCTAGAAGATCTCGAATGCGGTCCTGCAGCAAGGGCACGTCTTTGGGCGGCCCCCAGATAAGCCCTTCATTGACCCATGATGCTAGCCATGGTGGGGGACCTGAGCGAAAAGTAGGTGGCGCCACCCATGTGGTGCCCCTGGGGGCTGTGATGTAAAACCAGTCCCGTTGCCATAAGCCGAACTCCTCTTGAAAAGAGCCCTTGGGCCATGGAGCGTCGGCCATCTTGCTTATTATAGCTCCTCCGCACTTAGCATGCTGCCCCTCGATCATCTTCGGTTCCACCTTGAAGGTTCTAAGCCACAATCCGAAGTGAGGAGTAATATGGAGGAAGGCCTCACACACGACAATGAATGATGAGATTTGGAGGATGGACTCCGGAGCTAAGTCGTGGAACTCCAACCCGTAATAAAACATAAGCCCCCTCACGAAGGGATCAATCGGGAAGCCTAGCCCCCGAAGGAAGTGAGATGTGAACACCATGCTCTCACCGGGCTGGGGAGTGGGAATGGCCTGCCCTTGAGCAGGCAACCTATGCGAGATTTCGCCGGTTAGATACCTGGCATCTCTCAGCTTTCACATATCTTCTTCCGTAAAGGAGGAAGGCATCCACCGGCCTTGAAGGTCGGAACCAGACATCGTCAAAGGTCCGAAGCGCCTAAAACTAGAGCTTTGGGTGTTGGAACTCGAAGCGAGGGGCGGATTCGATTGGATTGAAAAGAAAGGATTCGAGCCTTGGTCTCTTTATAAAGGAGTTGAATACCAAGAGCCCTCCCCGTAACCGTTTGGGACTCGCTTTCAATTAGGAAGTCATACCAAAGGCACGGTTGGGTTACCCACGCCCGTATTGATGAGAATCCTGGAATAAGGGGACACGATCTCTGCTTTGACAAGACGTGCCTAGGAAACCGCCTCGCTAAACGCGCTGAGGTGGAACAGTAAAACGATTTGAATAAAAGCCTGGCCATGGCGTGATGTCACGCTGCGGAATACGTATGCAGATTAGATTGGTGCAAATATTATTCTCTCTACGGTGGTATGTGGAACTTATTTTGCAGAGCCACACACTATCCTTGTGTTCAACATCTTCTATGAAGTATTCGCAGGAGGAACCGGTCTTGCAATGCCGAAGACAATTTGCGCGCCCGACTCGTCGTCATTGAAGCCTGGTTCAGGGGTTACTGAGGGAGTCCTGGATTAGGGGGTGTCCGGATGGCCGGACTATGACCTTTGGCCGGACTCCCGGACTATGAAGATACAAGATTGAAGACTCCGTCCCATGTCCGGATGGGACTTTCCTTGGCGTGGAAGGCAAGCTTGGCGATACGATATGAAGATCTCCTCCCATTGTAACCGACTCTGTGTAACCCTAGCCCTCTCCGGTGTCTATATAAATCGGAGAGTTTTAATCCGTAGGACGAACAACAATCATACCATAGGCTAGCTTCTAGGGTTTAGCCTCTCTGATCTCGTGGTAGATCCACTCTTGTACTACCCATATCATCAATATTAATCAAGCAAGAGTAGGGTTTTACCTCCATCGAGAGGGCCCGAACCTGGGTAAAAACATCGTGTCCCTTGTCTCCTATTACCATCCGCCTAGACGCACAGTTCGGGACCCCCTACCCGCTGGCTCATGTATTGCGTGACAGTTGAAAAAGTTTGAGAACATTAAAGTATGAAACAATTGCTTGGCTTGTCATCGGGGTTGTGCATGATTTAAATATTTTGTGTGATGAAGATAAAGCATAGACAGACTATATGATTTTGTAGGGATAGCTTTCTTTAGCCATGTTATTTTGAGAAGACACGATTTCTTTGTTAGTATGCTTGAAGTATTATTGTTTTCATGTCAATATGAACTTTTATCTTGAATCATTTGGATCTGAACATTCATGCCACAATAAAGAAAATTACATTGAGAATTATGCTAGGTAGAATTACATTGAGAATTACATTGAGAAAATTTTTGTTTTTATTTTACCTACTCAAGGACGAGTAGGAATTAAGCTTGGGGATGCCTGATACGTCTCCAACATATCTATAATTTTTGATTGTTCCATGCTATTATATTACCCATTTTGGACGTTTATGGGCTTTACTATACACTTTTATATCATTTTTGGGACTAACCTATTAACCGGAGGCCCAACCCAAATTGCTATTTTTTTTGCCTATTTCAGCGTTTCGAAGAAAAGGAATATCAAACGGAGTTCAAACAGAATGAAACCTTCGGGAGAGATCTTTTTGGAACAAACGCAATCCAGGAGACTTGGACTGGACATCAAGAAGCAGCCGAGGTAGCAACGAGGCAGGAGGGCACGCCCTAGGGGGGTGGGCGCGCCCCCACCCTCATGGGACCCTCGTGGCTCCCCTAACTGATGTCCTTCGCCTATATATATCTACGTACCCCGAAAACATCCAGGAGCACCACGAAAACCTATTTCCACCGCTGCAACCTTTTGTACTCGTGAGATCCCATCTTCGAGCCTTTTCCGGCGCTCCGCCGGAGGGGGAATCGATCACGGAGGGCTTCTACATCATTGCCAAGGCCTCTTCAATGAGTTGTGAGTAGTTTACCATAGACCTTTGGGTCCATAGTTATTATCTAGATGGCTTCCTCTCTCTCTTTGAATCTCAATACAATGTTCTCCTCAATCTTCCGGGAGATCTATTCGATGTAACTCTTTTTGCGGTGTGTTTGTCGAGATCCAATGAATTGTGGGTTTATGATCAAGTTTATCTATGAGAAATATTTGAATCTCCTCTGAATTCTTTTATGTATGTTGGGTTATCTTTGCAAGTCTCTTCGAATTATTAGTTTGGTTTGGCCTACTAGATTGATCTTTCTTGCAATGGGAGAAGTGCTTAGCTTTGGGTTCAATCTTGTGGTGTCCTTTCCTAGTGACAGCAGGGGCAGCAAGGCACGTATTTTATTGTTGCCATCGAGGATAAAAAGATGGGGTTTTACATCATATTGCTTGAATTTATCCCTCTACATCATGTCATCTTGCCTAATGCGTTACTCTGTTCTTATGAACTTAATACTCTAGATGCATGCTGGATAGTGGTCAATGTGTGGAGTAATAGTAGTAGATGCAGGCAGGAGTCGGTCTACTTGTTGCGGACGTGATGTCTATATACATGATCATGCCTAGATATTCTCATAACTACGCACTTTTCTATCAATTGCTCGACAACAATTTGTTCACCCACCGTAATACTTATGCTATCTTGAGAGAAGCCACTAGTGAAACCTATGGCCCCGGGTCTATTTTCCATCATATAAGTTTTCATCTACTTTATTCTGTAATCTTTAATTTCCAATCTATATCATAAAAATACCAAAAATATTTATCTTATCTTATTATCTCTATCAGATCTCACTTCCACGAGTGGCCGTGAAGGGATTGACAACCCCTTTATCGCATTGGTTGCGAGGTTCTTATTTTGTTGTGTAGGTACGAGGGACTTGCGTGGAGCCTCCTATTGGATTGATACCTTGGTTCTGAAAAATGAGGGAAATACTTACGCTACTTTGCTGCATCACCCTTTCCTCTTGAAGGGAAAACCAACGCAGTGCTCAAGAGGTAGCAGTGACAGACCTCTTGCAGGAGAAGATGCAGATGTTATGAACATTTGACAAGCTCGGTATGATGACTACTTGATAGTTTAGTGCGCCATGCGTCACGGCCTAGAACCGGGACTTCAAAAATGTTTTGAATGCCATGGAGCATATAAGATGTTCCAAGAGTTGAAATTAGTATTTCAGACTCATGCCTGTGTCGAGAGGTATGAGACCTCTGAAAAGTACTTTGACTATAAGATGGAGGAGAATAGCTCTCTAGTGAGAATGTGCACAGAATGTCTGGGTACTACAATCGCTTGAATCAAGTGGGAGTTAATCTTCCAGATAAGATAGTGATTGACAGAGTTGAAGGAAATATGCCCTAGAGGCAATAATAAAGTTGTTATTTATATTTCCTTATATCATGTTAAATGTTTATTATTCATGCTAGAATTGTATTAATCGAAAACATAGTACATGTGTGAATACATAGAAAAAACAAAGTGTCCCTAATATGCCTCTACTTGACTAGCTCGTTTATAAAGATGGTTATGTTTCCTAACCATAGACATGTGTTGTCATTTGATGAACGGGATCACATCATTAGGAGAATGATGTGATGGATAAGACCCATTCGTTAGCTTAGCATTATGAATGTTTCAGTTTCATTGCTACTGCTTTCTTCATGACTTATACATGTTCCTCAGACTATGAGATTATGCAACTCCCGAATACCGGAGGAACACCTTGTGTGCTATCAAACGTCACAACATAACTGGGTGATTATAAAGATGATCTACAGGTGTCTCCGAAGGTGTTTGTTGGGTTGGCATAGATCGAAATTAGGATATGTCACTCCATGTATCAGAGAGGTATCTCTAGGCCCTCGCGGTAATGCTCATCACAATAAGCCTTGCAAGCAATGTAACTAATGTATTAGTTACGGTATGAAGCATTATGGAATGAGTAAAGAGACTTGCTGGTAATGATATTGAACCAGGTATGATGATACCGATGATCGAATCTTGGGCAAGTAACATACTGATGACAAAGGGAACAACGTATGTTGTTGTGCGGTTTGACCGATAAAGATCTTCGTAGAATATGTAGGAACCAATATGAGCATCTAGGTTCCGCTATTGGTTATTGGTCGCAGATGTGTCTCGATCATGTCTACATAGTCTCGAACCCGTAGGGTTCGCACACTTAATGTTCGATGATGATTTGTATTATGAGTTATGTGTTTTTGATGACCGAAGTTTGTTCAGAGTCCTGGATGCGATCATGGACGTGACTAGGAGTCTCAAAATGGTCGATACATAAAGATTGATATATTGGAAGGCTATGTTTGGACACTAGAAAGGTTTCAAAATGGTTCAGGCATTTTCCGGAGTACTGGGAGGTTACCGGAACCCCCCGGGGGATTAATGGGCCTTCAAGAGCCTTAGTGGAAGAGAGGAGGCAGTGGCCAGGTGGAGGCGCGCGCCCCTAGCCCAAACCGAATTGGACTAGGGGAGGAGGCATAGCCCCCATTTCCTCTTTCTCCTCCACCTCTTTCCCTCTCTCCCTTTCTTGGAAAAGGAATGGGACTCCAACTAGGATTAGGAATCTTAGTTGGACTACCCCTATAGGCGCGCCCTCCTAGGCTATCGCCCCCCTCCCTTCCTCCTTTATATACGGCGGCATGGGGCACCCCAAAGCATAACAGTTATTCTCTTAGCCGTGTGCGGTGCCCCCTCCACAGTTTAACGCCTCGGTCATATCGTCGTAGTGCTTAGGCAAAGCCCTGCGCCGGTTACATCATCAACACCGTCGCCACGCCGTCATGCTGACGGAACTCTCCCTCGTCCGCAAATGGATCAAGAGCTTGAGGGACGTCATCGTGTTGAACGTGTGCTGAACACGGAGGTGACGTACATTTGGTACTTGAATTGGTTGGATCGTGAAGACGTTCGACTACATCAACCACGTTAATAAACACTTCTACTTCCGGTCTATGAGGATACATGGACACACTCTCCCGTCTCATTGCTATGCATCTCCTAGATAGATCTTGCGTGATCATGGGAAAATTTTGAATTACTACGTTCCCCAACAAGAGTTCTCTAGTCACTATCACTAAGCTACTAGAACTTCGTGATGAACTATAATATGCAAGGGATGACGAAAATGATTCCCGAGCTCTTTGCAATGCTTAAATCGGCGAAGGTAGAAATCAAGAAAGAGCATCAAGTGTTGATGGTTGACAATACCACTAGTTTCAAGTAAAAGGGCAAGGGAAAGAAAGGAAACTTCAAGAAGAATGGCAAGCAAGTTGCTACTCCCATGAAAAAGCCTAAAGCTAGACCCAAGCCTGAAATTGAGTGCTTCTACTTCAAAGGAAATGGTCACTGGAAGCAGAACTGCCCAAAACATTTGGCAGATAAGAAGGATGGCAAAGTGAACAAAGGTATATTTGATATATAGGTTATTAATGTGTACCTTACTAGTGTTTGTAGTAGCCCCTGGGTATTTGATACCAGTTCAGCTGCTAAGATTAGTAACACGAAATAGGAGTTACAGAATAAACAGAGACTAGTTAAGGGCGAGGTGACAATGAGTGTTGGAATTGATTCCAAGGTTGATATGATCAAACATCGCACACTCACTCTACCTTCGAGATTAGTGTTGAACCTAAATAAATGTTATTTGGTGTTTGCGTTAAGCTGAATATAATTAAATCATGTTTATTGCAATGTGATTATTCATTTAAGTCAGAGAATAATTGTTGTTCCTTTTACATGAATAAAACCTACTATGGTCATACACCCGATATAAATGGTTTATTGAATCTCGATAATAGTGATACACATATTCATAATATTAATGCCAAAAGATGCAAAGTTGATAATGATAGTGCAACATACTTGTGGCACTGGCATTTAGATCATATTGGTGTAAAGCGCATGAAGAAACTCCATGCGGTTGGATTTGGAATCACTTGATTATAAATAATTTGATGCTTGCGAACCATGCCTCATGGGCAAGATGACTAAAATTCCATTCTCCGAAACAATGGAGCGAGCTAATGACTTATTGGAAATAATACATACCAATGCATGTGATCCAATGAGTGTTGAAGCACGCGGCAGTTATTGTTATTTTCTGACCTTCACAGATGATTTAAGCAGATACATGTATATCTACTTAATGAAACACAAGTCTGAAACATTTGAAAAGTTCAAAGAATTTCAGAGTGAAGTGGAGAATCATTGTAATAAGAAAATAAAGTTTCTACGATCTGAACATGGAGGCGAGTATTTGAGTTACGAGTTCGGCCTTCATTTAAAACAATGTGGAATAGTTTCACAATTCACGCCACCTGGAACACCACAGCGTAATGGTGTGTCCGAACGTCGTAACCGTACTTTATTAGATATGGTGCGATCTATGATGTCTCTTACCGATTTATCACTATCATTTTAGGGGTTATGCATTAGAGACAACTGCATTCACATTAAATAGGGCACCATCTAAATCCGTTGAGATGACACCGTATGAGCTGTGGTTTGGCAAGAAACCTAAGCCGTTGTTTTTTAAGTTTGGGGCTGCGATGCTTATGTGAAAAAGCTTCAGCCTGATAAGCTCGAACCCAAATTGGAGAAGTACGTCTTCATAGGATACCAAAAAGAAACTGTTGGGTACACCTTCTATCACAGATCTGAAGGCAAGATCTTTGTTGCTAAGAATGGGTCTTTTCTAGAGAACGAGTTTCTCTCGAAAGAAGTGAGTGGGAGGAAAGTAGATGAGGTACTTGTACCTTCTCTCAAATTGGAAAATAGCTCATCACATAAATTAGTTCCAGTGATGTCTACACCAACTAGAGAGGAAGCTAATGATAATGATCATGAAACTTCAGATCAAGTTACTACCGAACCTTGTAGGTCAACCAGAGCATGTTCCGCACCTAAGTGGTATGGTAATCCTGTTCTGAAAGTTATGTTACTAGACCATGACGAACCTACGAACTATGAGGAAGTGATGACGAGCCCAGATTCCGCAAAATGGCTTGAGGCCATGAAATCTGAGATAGGATCCATGTATGAGAACAAAGTATGGACTTTGGTTGACTTGCCTGATGATCAATGAGCCATAGAGAATAAATGGATCTTCAAGAAGAAGACTAACGCTGATGGTAATGTTACTGTCTACAAAGCTCAACTTGTTGCGGAAGGTTTTCGACAAGTTCAAGGAGTTGACTACGATGACACTTTCTCACCCATACCGATGCTTAAGTCTATCGAAATCATGTTAGCAATTGCCGCAATTTATGATTATGAAATCTGGCAAATGGACGTCATAACGACATTCCTTAATTGATTTCTTAAAGAAGAGTTGTATATGATGCAACCAGAAGGTTTTGTCAATCCTAAAGATGCTAACAAAGTGTGCAAACTTCAGCGATCCATCTATGGACCGGTGCAAGCATCTCGGAGTAGGAATATACACTTTGATAAGGTGATCAAAGCATATGGTTTTATACAGACTTGAAGTGAAGCCTGTATTTACAACAAAGTGAGTGGGAGCTCTGTAGCTTTTCTAATATTATATGTGGATGACATATTGTTTATTGGAAATGATATAGAATTTTTGGATAGCATAAAGGGTATTTGAATAAGAAATTTTCAATGAAAAACCTCGGTGAAGCTGCTGACATATTGAGAATCAAGATCTATAGGGATAGATCGAGACGCTTAATAGGACTTTCACAAAGCATATACCTTGACAAAGTTTTGAAAAAGTTCAAAATCGATCAGTTGAAGAAAAGGTTCTTGCCTATGTTGCAAGGTGTGAAGTTGAGTAGGACTCAAAGCCCGACCACGACAGAAGATAGAGGGTGAAGGAAAATCATTCCCTATGCCTCAGACATAGGTTCAATAAAGTATGCCATGTTGTGTAACAAACCTGTTGTGTACCTTACCATGATTTTGGCAAGGGGGTACAATAGTGATCCAGGAGTAGATCACTAGACAACAGTCAAAATTATCCGTAGAAGACTAAGGAAATATTTCTCGGTTATGGAGGTGATAAAGAGTTCGTCGTAAAGAGTTACGTCAATGCAAGCTTTTACACTGATCCAGATGACTCTTAGTCTCAATCTGGATACATATTGAAAGTGGGAGCAGTTAGCTAGAGTAGCTCCATGCAGAGCATTGTAGACATAGAAATTTGCAAAATACATACGAATCTGAATGTGGTAGACCTGTTGACTAAACTTCTCTCACAAGCAGAACATGATCACACCTTAGTACTCTTTGGGTGTTAATCACATAGCGATGTGAACTAGATTATTGACTCTAGTAAACCCTTTGAGTGTTGTCACATGGCGATGTGAACTATGAAATTAATCACATAAAGATGTGAACTATTGGTGTTAAATCACATGTCGATGTGAACATTATTGACTCTAGTGCAAGTGGGAGACTGAAGGAAATATGCCCTAGAGGCAATAATAAAGTTGTTATTTTATATTTCCTTATATCATGATAAATGTTTATTATTCATGCTAGAATTGTATTAACCGGAAACTTGATACATGTGTGAATACATAGACAAAACACCATGTCCCTAGTAAGCCTCTACCAGACTAGCTCGTTACTCAAAGATGGTTAAGTTTCCTAAGCATAGACATGTGTTATCATTTGATGAACGAGGTCACATCATTAGGAGAATGATGTGATGGACAAGACCCATCCGTTAGCTTAGCATGTTGATCCTTCAGTTTTATTGCTATTGCTTTCTCCATGTCAAATACATATTCCTTCGACTATGAGATTATGCAACTCCTGGATACTGGAGGAATACCTTGTGTGCTATAAAACGTGACAACATAACTGGGTGATTATAAAGATGCTCTACATGTATCTCCAGAGGTGTTTGTTGGGTTGGCATAAATCAAGATTAGGATTTGTCACTCTGAGTAACCGAGAGGTATCTCTGCGCCCTCTCGGTAATGCACATCATAATAAGCCTTGCAAGCAATGTGACTAATGAGTTAGTTGCAGGATGATGTATTACAGAACGAATAAAGAGACTTACCGGTAACGAGATTAAACTAGGTATGTAGATACCGACGATCGAATCTCGGGCAAGTAACATACCAATGACAAAGGGAATAACGTATGTTGTCATTATGGTACGACCGATAAAGATCTTCATAGGATATGTGGGAACCAATATGAGCATCCAGGTTCCGCAGTTGGTTATTGACCGGAGAGGTGTCTCGGTCATGTCTACATAGTTCTCGAACTCGTAGGGTCCACGTGCTTAACGCTTGATGACGATTTTGTATTATATGAGTTATGTGATTTGGTGACCGAATGTTGTTCAGAGTCCCGGATGAGATCACGGAGATGATGAGGAGTCTCGAAATGGTCGAAGGTAAAGATTCATATATTGTACGATGATATTCGGACACCGGAAGTTTCCCGGGGGTACCGGGTACATATCGAGTCACCGGAAGGGGTTCCGGGCATCCCCCCGACAACTACATGGGCCTAATGGGCCAAGAAGGGGACATGCCAGCCCCTAGGGGGCTGGTGCGCCCCATGTAGGCCGAAATAGGAGGGGGATGAAAGAGGGGAAGAGAGAAAGGAAGGGGAGCAATTCGACATCCCCCTTCCTTCTCTCCTCCCTCCTCCTTCCTCCACCAGATGAATATGGAAGGGGGGAGGCCGAGTTGGGAGGCGCCCAAGTAGGATTCCTCCTACTTGGGTGCCCCCTTGGCTGCCTCTCCTTTCCTCCAACCTGTATATATGAAGGGAGGCACCGCTAGAACACTGACCAATAATTGTTAGCCATGGGTGGTTCCCCCCTCCATAGTTTACGACTCTAGTCATATCTTTGTAGTGCTTACGCGAAGCCCTGCACAGTTCACTTCACCATCACCGTCACCACGCTGTCGTGCTGACGGAACTCTCCCTTGACACTTTGCTGGATCAAGAGTTTGAGTGACATCATCGAGCTGAACGTGTGCAGAACTCGGAGGTGCCGTACGTTCGGTGCTTGATCGGTTGGAATGAGAAGAAGTCCGACTACATCAACCACGTTGTCAAACGGTTCCGCTTTCGATCTATGAGGGTACATGGACACACTCTCCCCTTCTCGTTGCTATGCATCTCCTAGATAGATCTTGCATGAGCGTAGGAATTTTTTGAAACTGCATGCTACGTTCCCCAACATCCCCGCCTCTCGCTAACGGCTATCTCCATGCCATGCTGGCGCGCGTAATCATCGTCAATTCTGTATCCAACCATAATTAGCACTGTATTTTCATGATCGTGCCAAGTTTTTGCACCACTTCGATGTATGCTACAACTTCTAGCACCAAAGTGACCATTTGCGTCAAGTTCTAGCATCACCAGTGTAATTGACTCTTCTTTAGTAAGCATGGCAACTTCACCCACTTCAGTTTTTTTGCTAGAATTTGCCATGCTTCTAGAAGGAATTTGTCGTCCTCTCTTTTGTTCTATAAACAATGTCTCCGCATTCCAAAAAAAAGCATGGATGGTTGATGCACCATCTCCATTTCAAAAAAGAAAGGTTTCATGATGGCCTTTGTGATTTACTTGAGTCACTACGACAGCAGCACTATTAAGAGGGGTGCAGGCGTGCAACTTAGAGGTATTATGGAAATCAACTGCACATAAACTGACTAAAATGGACCCATAAAACATCCCCGTTATTTGATAGAGATAGCCCCGAAGTTGTGATTTTTATTCACATGAAAAGACTGCATGGAGCCTTAGGGGAAACTCTGACCCTCTAAGGTCCACCCCCTACAAACAGCATTCGGGGCAACCAGAAGGTTTGCTTACCGATCCTAATTCTCTGTGTATCCTGAAACATGCCTTGACCGTCCGGGGCAAATAGTTGCACACTTGTATGCAACCCTTGTGGTTAGCTTAGAAAATGCTCAGTGCCTTCAGGGTTCGGACCCTCCTGGGTGCATAGATTCTGCACATAATGGTTGGGATTTGGGGCCACCTAAAAAGGCCCCCTTCTTCCGTGCGGAAAAAAGTGACAACTCTACTCTCTCTCTCCTCCATTGATTCTAACTCAATTTTCTTTGAGAACTCTCTTTGCTTCCACTCAAATTGTTGATCTTTTGAGGAGTGAAAAAGAAGTGCCTAATCTATACTTCCACCAAAGAAAAAGTTGATTCCTCCTTGTTTCCTTAGTAGATCTTGTTGCTCTTGGAGATTGAGAAATATCGTGTGTGTAGTGCATGCATAGCCAGAAAGTAACACAATGATTCTCTCTGTCACCTTGACTCTCTCTCCTTGCGATAAGTACCTAGGATTTTATTCGCGCGGCCTTCCATCTAGCCACCCTAGCCATTGCCTCCCACATCCCTCTGACATTGCCTCTCGCCCCCTTCTCTATTCCCATCATAGCCTCGCCCCTCGACCATGTTGTCTACCTCCTATAGTCCACAGAGCGTCAACGCGAGCAGATCGACCTTGTTGAAACCAGCCACCCCACCTTACTACCGCATTTATCGACCTCGAGCCCCGACTCCTATTGTCCAACATGAAAACCAGATCACTTCCTCCCATGTGGGCCTCGGCCATCGTAGCTCGCTTCCTCTCATGTGGACCTCCACCACTGTAGCTCGCCTCCTCCTAGGTTGAGATTGACCTCCACCTCGTTTTCTAATAAGGTTAAGCTTAAGAGAAGCGATCCATATATTGGGTGAAAATTCGTTGTACATGAGCTCAAGCTAACAAGTTCCCGCATGAATACTGAACTCTAAAATAATATTAAACAAAAATAAAAATATGGATTTTTTTATAGTGACATGTTTGCGTGTTCTATCCATTTGCATTTTTTTGTGAAGAAAGACATGTGCGGTTGTTTGGTGTAACAAAGAAAAAACCCAGTGCCCTAATAAAGGGGTTTTAGAGCATTTATTTTTTGTTTTGGTTTTCCGCACTAACTAATATGTATTTTCTCTGCAAAAATCTCCATACAGTTATAGGATCGGAAAAATGGATGGAGGCAATTGAAGCTGGTGTCAGGAGGCCAATTACCAATTTCAAGCGAATACGAACATTAGCACACTCAAAATCAATTTTTGGAAGAAGAGTACAGAGTTCCCAGTTCCACACCATAGAAACAAAAGTCAATAGATATACCTAGGGAAGAGTACATAGTCATAGATACCCATGTATTTCAAAAGAATTAAGAATTAAGCATAGTTTTTTTTGCAAAAAGGCCAAAGGCCATATATTAAGTAGCACAAACCCTTACAGAAACACATCATACTTGGGTTTTCAAATATCTGACCATTTCCCGTTTGTGTGTTGGTAAATAAAGACATATTAAAGCACACAGAGTTCCCTTCAATGACACAAAAGGGCAATTGTGACTTCTTTCAACCGAATGAATGAGTCTTCAACGTGCAACAGGATCTGTGGTCCTTGTTGCCATCCTTCTAGACACATACTCCATCTCTAATGCAACACTGTCCTGAGATTCATTATTCAAGTTTGGATCATGGATTCCACTTCCGGTGTACAAGCCTCCGCTCATGTCACTGCTTGCATAGCAATCCTCGAGCTTGAGGCACTCTTGGAGCTGCACCACCACGTCGCTGATGGTGGGCAGTTCCAGCGACACATGTGCGGTGCACTCCAGAGCGATGTTTGCCACCTTCCACACACTGTTCACATCATAACAACCATGCATGCGCGCATCCACCACGCTCTCAATGTTGCCCTCCACTAGCTGGGACCTCACCCAATGGATGATGCTGATGGGCATCAGAGACTCTGGCAATATAGTTGGTCTTCCGGTGACGAATTCAAGCAACACGACACCGAAACTGTACACGTCACTCTTTGTTGTTGGTTGCATTGTTGCCAGGTACTCTGGATCAACATATCCATAGGTACCAACGAGTGTGTTTGTGGATACATGTGTGTCCTTGTCATGTTTGAAGGCCTTAGACATTGCCGAAGTCGGTAATCTTGGCCTCCAGACTTGCATTTAGGAGGATATTTGTGGGCTTCACGTCCATGTGGATGAGAGGCGGGCTGCACCCGGTGTGTATGTACTCAAGCCCTGCGCATCACAACATCAGCAAACCATCCCTCCCTAAACTTTTTGGAAATACAAACATATAGAAGCAAAATGGGCATTTTATTCAAAGCTAGTACCTTTGGCAGAAGTGCAATTTGAAGTCTCTGTCTCCAATCCAGTAAACCTTCTCCATCATCGTCTCTTCCTGCAAATATATGTGCATTCTGAATTTTCCAACATCAGACATTGGCGATGATTCTATGGATCAATTGTGAACATTCCGCCAGATAGTACTTTGAAGTTATATGTCATTGTATAGTAGCAATCACTTTGTTGGTACCAATTTGAAACCACGCGGCTAAACAATTTACATTATGTACATATTACCTATAATATGCTCTTGTTGTATTCCTTCTGACATGTACTCGTACACAAGTGACATGTCTTTTCCATCCTTACAATAGCCAATCACGGTGAAAAGATTCTTATGGTGAATCTGCGTCAAAATCTGAGCCTGCACAAATGTTCATGTCCCACCAAATCCAATATGAAAAAATGCTTAGTTTTTTGTTGTATGTGCACTAGGAGTGGCTAATGGCTAGGCATTATGATTGACTTAAACTCTTGAATGTCTTAATGCAGTGACGTGTAAGACTCATGCACATTCAAAAAACCTCACCAACTGAAGCCAAGGAGATTCTACCTCTGCGAGGAACACATTGACACCTTGCTTAGAAGTACGAGACCGCAATTTCACGGCCACCTCAGTGTCATCTTCTAGGAATCCATGATAGACAATCCCGAAACCTCCCCGACCAAGAACCCTCTTGAGTCCCTTTATTATCATATCAAGTTGTTTGTAGGTGAACCGACGGTTCTCAAGTTGCAATGAGTTGTCCCCACGCTCACCATTTACTATCATATAGTTGACAAATGGTAGCACAATAGTGTTCATGGACTAGATAATTGTTATGCACACTTATGTTGATGCCTCACCTTGTTGTCTTCGTCTTACCAGGAAAAAGATCACTACTGCTAATGATACCATCACCACAACCACAAGTAGAGGGACAACAATATATATAGCCAGCTTGTTGTTCCTTTTAGGTACCGACTGGCATGAATTGTCACTTGCGCAAATGTTTGGATTGTTCTCATATCTACCAAAAAATATGAAATGAAAATGTTCCATCCAATTTATCTAGTATTATATGTGATGGAACTAGAAGAACATGGAAGCTGACCTAAAATTGAGGGAGCCATCTTGAACTCTTTTGAGAAGTCCAGGGGGAATTGAACCACTGAGCTGATTACCTGACAAATCTCTAACGAAAAAGAAAATTTGCAGGAGTTGAATTAATGTTTTGGGTGCAAAATTAATTGTCATAAGTTGCAGGACTTACATAATCGTCAATGAAGGTAATTGTGAAAGGGCATCTGAAATTAAGCCTGTCAATTTGTTGTTTGACAGATTTCTAAAAAAATGTGGACCAATATTACCTTTCACCATTTTTTGGTGCAAAAAGGAACCATGATGAATCTTAAAAACATTGTAGAAAATCAACTTACAACTACTGGAAAGCCTTGAGATTTATGAAAGAAGATGTTATATCACCAGTGAGACCGGTGATGGATAAATCTCTGCAGAAAATGAACCTCTGTCGGATGAGTATCATTATCGAGTTTTACATGATATTCCATTCGACATTTTCCTGTTGAAGTGAATTTAAGTACGATGCTCAAATCTAAAATACTTACACTGGTTTGATCCTATGGGGGGTTGTGATCTCATAACCGCACGCCAACCTTTCCCAGGCCATAGTCTTTGGAATGCATGGACACCCATCTAGTTCTTCTGCACCTGCTAGTTCATCTTTATCGCCATGATAGCATATACTGTTGATTCATGCAAGTTTTTAGTACCACACATGATTTGAGTAAGCATCAACCACAACTCATGTGTGTATGTCGTGTTGTTATATGGGGTGTGAATTTCTTCTATGCAGAGCACATGCTCCCTTCATTGTAGAATAGAAAGCTTTAAAGAACATGTGGTGTGTAGATATTAGAGTGAGTATGTGTGACGGTGTCCTCGACTAGGGGGTACTCAACGCGTCGTCTCCCGATCAGTTTGATTGGGTCGAGGACCCCCATGGCCGTATACTCATGAGCCAGTCCGGACAGCTGCCGCATACAAGGAAGAATCCACAAGACTTGGCGATCAAGACAAGGACTCCTCCCCCACCAGCGTATTTGGCTAGGACTCTTGTTATCCTAGGCCTCTGGTGCATTATATAAATCGGGGCCAGGCTAGTCGATAGACATATACAACAACAATCATATCATTGGCTAGCTTCTAGGGTTTAGCGTCTCTAATCTCGCGGTAGATCAACTCTTGTACTACCCATATCATCAATATTAATCAAGCAGGAGTAGGGTTTTACCTCCATCGAGAGGGCCCGGACCTGGGTAAACATTGTGTCCCTTGCCTCCTGTTATCATTAATCCTAAGACGCACTGCTTGGGACCCCCTACCCGAGATCCGCCGGTTTTGACACCGACATTGGTGCTTTCGTTGAGAGTTCCGTTGTGTGATAGGCAAAGAATCAATGGCTCGACTACAGGTCAAGTACGACGTCGGCTTCTTCGTCACCAGCTCGACTAGTCACCTTGGCTTGACCGAGGACTGCGCCCTACCTCCGATCGCCATGTTCGGATGAATGCCTTCATCAACACCAACTCCGATCTCTATCAAGATCATGGAGGAGTCATCCATGAAGCTCGGGGGCTCAACGTCAACATTGCCCTCAGGCGACCGTGTTGTTTTTCTGGACAGCAAATTTGTATCCGCCGCCGCTGCCTCCTCGAGTGTCGCTTAAACGATTACTTCGGTGGAATTATGCGGAATTAAGTCTACAACAACCCTGCAAAAATTTCGTCGAGTTCCGATGGATGAATCTCCGATATACGGGAGCCCTGTTGAATCTGGATGAGAATCCGGACGAGTTTAGGGCGTGGTATCCAGCATCTAGCTCGGATGTCCTTCGGAGGATCCAACCGTTGATTTGCTGCGGAATTCCCATATCTACCACCTGCCAAAACTTCAGCTAGATCCGACCGTCCAAACTCCGGGAAACTTCCGATTAGTGCATCACTTTTTGGATCTGTTTTCTGCGCGAGAACGAATCCGACCCGAATTCATCTTCTTTATGAACGGGATCTCGGACATCCCTTTTGAAGGAAGTTTTCGTATGGGGTGTTGTGTTTTATTCTCAAACACATCCTAGTAGTATTAAAAGTATTCTTGCAATAGGAACTTCACCGTCGCGCCGGTGTCAAACCAGCCCGACAACATCACTCCACGGCGGCCGACCTGCGTTAGACACGTCGTCGCTTTGTTGAGCCGATCTCAATTTCTTCGGATCATCATCTCGGCCAGCCGAACAATAGTTCAGCATCGTGAAGGATAAATCGTCACCAACATCGCCGCCCCATGGATTACACGGAGCGGGCACACCTACATCGCCACACGGTCACTTCATCAAACCGGCATCAACCACGTCACGACCTGCATCGCTGGACCGGGGGCTTCATCATCTCTTCAGCAACCTACTCTGGAGACTTCGGCGTCGCTGGCCGACCAGCTCCGTCATGTTAGCTGGACCGAGGGCTTTGCCTCGGTGAGCCAACCTTTGCCAGCATCGCCATGCCGTTGCTTTATCGCCCATCAGGCGATAGGTGTGCGGATCGAGTCCCAATTTTGGGAATCACATTTCTTCGGATTACTACAACAAATAAGCCAGGTGCTATTAATCCTAGTATTTTTTTTGCTTGTTTGGGTTCATTTTTCCCAACGAATTATTACTCTGGTTTGTCCATCACATGTACGCAGGTCTATCAAATGGTGGATGCATTAACGACGGTCGCATGGTGGTTCAGTCAGTTTCCGTACATAGTCCGGCGAACGCCGCATCCGGAACTTGAACCGACCTGTGAATTCAGGCATCGCCATGCCTTTACCGCATCACGCCGCCGCCCTGCATCGACATTGACTTCGGCACCAGGCCATATTTCTTTTATTACTCACTTTGCATAAATTATTTGTTATGCAACGATTTTTTTTAATTACTATTATCTCCGGTTTGCACTATTTTTTGTGCATAGGAAAATGATCCAGCCGGACTATATCGTTTGGCGTCACCTCGGCTGGACGGGGGGCTTCGTCAAAACTTCATTACCCCATGCCAGAGACTTCGGCATCACCCTGCCGTCCTGCATTGACCGTGCTATGTCACCACTTCGGAGTGCCGAGCTCTTTGCTCCGCCACCTCAGGACCGGCTCAGGGATGGAACCTTGTCCCGCATCAAGCTCGGACCGCGTCATCAATACCGAACACATTAACCAGCTAAGTTGTCTTCATGCTCAAAGTTTTAAATTTTTAACTTGTGTTCGGCTCGGCCAAGCATTATACTATTTTGGAAAAAATTTGCTGGTAAAAATTTGCTTGTCCAAACTTTGTTTGTGACGCGCAAATTCAAATACCCAGTTTACTTGGGGGCTTCCTTCATGAAGCTTTTGTGACACTCCAATTTTTTTTATTTGTGGTTTTGTTTTCAGCAAAAATCTTTCTTGGATTTAGTTTCTCCTGAGAGGAAAAACCTTTTGGTTTTGGGCTTTTATTTGGTTTTGGTCCCTTCAAAAAATTCACCATGCCTCCTATGGTGAAAATTTTCCCAAACCCACTCCTTCCACTTTGGTTCAACCCTAACATTCTGTCCAAACTAATAAAATCCATTTTTGGATTTTATTCCAATTATTTCTCCTCCCAAAATAATTCCGTCCTTTCTTTTGAGCCTAGGTGGATTGCAAAGCAAGTGCCTTAATGCTTTTGACTTTTGATCTCAACTCAACACCCCTGGATAGTCCTTTGTACCCACAACCCAGAACCATCTTGATCCACCCTTCTCCTGTTCAAATATTTCAAATTGCACTCACTGCAAGTAGGGACCAGATTTGCCATATTTGGTGAAATTCATATCTACACCTCTCCAAAAATTCCACAAATATTCAGGCAGCCTCTAGATGCAATGAGAGGCCCCTCCACCAAAAACCAGCTTAAGGAAAAATCCCTACATGCCTAGATCATTCTGTCGAACACCTTGCATGCACTGTTCTGATCATATTCAGTTAAATTCAGAAGTTCAGTGTCGATCTTCGTCAGTAGCTTCAGTCACGAGCTCACAGTGCACTTGGCACGTAGCTCGCGGCCAGGCTTGCTTGTCCGGAGCCTCACACGCGCGCTTGGCGCCTTCCTGGCGTCGGTGGCGCCCTGGCCCGCCTGCGCCGGCGTGTCTTGCGGCTGCCATAGCGCCGTAGCGGCCGACAGGAAGCAGAACGACGGCTCAACGCCGTTCGTCCTGGTGGCTCCGCGTGGCCACCTCCTTGCCAGTGCACGCATGCAGCATCGTCGCCATGGCGCGGCACGCGCAGAGCGTGCTCCCTGCCGCCGACAGGCCCGCGCCGCCCCGTTCCGTCGAACTCACCCTAAACCCCCAAATCCCGACGTGGTTAGCACAAAAATGGAACCATGGGACACCCACGACGACGTTCAGCCTCTGAAACCTCCGGTGCAACCGCAGCGCCGCCGTAATCACCTCGCCGGAGAACCCCGTTCTCGGCAACCGCCTCGGGGCGGCTATATATAGCACCCCGAGCCTGCTCTCGCCCGCGGCACGCCTCCTCTACCTCATCAGACCCCGCACAGCATCTGAACGAGCCATGAGGAGCTCTCCTTCCCCGACTCTAGCCACTCCGTTCCGCCTCGGCCCCACCGTGATTCACTCTGGTAAGGCCATCTCCGATGCCCTAGCCTCGTCAGATACCTCCTCATACTATCGCGAGTCTAACCCCCTCACCAATTCCACCTCCGCAGCTCTCTCCGGCGAGATCCACGGCCACTCGAATCACCGTCCGCCGAAGCAAGCATAGCCGCCGATGTGGTGTTCGCCAGCGACCACCACCACCTCCCCCAGACGCGGAATGGCGCCCTGATCACGGAGGTACACTCCGATCTCCCTGCCTTGCCGTGGATCGCCGCCGGCGACCACCGCGGCTCTCGGGCGCCGTCGAGCCCCGACTCCCCTGTTTGAACTTTCAAACCTGACGGGTGGGACCCGCCCGTCAGCCTCTCTTTTGTTTTTTTAAATCGTTTGCAGAAGGCGTACTCTGGCAAATACGCTTCCTCTCTGAACCGTTTTTTTGGATTCTTCTGCATAGCCCCCTGGAAGATTTCTGTTTCATTACAGATGGGTCCTTGGACCAAAACTCTTATAACTTTTGATCAGAAAAGTATTTTTGATTAATTCTTTTCTGTTCTCTTTAGATTTTTGTCTAGTTTTTTATCATATTTATTTGAAAAATATTTGGAACACTTTTCTGTACACTCACGGTATTTACGTTGCGTACGTATTTTTCTTATACCGTAGATACCGGAGGAGGTGACGGAGCTGCAAACTTCGCACAGTTAGACTCCGACTACTCCGAACCAGGCAAGCATGTTTGAACTCTTGATATGATGAGTGTTGTTGCATGTTTGCATTTTAGTATAGTCATGGCATGTTTATGAACATCACTTTGCATGATATATCTCATGCACATAATCGGAAAGTAAGTTTCGGAAAGCATTATGTTGTTGGATACATATTTGCAAAGCCATGTGTTGGTATGAGGATGGGTAAGATGGCAGTGTTGTGACATGCCAGTCTTATGCCAGATTATTTGACTTCCGTGTCGTCATGACACAATTCACATTCCCATTCATTCCATCCTATACTGTCACATGTTTTCCGAAAGGAATATGGCATAGTAAGTTGCAAATCGTTTTCCTGGTACACACCAAGTGGAGAGGCCGGGATGAGGGTTCCATGGCCCTGGATTAAAGCCCGTCGTCCGGTCAGGGGGCATGGGTGTTTCCGGTTGGGACCGAGAGGGGGGCACCCCTTAGAGCGCGCGTATAGAAATTTGATCCCATGCTATTCGAGGTTGTGGCCTCCCCGTCTCAAAGTTTTTCTTGGATGTTGTCCAGGGTGATTCCTGGCATCATGAGGTGAAATGGGTGTGTACTAGTTAAATGTGTTTCTACTGAAATACCGTAAACGGAACTAGTCTTTCGTGACTACGAAAATCCGTTGGCTGTGTTTAGTTCTTCCAAACTCTGCAGAGCCTCAATCTTTCAATTATCTTGTACTTTGTTCAAGTACTATAATTGTCTTATCTTGTCAGGTATTCAGCCTCGATGACAAAAACTCCGGTGGGATTTTTGTGAAATAATTCCGGTTAAAAGATTATTCTTGTGGATGAACTAATCTCGTTATTTACATTTGTTACAAGGCCCTGTCTCTGATGTTGCTCAGACATCCGACGGTGGCATACCTGTTATTTTGCTATTGTTAAAGCCCTGTCTGTGATGTCGCTCAGACGTCCGACGGTGGTATTTCTTTTTAAAGCCCTGTCTGTGATGTCGCTCAGACGTTCGACGGTGGTATTTCCTTTTAAAGCCCTGTCTATGATGTCGCTCAAACGTCCGACGGTGGTATTTCTTTTAAAGCCCTGTCTGTGATGTCGCTCAGACGTCCGACGGTGGTATTTCTTTTTTTAGCCCTGTCTATGATGTCGCTTAGACTTCCGACGGTGGTATTTCTTTAAAGGCCCTTTATGTGATGTCGCTCAGACGTCCGACTGTGGCATTTCTTTTAAAGCCCTTTATGTGATGTCGCTCAGACGTCCGACTGTGGCATTTCTTTTAAAGCCCTTTATGTGATGTCGCTCAGACGTCCGACTGTGGCATTTCTTTTAAAGCCCTTTATGTGATGTCGCTCAGACGTCCGACTGTGGCATTTCTTTTAAAGCCCTTTATGTGATGTCGCCCAGACGTCCGACTGTGGCATTTCTTTTTAAAGCCCTTTATGTGGTGTCGCTAAGACGCCCGACTGCGGCATGCATTTTTATTTATTTACCTTTCGAGGCGTCGCTCCAGACACCCGATCGGTTTTCAGTTATTAAATTTTGATGCATCAAGTTCTGCAATATTACCGTGTTATTTGAGTATCATACCTCATTCATGACGCATTCATGCATTCATTGATTATATCTTTTGTCCGAACTGTCTTGCGAGTACTTTCAAGTACTCACCTGGCTTGTTGATTTGGCCAGATGCTGATGAAGGCGATCTCTTGGATGAAGAGTATGATAGCGAGTCCGACGCCTAGAGGAGTCCCAGTCAGTCCCGTGCGATCCTGTCTTGGTCATTGTATTATCCGCTTCCGCAAACCCCGAATAAATTCATCGAGCCTCACCTCGACGCTCGATGTACTGCCAGTAGAAGTCAAGTTATCCACCACCACTTTTCCCTCGAGCTAGTAGCATGCCACCCCACCCCTGTGTCATAACCGCCCATATGTAATATATTGGCGAGTCTGTAATAAATTGTTGAGCTGCCTCAGTTCAACCCTGTAATATATTTGGTGCTACTGGTTCTCTGTTTATCAAGCTTTTGCCTACCAGAAAGGATGACTTTTCCTATACTGGGATTTAAAGATTGGTTTTCTCAATAAACATTTTATTGAGAAACCGGTCGTGACAGACTTGGTAATCAGAGCCAGGCTGACTGTAGGAAGCCACTAGGTGCGATCGCTAATTGGTTATTAGCATGATAGAGTTATTCATGTTTTTACAATTGTAGTCATTTTCTGACAGTCAGCATAAAATTTGTGATCTGACCACTCAGAATTTTTACCTACTTTTGTAGATGGCCGGCAACGACTGCGAGTCTCAGATGTTCGCCAACGTGCCTGAGGGGTTCGTCAAACTCCTCTCCTTCATCGTTCAGGTCGCGATGGGGCCATCCGTGCGCCCAGTCTTCACGCTTTATCCACACAAGATCAACGACAGTCTGACTATGCACCAGGCCGCGGTGCAATTCAGGGGAGGCCATGCTGAAATACGCCGTCTCCGATTCGTGGGGAGAGCCATGCCTACAGAAAGGCATGCTATGCAGATGGCTGCCCGCGAGACGATAGCCCGTCTTCGGGATGTTCTTCCTGCAATGAAGACCCGTCGCTACCGCTACCTTCCATGCCATGTGCCTTACACCTGTCACTACTCGTTCTCTTGCCCCAGAGGAGAGCGAGACGAAGCCTTTGAGATGCTTGTCGAGTACCTCCGAGCCCTGGAGGCAGCATTCGACTGCATGGTGGATGACCTCGTAGCTGCACGCATGGACTCAGTTCATGGCTGTGCTGCTAACAGGAGGGAACTCCTGCACACCGCTCCACCACTGACTTTTGTGTCATCCACAGCCTCTCACTCACCTACCATACTCGCCTCTGCTCGTCGTCTGCCTACCACAGAGGAATTTAACCAGGCTATTGCACCCACTCCCGTCCGCTCTGCACCACTTGTTGCACCCACTCCCGTCCGCTCTGCACCACTTGTTGCGCCCACTCCCATACGAGCTACCCCACCTATTCCACCCACTCGTATTCGTGTTATTCCGCCTACGGCACCTGCTCCATCAGCTCAGCACAACGTTTCTCGTCTGGAACCTATTAGCGAGGAGGAGGTCGATTCCCCAGCGTCTCTGCGTCTCACCCTCGGCAGGCCAAGGGAGATCCTCAACATCTCCGACTAAATATGCATAGACGCCATGCGATGTATCAACTGGTGTAATATGTTTTTATGTTCTCAGGTTGTGAGAAGTAGCCTGTTTGGGCATCATGTAGGATCTAGAGGAGTGCACTAGTTTAAATAACATGTCAGGATTATGTACGCATATCCTAAGTGATGTAATGTATAATTATGCCCGCATGTAAGATATGCACTAGTCCTTCTCCGCGCGCAATCGTGTGTTTCAAAAAAATACCATGGAGTTTAAAAATGTTCCTTGTGTGTGATTTTATTGACTTTTGCGACGCTTCTTCTTGTCTTACGAGTTCACAAAAATATATCCCCAGAGTGAAAGATGTCTCGTCCTTGGACGCGCTCCATGCCAACTCAGCCAGAAGAAAATTATGGCACACCGCAGAACCGGAATTTCACTCAGGGTCAGACAAGTCAACAGGACAGTGAAACAGCTTTTACACAAGTTTGTCATTTGTATGAACAGAGTCAGCAGCAACACCAGGAAATGATGAACCAATTCATCAATATGGGAAGTAACGGTGGTCAGTATCAACCGCAATCCAAATTATCTGAGTTACAAAAGACGCGTCCTCCAACATTTTCTCATACTGACAAGCCTCTTGAGGCCGAGGACTGGCTTCGAGACATGGAGAGAAAATTAATTATCGCACAGTGTTCAGACCGTGAAAAAGTACTGTATGCACCACATTATCTCACAGGTGCAGCTGCATCGTGGTGGGAAAACTTCCTGCACATGCACCCCAACGAAAATGAAATCACCTGGGAAAATTTCAAAGAAGGTTTTCGTGGGGCACATATTCCTAAGAGCGTCATGAAAATCAAGAAGAAGGAATTTGATGAACTCAAGCAAAGAGCCATGACAGTGTCAGAATACAACAGCCAATTCACACTGCTGTCTCGCTACGCCAATGAAGAACGCATGACCGAGAGCAAGAAGATGGAAAAATTCTTGGAAGGCCTGGCACCCGCCCTTAAGTGCCAGCTAGTTGTGCACACCTTTCCAGATTTTAAAACACTGGTGGATAAGGCCATTACCCTGGAAAATGAGCGACGTAGCCTGGAAGATATCCGCAAACGGAAAAGGGACCAGACTAATTTTTCTCGCAATCCCAGAAGCAAGAAGGAATTTCAGAAGGGGGATTCACACAAAACCCCGGCGAATAATTCACGTCCAACCAAGAATTTCCATGCAAGAGACAAAGAGTTCACCTATCGCCCAGGCGTTACCTGTTATGCTTGTGGAGAAGAAGGGCACTATGCCAAGCAGTGTCCCAAGCCAAGGAACTCAAACCCGAAGCTCAATAATGGTGGAAATAATTCAGCACCAAAGCGAAGCAATTTCAACCCCAACAACAACCACCGGAAAGGTCACTTGAACCACGTGACCCGAGAGGAAGCACAGAACGCCCCAGATATCGTACTCGGTACGTACCCCGTCAACACAATACCTGCCATGGTTTTGTTTGATTCTGGAGCTTCTCACTCATTCGTTTCGAAAAGTTTTGCTTTGCAAAATAATTTTTCGATGCTTCCCTTGGAAAAATCAATGATCGTCAAGTCCCCTGGGATTAAGCAAGTGACCCAGAGTTACTGTCAAGGTGTGGTTATTGAATTTGAAGGATTGAAATTTTTCGCCAACCTTATTGTACTGGAAAGAAAAGGACTGGATGTCATCCTAGGAATGGATTGGTTGACCACCAACAAAGGTTTTATTGATTGCTTCAACCGTACCGTGATTCTCACCCACCATCAAGGGAAGAAAATAAAAGTTTCAGCCAAGGAGAGACAAATACCTCGGCAACCTAGATTAAACAAGGTGGACGTTTCTGAGCTGAACAAGGTTCCAGTGGTATGTGAATTTCCAGATGTATTTCCAGAAGAACTACCAGGCATGCCACCAGACCGAGAGATAGAATTCAGCATTGAGCTCGCACCCGGAACCACTCCTATTTACAAGAAACCTTACAGAATGGCACCATCCGAGTTGGTAGAGTTGAAGAAGCAAATAAAAGAATTAATGGAGAAAGGATACATACGAGCCAGCTCCTCACCTTGGGGTTCTCCAATTTTATTTGCCAAGAAGAAGGATGGAACAATGAGGTTGTGTATTGATTATCGAGCTCTCAACATGGTCACAATCAAGAACAAATACCCAATGCCCCGAATAAATGATTTATTCGATCAGCTCGCACAGGCCAAAGTCTTCTCAAAAATTGATTTGAGATCAGGATACCACCAATTAAAAGTACGAACAGAAGATATTCCCAAGACCGCTTTCACCTCCAGATATGGGCTGTATGAGTTCACAGTAATGCCATTTGGGCTAACCAACGCCCCCGCATATTTTGTTCACCTCATGAACAAAGTGTTTATGAAGTATATGGACAAGTTTGTTGTGGTATTCATCGATGATATTCTGATATATTCCAAAACACCAGAAGAGCACGCCGAACATCTCAGGATTGTACTCGGAGAACTCAGGAAACATCAACTGTACGCCAAATTCAGCAAATGTGAATTTTGGCTAAGGCAGGTGGGTTTTCTGGGCCACGTGCTAACCCAAGAAGGTATTGCAGTAGATCCAGAAAAAGTCAAGGCCGTACTTGGCTGGAAACCGCCAGCTAACGTACGGACGTACGGAGTTTCTTGGGAATGGCAGGCTATTATCGGAGATTTATTGAAGGATTCTCCACTATAGCAAAGCCCATGACACAATTGCTCAAGAAAGGCAAGAAATTTGAATGGACAGAAGCATGTGAGAAAAGCTTCCAAGAGCTAAAAAGAAAATTAACAACGGCACCAGTACTAATTGTGCCAGATATACACAAGAACTTTGAGGTATATTGTGACGCATCCCGGAAAGGCCTCGGATGCGTATTGATGCAAGAAGGCAAGGTAGTTGCGTATGTCTCCAGACAACTACGCAAGCATGAGGAAAATTATCCCACTCATGACTTGGAATTAGCAGCGGTCATCCATGCACTCAAGGAATGGAGACACTTCCTACTTGGGAATCGTTGTGAGATATACACAGACCATAAGAGTCTTAAGTATATTTTCACACAGCCAGAGTTAAATTTACGGCAACGACGCTGGTTAGAGTTGGTGAAGGATTATGATGTTGGAATCCACTATCATCCCGGAAAAGCAAATGTTGTGGCAGATGCACTTAGTCGAAATCCCAGCACGGAAGACGACAATATACCAAAATTGAGGCCAGAATTTCAACAAGAGTTTGCCCAACTCAATCTAATAATGGTTACCGAAGGCAGTGTGTCGAATATAGAAATACAGCCTACCCTAATGGAAAGCATCAAGGAAGCCCAGCACGGACACCCCAGCATTGAGGGCATAAAAGAAAAGTGAGTTTGGGAAGAGCCTCAGAATTCAACATAGATGAGCAAGGAATATTGTGGTACGGAGAAAGGCTATGCGTACCAAATGTCAAGGACCTCAAACAGCAGATATTAACTGAAAGTCACACCGCTCCGTATTCAATCCATCCTGGAGGAACAAAAATGTACAAAGGCCTTCAGGAAAATTTTTGGTGGCACGGTATGAAGAGAGATATAGCCACGTTCATTGCATGCTGTGACTCTTGTCAACGTATCAAGGCCGAGCACCAGAAACCAGCCGGACTGTTACAGCCAAATAAGATACCCGAGTGGAAATGGGACGAGATTGGAATGGACTTTATCGTTGGACTGCCACGGTCACAACACGGAAACAATGCCATATGGGTCATAACCGACAGATTAACCAAGGTGGCACATTTTATTCCGGTAAAAACAACTTACACCACTCAGAGACTAGCCAGACTTTATCTTGCCCGTATCATCTGCCTACATGGAGTCCCTAAGACTATCATCTCCGATAGAGGCACACAGTTCATCTCTACATTCTGGGATCATCTACAACAGGCACTGGGAACCCAACTAGCCTTCAGTACCGCAAACCATCCCCAGAGTGATGGACAAACCGAACGCTTAAACCAAATCTTAGAAGACATGCTAAGAGCCTGTGTCCTCACCTACGGGAACAGTTGGGAAGAAAGTTTGCCATATGCAGAATTCGCATACAACAACAGCTATCAAGCCATCTTGCAAATGGCACCCTTTGAAGCTCTATATGGGAGAAGATGTCGTACCCCGCTAAATTGGTCAGAGACCGGAGACAGCCATATCTTTGGCCCAGATATGCTCAAGGAGGCCGAGGAGAAAGTTAAGACGATTAGAGAACGACTCAAAACAGCTCAAAGTCGGCAAAAGAGTTATTACGACCGAAAGCATCGGGAAATCAGTTTTGTACCCGGAGAATTGGTATACCTGAGAGTTTCTCCTATGAAGGGTCTGCAACGATTCAAGATTAAGGGGAAACTAGCACCAAGATTCATCGGACCATTTCAGATAGTGGCCCAACGAGGCAAGGTAGCCTACCAGCTGGACCTACCCGGAGAGTTGTCCGGTATCCACAACGTGTTTCACATCTCGCAGTTGAGAAAATACATAAGCAACCCAGAGAAGCAAGTTTCACATGAGTATATTGACGTGCAACCAGACCTCACTTACCGGGAGCACCCAATAAAAATATTAGAAGAGTCTGAGAGGAGGACCCGACAGAAAACCATTAGGTTTTTCAGAGTTCAATGGAGCAATCACACCGAGAATGAAGCAACTTGGGAGAGCGAGGATTTTCTTCGGACAGAGCACCCACACTTGTTTAAGGATCAGCTGAAATCTCGGGGACGATATTTTTCCTAAGGGGGTAGGTGTTGTGACACTCCAATTTTTTTTATTTGTGGTTTTATTTTCAGCAAAAATCTTTCTTGGATTTAGTTTCTCCTGAGAGGAAATACCCTTTTAATTTAGGACTTTTATTTGGTTTTGGTCCCTTCAAAAAAAAATTCACTATGCCTCCTATGGTGAAATTTTTCCCAAACCCACTCCTTCCATTTTGGTTCAACCCTAACATTCTGTCCAAACTAATAAATCCATTTTTGGATTTTATTCCAATTATTTATCCTCCCAAAATAATTCTGTCCTTTCTTTTGAGCCTAGGTGGATTGCAAAGCAAGTGCCTTAATGCTTTTGACTTTTGATCTCAACTCAACACCCCTGGATAGTCCTTTGTACCCACAACCCAGAACCATCTTGATCCACCCTTCTCCTGTTCAAATATTTCAAATTGCACTCACTGCAAGTTTGGACCAGATTTGCCAAATTTGGTGAAATTCATATCTACACCTCTCCAAAAATTCCACAAATATTCAGGCAGCCTCTAGATGCAATGAGAGGCCCCTCCACCAAAAACCAGCTCAAGGAAAAATCCCGACATGCCTGGATCATTCTGTCGAACACCTTGCATGCTCTGTTCTAATCATATTCAGTTAAATTCAGAAGTTCAGTGTCGATCTTCGTCAGTAGCTTCAGTCACGAGCTCACAGTGCGCTTGGCACGTAGCTCGCGGCCAGGCTTGCTTGTCCGGAGCCTCACACGCGCGCTTGGCGCCTTCCTGGCGTTGGTGGCGCCTTGGCCCGCCTGCACCGGCGTGTCTTGCGGCTGCCGTAGCGCCGTAGCGGCCGACAGGAAGCAGAACGGCGGCTCAACGCCATTCGGTGCCGCCCAAACGTCCTGGTGGCTCCGCGTGGCCACCTCCTTGCCAGCGCACGCATGCAGCACCGTCGCCGTGGCGCCGCACGCGCAGAGCGCGCTCTCTGCCGCCGCCGGTCCCGCGCCACCCCGTTCCGTCGAACTCACCCTAAACCCCCAAATCCTGATGTGGTTAGCACCAAAATGGAACCATGGGACACCCACGACGACGTTCAGCCTCTGAAACCTCCCGTGCAACCGCAACGCCGCCGTAATCACCTCGCCGGAGAACCCCGTTCTCGGCAACCGCCTCGGGGCGGCTATATATAGCACCCCGAGCCTGCTCTCGCCCGCGGCACGCCTCCTCTACCTCATCAGACCCCGCACAGCCTTTGAACGAGCCACGATGAGCTCTCCTTCCCCGACTCCGGCCACTGCGTTCCGCCTCGGACCCACCGTGATTCACTCCGGTAAGGCCATCTCCGGCGCCCTAGCCTCATCAGATACCTCCTCATACTATCGCGAGTCTAACCCCCTCATCAATTCCACCTCCGCAACTCTCTTCGGCGAGATCCACGGCCACCCGAATCACCGTCCGCCGGAGCAAGCATCGCCGCCGACGTGGTGTTCACCGGCGACCACCACCACCTCCCCTAGACGCGGAATGGCGCCCTGATCACGGAGGTACACTCCGATCTCCCTGCCTTGCCGTGGATCGCCGCCGACGACCACCGCGGCTCTCGGGCGCCGACGAGCCCCGACTCCCCTGTTCGAACTTTCAAACCTGACGGGTGGGACCCGCCCGTCAGCCTCTCTGTTGTTTTTTTAAATCGTTTGCAGAAGGCGTACTCTGGCAAATACGCTTCCTCTCTGAACCGTTTTTTTGGATTCTTCTACATAGCCCCCTGGAAGGTTTCTGTTTCATTACAGATGGGTCCTTGGGCCAAAACTCTTATAACTTTTGATCAGAAAAGTATTTTTGATTGATTCTTTTTCTGGTCTCTTTATATTTTTGTCTAGTTTTTTATCATATTTATTTGAAAAATATTTGGAACACTTTTCTGTACACTCACGGTATTTACGTTGCGTACATATTTTTCTTATACCGTAGATACCGGAGGAGGTGACGGAGCCGCAAACTTCGCACAGTTAGACTCCGACTACTCCGAACCAGGCAAGCATGTTTGAACTCTTGATATGATGAGTGTTGTTGCATGTTTGCATTTTAGTATGGTCATGGCATGTTTATGAACATCACCTTGCATGATATATCTCATGCACACAATCGGAAAGTAAGTTTCGGAAAGCATTATGTTGTTGGATACATATTTGCAAAGCCATGTGTTGGTATGAGGATGGGTAAGATGGCAGTGTTGTGACATGCCAGTCTTATGCCAGATTTTTTTGACTTCCATGTCGTCATGACACAATTCACATTCCCATTCATTCCATCCTATACTGTCACATGTTTTCCGAAAGGAATATGGCATAGTAAGTTGCAAATCGTTTTCCTGGTACACACCAAGTGGAGAGGCCGGGATGAGGGTTCCATGGCCCTGGATTAAAGCCCGTCATCCGGTCAGGGGGCATGGGAGTTTCCGGTTGGGACCGAGAGGGGGGCACCCCTTAGAGCGCGCGTATAGAAATTTGATCCCATGCTATTCGAGGTTGTGGCCTCCCCGTCTCAAAGTTTTTCTTGGACGTTGTCCAGGGTGATTCCTGGCATCGTGAGGTGAAATGGGTGTGTACTAGTTAAATGTGTTTCTATTGAAATACCATAAACGGAACTAGTCGTTCGTGACTACGGAAATCCGTTGGCTGTGTTCAGTTCTTCCAAACTCTCCAGAGCCTCAATCTTTCAATTATCTTGTACTTTGTTCAAGTACTATAATTGTCTTATCTTGTCAGGTATTCAGCCTCGGTGACAAAAACTCCGGTGGGATTTTTGTGAAATAATTCCGGTTAAAAGATTATTCTTGTGGATGAACTAATCTCGTTATTTACATTTGTTACAAGGCCCTATCTGTGATGTCGCTCAGACGTCCGACGGTGGCATACCTGTTATTTTGCTATTGTTAAAGCCCTGTCTGTGATGTCGCTCAGACGTCCGACGGTGGTATTTCTTTTTAAAGCCCTGTCTGTGATGTCGCTCAGACGTCCGACGGTGGTATTTCTTTTAAAGCCCTGTCTGTGATGTCGCTCAGATGTCCGACGGTGGTATTTCTTTTAAAGCCCTGTCTGTGATGTCGCTCAGACGTGCGACGGTGGTATTTCTTTTTTTAGCCCTGTCTGTGATGTCGCTTAGACGTCCGACGGTGGTATTTCTTTAAAGGCCCTTTATGTGATGTCGCTCAGACGTCCGACTGTGGCATTTCTTTTAAAGCCCTTTATGTGATGTCGCTCAGACGTCCGACTGTGGCATTTCTTTTAAAGCCCTTTATGCGATGTCGCCCAGACGTCCGACTGTGGCATTTCTTTTAAAGCCCTTTATGTGATGTCGCTCAGACGTCCGACTGTGGCATTTCTTTTAAAGCCCTTTATGTGATGTCGCCCAGACGTCCGACTGTGGCATTTCTTTTTAAAGCCCTCTATGTGGTGTCGCTAAGACGCCCGACTGCGGCATGCATTTTAATTATTTACCTTTCGAGGCGTCGCTCCAGACACCCGATCGGTTTTCAGTTATTAAATTTTGTTGCATCAAGTTCTGCATATTACCGTGGTTATTTGAGTATCATACCTCATTCATGACGCATTCATGCATTCATTGATTATATCTTTTGTCCGAACTGTCTTGCGAGTACTTTCAAGTACTCACCTGGCTTGTTGATTTGGCCAGATGCTGATGAAGGCGATCTCTTGGATGAAGAGTATGATAGCGAGTCCGACGCCTAGAGGAGTCCCAGTCAGTCCCGTGCGATCCTGTCTTGGTCATTCTATTATCCGCTTCCGCAATCCCAAATAAATTCATCGAGCCTCACCTCGACACTCGATGTACTGCCAGTAGAAGTCAAGTTATCCACCACCACTTTTCCCTCCAACTAGTAGCATGCCACCCCACCCCTCTGTCATAACCGCCCATATGTAATATATTGGCGAGTCTGTAATAAATTGTTGAGCTACCTCAGTTCAACCCTGTAATATATTTGGTGCTACTGGTTCTCTGTTTATCAAGCTTTTGTCTACCAGAAAGGATGACTTTTCCTATACTAGGATTTAAAGATTGGTTTTCTCAATAAACATTTTTATTGAAAAACCGGTCGTGACAGCTTTTTCCTCTTGCATATGGTTATACTTGTATGGCTTCGTTCCTTATTCGTGTATTACGCCACAATATGCACCATATTGACTTAAGCGATTTGCAAGCTGGGTTGCCTGGCTCTTGTGCTTACCCCTACGTTCCCGATTGTTCGGCTAGGGAGTAAAGGGAGCACCTCTGCGATTGTCACGATCGGGTCACCCGAGCCGGACCTCAGACTGGGTGAAGCCGAAAGCTAGCGCTCTTATTGTTTTCAATCATGGTCGGCACACAATGGAACTCATGAGTACAAAAAATCTATTGCACAAGTCTCATAATAACAATGAGCACTGAAGAAAGGTATCGGTGGGGGTACTATTTTCTTCGAAGATGCTTCTTACTCTTCGTAGCAATATAGCATAAGTTCCCTGAGCGCGCTTTGTCTGTTACAGCCTTATGGCCTGATTGCCTGGTTATTGGAAACACCGTCGATATTCTCGACAGATGGAGTACATAACACTTTTCGGTCCTTGACCGAAGAGGGAGAAGCCGACGGTAGGTTAAGACACGTTTAAAGTTCGGTTGAACATAGATATGATATAAGTACTTCGGTACATGCAATCATTCTTTTACCCAAGTCACTTGGGGGCTCTTAAATTTATATGAGCCGTTTTATGATAAGTGTTTTTCTTCTTAGTCGTTGCAAAGTTATTATTATTATTTATCATTCTTTTTTTCGACACAAGTGTGCGGTCACTAGCCGGGGAGCCTAATTTCTCTCTCAAAGCCGCTAGAGTTTAGTTTGCTAAACTGGCCTAGTAAGAAGTACTCCGCCTGCGGGATAGGAGGTTGAAGCCGTAGACTGACCCGCTTGAAGTTTTGAGATAGGATGTGTCATGTTAAAGCACGGCAGAAGCACCTTTTTTTCTAAAGCCAATTTTCGGATTGGCACCGAACACTTGATCTAGTTCGGACATTAACATTTTGAATAAGTTTTTTGGCTTTTCGAGCCCATGGCACTTTTAAACTATTTGTGTGTTTTCAGCACAAGTCTCGTAGTGCAATGCCGGACACCTTTAGAGATTCGGCAAAAACATTCTCGGATATTGCTATATATGCATCGGTTTCGAATTGTGTCTTCGGTCAATAGTTGGGTCGCCCGGCTCCTGCGCTTGCCTCCTATGTTCCGCTTTGTTCGGCTAGGTGTGTAAATGGAGAACCACTGCGATTGTGCTTCCAGCTCACATGGTTAAGCACCTCAGTGGAGAAAGCCGAAAACTGACTGTCACAATAAGCGTAAACTGGTCAGCGGTCCGATGACGGCATTAAACGACGGGCCATTCATAACAATGGCCAAAGTGTTTACGGCTTGACCTCGACTGTCGCTGAACACCACCGGGGGCTATTAACTGGCCTCCCAACCTAAATCCTCGATATTTTGCTCTTACATTGGAGCTGAGGTTTCATGATCATGCTTAGCGTGACAACCCAAAGAAAGTAACCGATAGCGGGACTATTTTCTTTGGAAGACATTTCTTCTACTAAACAGTAATATAACATGTCTCTCCGTGTACCTTTGTTTATAAAACTGTATGGCCAGATTGCCTTGTTTGTTGTAAATCTTTGCCCTCATAAAGGCTTTATAAAGTAGGATAAACACTCCTCGGCTATTGGCCGAGGAGGTGGAAGCCGATGGTCGGTCAACAAAGTTTTGTACAATGCGGATCCGAGCATTAATGACGTAAAGTACTTGGATACATAGAGTCATTACACATAATTTGTGATTTTACTATGGATATCGATCCTTAATTCGGCCTCCCGTGCCCGCATTAAGGCTCGTGGGCTACTGGGCTTCGGGCTTATTATTTACAAATATTAAAGGGGCACATCGATCCCCTGATCTGGTGTTGCCACCTGACCAGTGTCTCGGGGGCTACTGCATTGCCTGTTCTATGCAGAAAATTTTAAGTGCAATACAGTTTCCGAGGAGATTTTGATCCTCAGGTTGGTCGGCCGTACCCAACCTGAGTCTCGAGGACTGAGCACACCGCTTTTTGTGTCCCGAAGTATTCTGTCGAGCTAGGACTTGATCCTCAGACCAATTTTGCAAATCAACCTGAGTCTCAGCGACTATGGGGATCAGCGGTCTTATGTCATCCTTCATGTGCATCTCGGGTTTTAGACTGATACCCACCTTGAGGGCTATTGGCTATGTATCTCGGCAGAGAATAAATTGCACCAATCAAAAATATTGACAAAAATCGGCCCACATTCGGGGAGGTGCACCACCTCGGAAGCAGTCCGGCATAAAGCCCGGGCGCTAGTGGCTGGCTCCATAGAGGGCATTTCCAGCATTAAGCTCGGCTAAACTCCTTCAAACTTCTTTGAACCAAGGTGATTTACGACACCTCGGATACAGTCCGGCGTTGGAGCTCGGATACATAGTCCGGCGTTGGAGCTCAGATACAGTCCGGCGTTGGAGCTCGGGTACATAGTCCGGTATTGGAGCTCGGATACATTCCGGCGTTAGAGCCAGGAAGCAGTCCGACATTGGTGCTCGGCTGCAAGAGATACCTTGAATGCAGTCCGGTGTTAGAGCTCGTACGCAAGAGGACACTGCCTCCCGGGAACAACTCCGAACCCGAGGTGTGGCATAAAAATAACGAGGCATTGATAAAGGCCGGAAACTTAAAGGGGCTCCTCGGATACCCGACGTGTAAACTCATCGAATGCATTTCGGCGATCCTCAAGATAGAAGATGAGAAGATTTGTTGAACCAGTTTTCAAGACCGGCAACCGAAGATGAAGAACAGTTCAGAAGAATCGAGGAGCGTCCCTAACTTGAAGACCGGTTCAGGGGGCTACTGACGGTGTCCTGGACTAGGGGGTACTCAACGCATCGTCTCCCGATCAGTTGGATTGGGCCGAGGACCCCCATGACCGTATACTCATGAGCCAGTCCGGACAGCTGCCGCATACAAGGAAGAATCCACAAGACTTGGCGATCAAGACAAGGACTCCTCCCCCACCGGCGTATTTGGCTAGGACTCTTGTTATCCTAGGCCTCTGGTGCATTATATAAACCGGGGGCCAGGCTAGTCGATAGACATATACAACAACAATCATACCATAGGCTAGCTTCTAGTGTTTAGCCTCTCTGATCTCGCGGTAGATCAACTCTTGTACTACCCATATCATTAATATTAATCAAGCAGGAGTAGAGTTTTACCTCCATCGAGAGGGACCGAACCTGGGTAAACATTGTGTCCCTTGCCTCCTGTTACCATTGATCCTAAGACGCACTACTTGGGACCCCCTACCCGAGATCCGCCGGTTTTGACATCGACAATGTGCCAATAATTTTGTTGGAAAATTCCATCCATTTGCGATATGGGTGGAAAAACAAAAATTGGGAACTAAAATAGCAAATATTCTTTTGAAAAAGTACTTGAATTTTTTATTTGCAATGCCTGAAAATAAATTGTTATTTTCATCAAACATGAAATTTGGAAATGAATATGATCATTAGTATATGATTATATTGTGGATGTTTATGAAGGGTGCAAAATCAATTTTTTGAAAAAGAGAGCATGTCAAGAGCACAATTGATGGTTTCAATAATATTGGGATTATATTGTGTCATGAAACCTTGATGCATTAATCACACAAACACACGCGTGCGGTGTGGGTGGGGTGGGGGGGGGGCACACTCATATGTAGGTAGATATATTGGATACAAAGTTATCATTGTGAATTTTCAGAAAAAATTGTAACTACTTCAACGTGTGTGAAAATCAGAAAATGAGAAAGCAACAATACAATTTGTGTTGTGCCTTTTCCATTTTCAGATTTTTCACATATGTTCGTAGGTGTACCCAATTCATCCTACTTGCGTGATTTTTTTATATTTTTTGAAACTTAGTAGTATGATTTTTGTGAAGTCTTAGGAAGTAGGTTTATAAGTACCCATGTTCGTTGAACATTTTAACTAGGCACTAGTACATGGAAGACATGATTACATTTCTTATAGTCATAAAATTAATTTATAAGTCTGGGCAATACTCACTAGTACTTTCCTAGTACTGTACAACTGCTCAACCCAAACACCTCAAAAAGACTGTCACGGGTGGGACTCATTGTACATGGTTTTGAAACAAAATCTACATCAGAGGCGTCATATTATCCAAACCCTTTGGAATTCTTTAATATCAGATCCCAAATGGTTTAGGGCCCACAGCCATTTGGGATATATCCAGGCAGCGAGGCTCAATAGCTAGCAATTGGTATATATATATATAGCGGGCTTAACTCTAAAACCCAGTGCAAGCTCTCTCTCTCTCTCTCTAAACTTGACATAGGAGAGTCCGTAAAGAAAGACCTAAAAGATTGAAATATGACCCAAAAATAGTCATGTAAATGGGTGCGTGAAAGTTAGCTATCTACGTGTCAGAACCATGACTAAATTTCGATATCTTATGTGTTTCAACTCTAGCTTACCACAACTCATTTGGGACTGAAATGCTTTGATTGATCGAATATGTATTTACCCTGGCATGTAATTTCAAATTTAAGGTATTATGAATAATGTCATGGAGAGGCAGAAACGACAGAGGTACTGCTTACTCTATAATTTCTTGGTGGCAGCACGGAGGTAATGCTCACTCTATAATTTCTTGGTATGCTGCCGTGCGATGGTGAGTGGTAGCACCAAAAGGCTTGGTACAATAGAACTTTGCTCGGCCGCACCCTTCTCCCCCATCCCCATCCGTCTACTACGAATAGAGATAGTGCCCTATCCACTTCAAAACGGTGCTAGATCCTGATTTGAGAAATCACCCTTCCCCACAGTTTTGATCCCTAGACACACACAAACCCATCCAGTCATGCTCTTCCTAACCTATTGTCGGATTTCGGGTTCCGGCAGACCCTCAAGGTTCGAACTCTGGGTGCGTGCGGAGATCACACCTCCTACCTACTCACGTCTCGTCGCCTCGCAAAGGATCTAAACTACACGAAGAACAACACAAGAGACAAGAGGTTTATACTAGTTCGGGCCACCATTGGGGTGTAATACCCTACTCTAGTTTGTGGTGTGGTGGATTGCCTCAGGGACTGATGATGAACAATACAATGGAAGAACTGCCTCGCGAGGGGAGGAGCTCTTGTGTTGGTGGTTCTGGCTAAGGTTCGACTGGTCGATCTCCGGATCCGATCTCCCCTATGCTATGGTGGCTAGTCCTATTTATAGAGCGAGGCCCTGGTCCTCTTCCCAAATATTGAGCGGGAAGGGCGCCAACAATTGGCCATTTTGAAGGGGAACATCTAGTACACTTATCCTGACTAAAGTTGTTCCTCGCCTACCAAAGACTCTGACGATGACGCCGGCTTGGGCTCCACGATCACCTCCATCCTGCCGCTCTGCTGGTCTTGGTCTTGTTGCACCGAAATGGTTGCCTTTGCTTGATACCCTTGCCCGTGCTTGCCCCCTTTGCACCAAAGAGGAAACAAGGACTCTACGCAGGCCGGCACCCACCCGGCGCTCGCCTAGCTTCGGTCGTCATGGCTTGCGTCATAGGCACCTCGTGAGGTACCCCGCCTTAATCTCTCCGCCTCCTCGCGAGCCAGCCTGACGAGGCTGCACCTGAGGAAGCTTCCTGTCGTCCGCCCCGCGAGGCTTGGCCCCTCGCGAGGGTCTTGAGCTTGTGTAGACGAAGATGGGCCGTACTGGGCCACTCCTTGAGCCACGCTGCAGGCCGCAGGCAGGCAAGTCTGGGTACCCCCGTTCCCAGAACACCGACAGTAGCCCCCTGGCCCTAGGCGCGCCCGGACTTGGCCTAGCAGAGAAGCGAAGGGGCAAGTGCGAAGCGCCGTGGGCCCTAACAGCCTGGGGCCTTGGGCGCCACGTGGCGGTTGATTGGACGTTGGCGTCCGTGCTTCCCCACGACGCCTCGGCAACCGCACGACTTGACAAGAGAGCGGCACCCGGCCAGGCTTACCCTCTTTGCCTTCTCCAGTCATTGCCCAGACACCCTTTCTCGCTCTCCTCCTTGCTCCCGAAATCCCCAGATCTACTCCAACCCCGCATCTCAGCAAGACATGGCACCTCGCCAGACCCCGGTCGGAGCCTGGTATTCGCCCTCTCTGGATCCTCCGAACGTGTCGGAGAAGAACCTTTCCCGGACGCGCCAGATGATGGCAGCGCAAGGCAATGACGGGGCGGCCGTGCTCAAGGTTGGCTCTGCCCTTCCTGAGGACAAAGGAAGCACCTTCTACCTGCTCTTTGTGAGCGCCAACGCCGCCGGTCTGGTGCCTCCCTTTTCCGAGTTCTTCCTTTCTGTTCTCCGCCACTACAACCTGCAAGCTCTGCACCTCCATCCCAACTCTGTTCTTCTCCTAGCGATTTTCGCCTATTACTGTGAGGCTCATGTTGGGGTAAGGCCCTCGGTTGCCTTGCTGTGCCATTACTTTTACCTCCGGGTTTCTCGCGGCCCCATCACTGCATGCGCGAGCTTTGTTGCGTACTCCAGCTCCAATGCTATCTCGAAGCCCGGGAAGAGGACCGAAGGCTTCCGAAGCAAGTGGGTTATGGTGGATGCTGGGCGCATCCACCCCCGGCTGGTGCTGCCTATGAGGTAGCCTGAGGCCGTCGACGCTTGGTCCCGCACGGAGCTCGTCGATCCCCGTGCGAAGCCAGTGCTGGAGAGGATGGACGTGGACCTGTGGCCAGGCAACATGGCGTCGGCGAAGCTGACCGGGGCGTCGCTCCTGAGGGAGTTCCTGGAACACCGGGTGGCTCCGCTTCGGGAACACTCGCTCCCGCTGTGGAGGCTCGGGGAAGCCGATGCCGCCCTTCGCCCAAGCTCCGTAGTCTTGGCCGACGAAGATCTGGCTGTGGTCCTCCAATCCTTGGTTGGGGAGACGTGGCGAGATTGGAGGGTGCTCCTGTAGCCCTGTTCCTTCGGGATGATTGGGAGCAGGTGGTGAACTCCATGCCCGCCTTCAACGGGGATGGGCCTGGGCCTGTGGAGGTTCCTGAGGACCTAGCGGCCCTGGCGACGGTGAACGTATCTTCCAGCGACTCCAGCAGAGAGGAGGAAGAAGAGGGGAAGGAAGAGGAGCCCGACTCCGAGGCGACCGACGGGGAGTCGAGAGAGCCCCTCCCTCAGCGCAGGTCCCGCGCTCTCTGCCTCATGCCGGACGACGACGAGGATGGCGACGAGCGAGGCAGGGAGAGTTCGCCCCTGATCCCGAAGAAGGACAGAACGGGGCTGGTTCTCCACGGGCCTGCTCCGGCTCCGAGGCGATCTGCAGACGTGCCTCCTGCTCCCGAGTCTCCCGAGGCTGACCCCAGCAGCCGGCTCTCAGGCTTCAAGTTCGGCCAGAGGCTGCTTGAGTCCACGAGCGATGACCAGTAAGTGCTTGATTTTCGTTCTGCTTCCTGCTTTTGTTGCTGAGGCTTGACGTCCATATTCCTTGGCTAGGCCAGTGCCTGCACCAAAAAGGCTGAAGGGGGCCCCTGAGGCTTCGCCTGGGGTAGTACTTCCACCCGTGGGAGAAGGAGGCGGCAAAGATCGGGCCTCTCCTGCCCGGTCATCCTCGCGAGGCCAGGCGGGGCATGCTGGGGCGAGCTCAGCCCCCGTGGCCCAAGTGACTCCCAAGGCACTCTTGCATGACGCCACTGCCGCAATCATCGGGGCTCAGAAGGTCCCGACTCATGGTGTTATGATCACGCTGCCGTCTTCTCCTCCTACTCCGCCAACTACCATTTCTCTGACTCCTTCTACTGTCCTGGATCGTGCTTCTGTTGAGCTGGACCGGCCGCGAGAAGATCTTCAGGGCGCCGACCCTCACCTGGTGGCCGGGCGCCTGGAGCTGGCCTCCGGCTGGGTCCGCTCTGATGCTTCAGTTCGAGCGGCGCTGGTCCAGGACACGACGGCCTGCGACGAGGAGAAGCAGGCCATCCTTCAAGCCAAGGCCGCTCGCGCCGCCGCCTTGGGTGAGGTTGCGGATGTCTGGGGCCGCTACAAGGAGCTGGAGAGTGAGCTGCAAGGCATGCGCAACCAGCTCGCCAAGGAGGCCCGAGACCGCCAGGAGAAGGAGGAGGAGATGAAAACTCGCGAAACTGCCGCCAAGGTCCGGGACACCGAACTTGATGAACGCCATGGCCGATTGGATACGCTAGAGCAGGCATTGGAAGCAAAGATGATCGAGCTGGACGGCAAGGCGAGGGTCTTGGCCGAGGACCGTGTGGCCTTCATGAAGCTGGAGGAGAGGGCCCGCACCTCGCTGAAGACGCTTTACGATGGCGGCCTGGAAAAACCGCTGGCCGGCACCGAGGACGGCCCTGCCAAGTTGCTTCCCTTCCTGGTCCGTGCTGAAGATGTCGCCATCGGCCTTGGCCCCATGGCTGAGGCCGAGGCGCGTGTCCTTTCTTCTGCAGCGCTGGCGCGCGTCTTCACCCACGTCTACCTTCGCGACCCCAACGTTGACCTTGACAGCCTGCTGGAGCCTGCGAGCGGCGAGGTTGCCGCTGCCGATGCTGAGGCTATGAAGGGTCGAGCGGAAGCTCTGCTGGCGAAGTTCCGTGCCTTTAGCACCAAGCCAAGGCGAGACGCTGCCGATCCTGGGGCTCCACAAGGCGAAGCCGCCCAGTGCAACCTCGCCACCAGCGACGACACTGCCGGGAAGTGACCCCTTCGCGGCTCCTGTCCTGTTTTAGCTCTTGCAACATGTATCATGCCTCGTGGAGGCGTTTAAACTTGTGTTTGGCGTTGTGAAAACAACCTATGGACTGTAATATTTGCTTTTGAATTCCTTGAGATTTGCGTTTTTCCTTCCTACTTGCTTGTGTTCTACGTCGGCAGAGCCCGGCCCAGCGCATACCTCAGCCGCCGTTAGCCCCGACCGGAAACCAGGACGGGACCAAGGAGTGAGGGGCTACGTGACCAGTTAGGCTCCTGAGTCGCGATGCTCAGGAGTCCCCCTTGACGCGTGAATAGAAAGTAGGGAGGGGAGATGTAGGAGTAGATCTACCGTTCTACGTCGGCAGGACCCGGCCCCGTGCATACCTCAACCGCCGTTAGCCTTTTGGAACTAAGGGGTGAGGGGCTACGTGACCAGTTAGGCTCCTGAGTCGCGATGCTCAGGAGTCCCCCTTGACATTCAAACGGCCTTCGTACCTTGGCTCCGCTCGGGGAGAGACGTGCGACGAACCAGGCCTGAGGGGCCTGGCTGGGTGGCGTGCGCCTGGGCGTGACCCAGGCATAGCCCCTGTGCCCAGCCCCCTCGCACGGCACTCCCGAGGGGAGGCGTTACGATGGGGCGGACACTGAGCTCTGGGCTCCCTGAGGTTGATGCGGCCGGGGGCCACCCTCAGTTGTTTATCACCAGCGCGGAGCATAGCGCTTCTGTATGTGTACGGGCATAGCTGCTCCTCGGCAGTGTCGTCAGCCAGCGCGGAGCATGGTGCTTCCACCGGTGCGTGGGAGGGGGCTCGCCTCCGGGAGGAGCCCCCGGGGCGTGTACAACCCCGCCCTGACACGTGGCTGGCACGGTAGGGCCTGGCGAGGTGTATCTGGGCACCCGTGAGCCAACGCGGGACTCACGGGGCCCTACCTCAAGGCGGGTTGCGCCTGGCTCTGGGCCTTTACTTGTAATGTGCTCCTGCAAATTTGGTTAGATGTCGACGCTCTACGTCCTCAGGTCCCGGCCCTCGAGCGAGCTCAGCCATCGCTGGTATGCCAGGGCGCGATGCCATGGACAAGACCAGGAGGTGAGGACTAGAGAGCCAGTAAGAGTCCATGAGTCGCGATGCTCAGGTACCCCCCTTTAACGTGCAAGTGGCTGGCATGAGGGAAGAAGGGTGCCACCACAGGCATCAAGTAATGATCATGGCGGGTCAAACGCATGACCTGAATAAATGCGAGAGAGATACATGCCACTTGGTCAGGCCCGAGTGGCTTGGGGATAATGCAGCCCGAGGGGCGCACCCAACAAAGTAACCTAAGGACATGAACAAAAGGGATACATGCCACAGGGACGGACCCACGTGGCCTGGGAATGATGCAGCCCTGGGGGCGCTCCCAGCTGAAAATGAAACTCAAAGGATGTCACCTGATGATGTTGGAGATGAAGGGATGCTGAAGTAGCGGACGACGTGCGCTGTGGAAGCCGATCTTCACGAGCCCCCAGGCCCAGGAACCTCGAGAGGCTCCGGAGGCGCTGGCGGCTCCTCGAGGACCATATCCATCTCCGCCAGGACTGCGGAATGCCTGACCTCTTGAGCCTCCAGAATGCTCCTCATGAGGCGCTGACGCACGGCAGCCACGTTCGGCAGGCCGAAAGGCATGCAAACATAGCTGTGGGGTGGACCTTTGCAGCGTCCCACGCGTGAGGGCCAGAAGCGGTCCTGAGAGGCGACTCGGTTGAGCCCTGGTAAGTCGATGCAGACGCGCATCCCACCATCCTCTCCTGGACGGGGAGCTACGGTGGGTAAGCGGCGGCTACCACTCATGACTCTTGACTCCTGCAGCTCCTGAATGATCTCGCTGATGAACTCCTGAGGGTTTGTCCCTCCTTGCCTTGCTCCTTCCTGAGGGAAACATGCTTTGAAACATGCCTCCAAGTGGTGCCCGAGCGCCTCCCTTGTGATCTTGGCAAAGTTGATGGCCCTCCAGGAGAGAGCCCCCGAGCCTTGCCCGAGGAGGGCGCCGGGCGCACCTTCCTATGCGACAGAGGGAGGCGGCCCTTGGACGGGTGCGGTTCCTGAGGTGCCTGCCTCTCAAGGGTTTGGACCAGGAAATGTCTTCTTCTTCTTAGGGACTGCCTCGGGAAAACTTCTGCTCCTATGATCTGGGTCTTCGATTGACGCGGCCTGAAAAGCATGCTCCAGAGAACACACATCATCCCTCTCCTCACAAGGCACCGTGATGACTCCACCGCTTCCTGGCATCTTAAGGACATTGTAGCCGTGATGAGTCACTGCCATGAACTTGGCCAGGGCTGGGTACCCGAGGATGACATTGTACGGCAGGCGGATGTGGGCGACATCGAAGTCAATGAGCTTGGTGTGGTAGTTGTCGCGCTGCGCAAAGGTGACAGGAAGGCGGACATGCCCTATCGGAATAGTGGAACCATCAGTGACTCCTGAGAAAGGTTTGGTTGGCTGAAGCTGATTGTATGGCACTTGGAGATTGTTGGACATCTCGATGGACTGGATGTTGAGTCCTGCTCTGCCATCGATGAGGGTTCTGGTGACCTGCACATTGCTGATGATTGGGGAACAAAGCATCGGGAGGACTCCGGCTGTGGCTGCGCACTTGAGATGATCTGCTGAGCTGAACGTGATGGCGCACGCTAACCACCTGAGAGGGCGCGTGGCCTCAAGCTTGGGGAGGACTGCATTCACCTCGCGAGCAAACTGTTTGAAAATGCGTTGAGAAGCTGGGGCCTGAGCACCGCCCAAGATACAAGCGATTGCGCGCGGCTCCTGGAAGCCCCCAGCCCCTTCGTCCTGATGATGGTCTTCATTCCTCCTCGGCTGTGGTGGGAGAGGAGGGAGGCCTGCATTGCCTTGTGGGTGATCCTCGCGAGGCTGATCCCTCAAGCCTCCCTCGCGAGGCTGGTCCTGCCAGCAGTCCTTGCGAGCTCGGTCACGCCACTCTTTGCAAGGGCCACGTTCTTCCCATTGTCCTCCACCTCTTCCTCCTCCTCGGCCGTAGCCCCGGTCGCTGCGTGATGTCTACTACACAACCTTCTTCTTGTAGACATTGTTGGGCCTGCAAGTGCACAGGTTTGTAGGACAGTAGCAAATTTCCCTCAAGTGGATGACCTAAGGTTTATCAATCCGTAGGAGGTGTAGGATGAAGATGGTCTCTCTCAAACAACCCTGCAACCAAATAACAAAGAGTCTCTTGTGTCCCCAACACACCCAATACAATGGTAAATTGTATAGGTGCACTAGTTCGGCGAAGAGATGGTGATACAAGTGCAAAATAGATAGTAGATAATGGTTTTTGTAATCTAAAATAATAAAAACAGCAAGGTAACGAGCGATAAAAGTGAGCGTAAACGGTATTGTAATGCTAGGAAACAAGGCCTAGGGTTCATACTTTCACTAGTGCAAGTTCTCTCAACAATAAGAACATAGATAGATCATATAACAATCCCTCAACATGCAACAAAGAGTCACTCCAAAGACACTAATAGCAGAGAACGAACGAAGAGATTATGGTAGGGTACGAAACCACCTCAAAGTTATTCTTTCGGATCAATCTATTCAAGAGTTCGTACTAGAATAACACCTTAAGACACAAATAAACCAAAACCCTAATGTCACCTAGATACTCCATTGTCACCTCAAGTATCCGTGGGCATGATTATACGATATGCATCACACAATCTCAGATTCATCTATTCAACCAACACAAAGTACTTCAAAGAGTGCCCCAAAGTTTCTACCGGAGAGTCAAGAACGTGTGCCAACCCCTATGCATAGGTTCATGGGCGAAACCCGCGAGTTGGTCACCAAAACATACATCAAGAGGCACATGATATCCCATTGTCACCACAGATAAGCATGGCAAGACATACATCAAGTGTTCTCATATAAGACTCAATCCGATAAGACAACTTCAAAGGGAAAACTCAATTCATCACAAGAGAGTAGAGGGGGAGAAACATCATAAGATCCAACTATAATAGCAAAGTTTGGGATACATCAAGATCGTGCCATAGAGGGAACACGAGAGAGAGACAGATCAAACACATAGCTACTGGTACATACCCTCAGCCTCGAGGGTGAACTACTCCCTCCTCGTCATGGAGAGCGCCGAGATGATGAAGATGGCCACCGGTGATGGGTTCCCCCTTAGGCAGGGTGCCGAAACGGGCTCCCAAGAGGTTTTTGGTGGCTACAGAGGCTTGCAGCGGCGGAACTCCCGATCTAGGTTAATTCCCGAAAGTTTTAGTATTTATAGGAATTATTGGCATTGGTTTCACGTCAGGGGGGGTCTCCGGGCCGTCCATGAGACAGGGGGCGCCCCCCTAGGGGCGCGCCCTCCTATCTCGTGGGCAGCCCGGAGCTGTTCTGGCCCAACTCCGATGCTCCGTGGTCTTCTTTTGGTCCATAAAAAATCCTCAAAAATTGGCACGTCAGTTGGACTCCGTTTGATATTCCTTTTCTTCAAAATACTGAAACAGGCAATAAAACATCAATATGGGCTGGGCCTCCGGTTAATAGGTTAGTCCTAAAAGTAATATAAAAGTGTATAATAAATCCCATAATCATTCAAAACAGATAATATAATAGCATGGAACAATCAAAAATTATAGATATGTTGGAGACGTATCAAACATCCCCAAGCTTAATTGCTGCTCGTCCACGAGTAGGTAAATGATAAAAATAGAATTTTTGATGTGGAATGCTACCTAGCATGATTCTCAATGTAATTTTCTTTATTGTGGTATGAATGTTCAGATCCAAATAATACTAAATAAAAGTTCATATTGACATAAGAAATAATAATACTTCAAGCATACTAAGCAAAGTAATCATGTCTTCTCAAAATATCATGGCTAAAGAAACTTATCCCTACAAAATCATATAGTCTGGCTATGCTCCATCTTCATCACGCAAAATATTTAATCATGCACAACCCCGATGACGAGCCAAGAAATTGTTTCATACTTTAACAATCTCAAACTCTTTCAACTTTCACGCAATACATGAGCGTGAGCCATGGACATAGCACTATATGTGGAATGGAATGGTGGTTGTGGAGAAGACAAACAGGAGAAGATAGTCTCACATCAACTAGGCGTATCAACGGGCTATGGAGATGCCCATTAATAGATATCAATGTGAGTGAGTAGGGATTGCCATGCAACGGATGCACTAGAGCTATAAATATATGAAAGCTCAACAAAAGAAAACTAGTGGGTGTGCATCCAACTTGCTTGCTCATGAAGACCTAGGGCATTTTGAGGAAGCCCATCATTGGAATATACAAGCCAAGTTCTATAATGAAAATTGCCACTAGTAAATGAAAGTGACAACATATGAGACTCTCTATCATGAGGATCATGATGCTATTTTGAAGCACAAGTGTGGAAAAAGAGATAGTAGCATTGTCCCTTCTCTCTTTTTCTCTCATTCTTTTTTTCTTTTCTTTTCTTTTTTTTCTTTTCTTTTTTTTCTTTTTTTCTTTTTGGCCTTTCTCTTTTTTTTCTTTGCCCCCCCTTTTTTTCTTTTTGCAAAGTTTGAAGTCTCATCCCGACTTGTGGGGGAATCATAGTCTTCATCATCCTTTCCTCACTGGGACAATGCTCTAATAATGAAAATCATCACACTTTTATGGATTTACAACTCAAAGCTAGAACAATATATGACACTATGTGAATGCCTCCGGCGGTATACCGGGACATGCAATGAATCAAGAGCGACATGTATGAAGAATATGATGGTGGCTTTGCCACAAATACGATGTCAACTACATGATCATGCAAAGAGCAATATGACAAAAATAATGTGTGTCATATGAACGGAACAGTGGAGAGTTGCATGGCAATATATCTCGGAATGGCTATGGAAATGCCATAATAGGTAGGTATGGTGGCTGTTTTGAGGAAGATATATGGTGGGTGTATGATACCGGCGAAGGTTGCACGAGACAAGAGAGGCTAGCAATAATGGAGGGGTGAAAGGGGTGCGTATAATCCATGGACTCAACATTAATCAAAAGAACTCATATACTTGTTGTAAAAATTTAGAAGTCATCAAAAACCAAAGCACTACACGCATGCTCCTAGGGGGATAGATTGGTAGCAAAAGACCATCGCTCGTCCCCGACTGCCACTCATAAGGAAGACAATCAATAAATAAAATTGTGCTCCAACTTCATCACAAAGCGGTTCACCATACGTGCATGCTACGGGAATCACAAACTTCAACACAAGCATTCTTTAAATTCATAATCACCCAACTAGCATGACTTTAATATCATTACCTCCATATCTCAAAACAATTATCAAGCATCAAATTGATCATAGCATCCAATTCACTTCCTATAATAGTTTTCATTCAAATAACCATTCTGTTTAAGACTCTCAAAATAATATAAGTGAAGCATGAGAGTCTAGCAATTTCTTCAAAATATAACCACCGCCGTGCTCTAAAAGATATAAGTGAAGTACTAGAGCAAATGACAAACTACTCCGAAAGATATACGTGAAGATCAAAGAGTAGCTAAATAATTATGCAACTATGCAAAGACTCTCTCTCATTAAAGAATTTCAGATCTTGGTATCTTATTCAAGCAGCAAGCAAAACAAAATAAAATTACATTGCAAGGATAGCACAACTCATGTGAAGAAGCAAAAACTTAGGCTCAACCGATACTAACCGATGATTGTCGAAGAAGAAAGGTGGGATGCCTACCGGGGCATCCCCAAGCTTAGATGCTTGATACTTCTTGAAATATTATTTTGGGGTGCCTTGGGCATCCCCAAACTTGAACCTTTGTGTCTCCTTAATTCCTCTCATATCATGGTTTCTCTTTTTATCAAAAGCTTCATCCACAACAAACTCAACAAGAACTCGTGAGATAGGTTAGTATAAACCAATGCAAAACCATAACATCTTCTACTGTAACAAATAACTAACATTATTATTCAGCATTTAATACTAAATGTCTCTGCATATTTAATACTCCTATCCTAAAAATAGAATCATTAAACAAGCAAACATATGCAAACAATGCAACCATAACAGCAATCTGTCAAAACAGTACAGTCTGTAAAGCATGCAAGAGTGTCAATATTTACCTGACTCCAAAAATTATGAACTAAATTTACCACTGTAATAAATTTATCAGATCTTAATATGCAAAAAGATTCAACATTATACCATTCTCTGACTTTTCTAGGGAATTTTTTCAACAGCGGTAAACTTTCTGTTTTCAAACAGCAACATGTATACTAGCAAAATAAGCATGGCAAAGGCTATCCTCGACTTTTTTATTGAAACTAAAGATGCAAACCATTATTCTAACTAACAGAAAGCAAAAACTAGCAAAATAAAATGACGCTCCAAGCAAAACACATATCATGTGATGAATAAAAATATAGCTCCAAGTAAAGTTACCGATGAACGAAGACGAAAGAGGGGATGCCATCCGGGGAATCCCCAAGCTTAGTTGCTTGGTTGTCTTTGAATATTACCTTGGGGTGCGTAGGGAATCCCCAAGCTTGAGCTTTTTACACTCCTTATTCCATAGTCCATCGAATCCTTACCTAAAACTTGAAAACTCCAACCACACAAAACTCAAAACAAAACTCGTAAGCTCCGTTAGTATAAAAAAACCACCACTTAGGTACTGTAATGAACTTATTCTAAATTCATATTTGTGTAAAAACTACTGTATTCTAACTTCTCTATGGTTCATACCACTTAATACTAGCCATAGATACATGAAAATAAGCAAACAACACAATGAAAACAGAATCTGTCAAAAACAGAACAGTCTGTAGTAATCTGTATCAAACGTATACCTATGGAACCACAAAAATTATGAAACAAATTGCTGGACCTGAGTAATTTGTATATTAATCACATTAAAAAAGAATCAACCTAAAATCACTCTCCAGTAAAAAATGGCATCTATTCTCGTGAGCGCTAAAGTTTCTGTTTTTTACAGCAAGATCATATAAGCTTCACCCAAGTCTTCCCAAAGGTTCTACTTGGCACTTTATTGAAACAAGAGTTATAAAACATGATTACTATAGTAGCATAATCATGTGGACACAAAAAAAACAGTAAGGATAAATATTGGGTTGTCTCCCAACAAGCACTTTTCTTAATGCCTTTCTAGCTAGGCATGATGATGACAATGATGCTCACATAAAAGATAAAAATTGAAACATTACGGGAGAATCATGAAGCATATGACTAGCACATTTAAGCCTAACCCACTTCCTATGCATAGGGATTTTGTGAGCAAAAAACTTATGGGAACAATAATCAACTAGCATAGGATGGCACAACAAGCATAACTTCAAGATTTTAAGCACATAGAGAGGAAACTTGATATTATTGCAATTCCTACAAGCATATGTTCCTCCCTCATAATAATTTTCAGTAGCATCATGAATGAATTCAACAATATAACCAGCACCTAAAGCATTCTTTTCATGATCTACTAGCATAGAATATTTACTACTCTCCACATAAGCAAAATTCTTCTCATGAATAATAGTGGGAGCAAACTCAACAAAATAATTATCATGTGAGGCATAATCCAATTGAAAACTAAAATCATGATGACAAGTTTCATGGTTATCATTATTCCTAATAGCATACAAGTCATCACAATAATTATTATAGATAGCAACTTTGTTCTCATAATCAATTGAAACCTCTCCCAAGATAGTGGAATCACTAAATAAAGTTGACACTCTTCCAAATCCACTTTCATATTCATCACAATAAGATTCAACATCCTCCAAAATAGTGGGATCAATACTACCTAAAGTTGACACTCTTCCAAACCCACTTTCATCAATATAATCATCATAAGTAGGAGGCATGCTATCATCAAAATAAATTTGCATATCAAAACATGCGATGCTAAAAATATCATCCTCATCAAACATAGCTTCCCCAAGCTTGTGGCTTTGCATATCATTAGCATCATGGATATTCAAGGAATTCATACTAACAACATTGCAATCATGCTCATCATTCACATATTTCATGCCAAGCATTCTATGTAATTCTTCTTCTAGCACTTGAGCACAATTTTCCTTTCCATCATACTCAAGAAAGATATTTAAAAGACGAAGCGTATGAGACAAACTTAACTCCATTTTTTTGTAGTTTTCTTTTATAGACTAAACTAGTGATAAAACAAGAAACAAAAAGATTCGATTGCAAGATCTAAAGATATAACTTCAAGCGCTAACCTCCCCGGCAACGGCGCTAGAAAAGAGCTTGATGTCTACTACACAACCTTCTTCTTGTAGACGTTGTTGGGCCTGCAAGTGCACATATTTGTAGGACAGTAGCAAATTTCCCACAAGTGGATGACCTAAAGTTTATCATTCCATAGGAGGCGTAGGATGAAGATGGTCTCTCTCAAACAACCCTGCAACCAAATAACAAAGAGTCTCTTGTGTCCCCAACACACCCAATACAATGGTAAATTGTATAGGTGCACTAGTTCGGCGAAGAGATGGTGATACAAGTGCGAAATAGATAGTAGATAAAGGTTTTTGTAATCTTAAATAATAAAAACAGCAAGGTAACGAGCGATAAAAGTGAGCGTAAATGGTATTGCAATGCTAGGAAACAAGGCCTAGGGTTCATACTTTCACTAGTGCAAGTTCTCTCAACAATAATAACATAGATAGATCATATAACAATCCCTCAACAAGTAACAAAGAGTCACTCCAAAGACACTCGGAGAACGAACGAAGAGATTATGGTAGGGTATGAAACCACCTCAAAGTTATTCTTTTGGATCAATCTATTCAAGAGTTCGTACTAGAATAACACCTTAAGACACAAATCAACCAAAACCCTAATGTCACCTAGATACTCCAGTGTCACCTCAAGTATCCGTGGGCATGATTATACGATATGCATCACACAATCTCAGATTCATCTATTCAACCAACACAAAGTACTTCAAAGAGTGCCCCAAAGTTTCTACCGGAGAGTCAAGAACGTGTGCCAACCCCTATGCATAGGTTCATGGGCGGAACCCGCAAGTTGGTCACCAAAACATACATCAAGAGGCACATGATATCCCATTGTCACCACAGATAAGCACGGCAAGACATACATCAAGTGTTCTCATAAAAGATTCAATCCGATAAGATAACTTCAATGGGAAAACTCAATTCATCACAAGAGAGTAGAGGGAGAGAAACATCATAAGATCCAACTATAATAGCAAAGCTCGGGATACATCAAGATCGTGCCATAGAGGGAACACGAGACAGAACACGAGAGAGAGAGAGATCAAACACGTAGCTACTGGTACATACCCTCAGCCTCGAGGGTGAACTACTCCCTCATTGTCATGGAGAGCGCCGAGATGATGAAGATATCCACCGGTGATGGGTTCCCCCTCTGGCAGGGTGTCGAACGGGCTCCTGAGAGGTTTTTGGTGGCTACAGAGGCTTGCAGCGGCGGAACTCCCGATCTAGGTTAATTCCCGAAAGTTTCAGTATTTATAGGAATTATTAGCGTTGGTTTCACATTAGGGGGGTCTCCGGGCCGTCCACGAGATAGGGGGGTGCGCCCCCCAACTAGGGGCGCACCCTCCTATCTTGTGGGCAGCCCGGAGATCTTCTGGCCTAACTCCGATGCTCTGTGGTCTTCTTTTGGTCCATAAAAAATCCTCAAAAATTGGCACGTCATTTGGACTCCGTTTGATATTCCTTTTCTTCGAAATACTGAAACAGGCAATAAAAAAGCAATATGGGCTGGGCCTCCGGTTAATAGGGTAGTCCTAAAAGTAATATAAAAGTGTGTAATAAAGCCCATAATCATTCAAAACAGATAATATAATAGCCTGGAAACAATCAAAAATTATAGATACGTTGGAGACGTATCATTGCGCTCGGGGCGTCGGTCGGCATGCACATCCTGCACAACCCTGAGCTCTTGGCATTCGTTGGTGTTGTGGGTGTGGAGGTCGTGGTACACGCAGTACCAGCTGCCCTTGGATGACTCAGGATGATCCATGCCTCGCTTGGTGTCTGGTTCTGCTGCAAGCATGGCAGCCCCCTTGCGCTTCACGTCCTTGACCTTGGGCTTCTTCTCTTCTGGGTCGGCAGCCGGAAGCTCGAGGAGGGAAAGGCGCCCTTCCTCAGCCCTGGCGCACTTGGTCGCCAAGTTGAACAGCTTCAGGGATGTGCACAGGTCTTCATGGATCGCTAGCTCCTCTTTCATGTTGATGTCGCGCACGCCGTCAGAGAAAGCTGAGATGATGGCCTCCTCAGTCACCCTGGGGATCTTGAGGCGAGCGTTGTTGAAGCGCTGGATGAACTTTTGCAGGGTCTCTCCTGGCTGCTGCTTGATGCGGCGCAGGTTGCTCATGGCCGGGGGCCGGTCGCGGGTGCCTTGGAAGTTGGCAATGAAGCGGGTGCGCATCTCTTCCCAGGAGCCAGGTTCAGGAGCCAGGTGCGAGCACCGTCCTTGAGCGCCATGGGAAACCAGTTCGCCATGACCTTCTCGTCCCCGTTGGCAGCTTCGGTACCCAGCTTGTAGAGCTGGAGGATCTCCGCAGGATCAGCCGTGCCGTCGTAGCGCGAGGGCAGATCTGGCTTGAACTTGCCCGGCCAGGCCATGCTGCGCAGCTCGGCGGTGAAGGCACGGCAGCCTGCCGTGGCCACAGGAGGCCTTTGGTGAAGAAGAGCTTGATCTTGGAGGTCTCCGCGCGCTGCCGCCAGGAGCAGCGCGGGGTCTTGGCGCGCTGGAGCAGGAGCGCGGTCGTGACGGGCCGGTGCGGGGAGCACCCGGGCAGCTTCTTGGGGACGAGGGATCTCTTGGCAGCTCATCTCTTGCTGTGCTGGTGCCGGACGGAGCATGTCCCTTCCAGGGGCCACGCGCCTTGGGGCCAGGGCGCCTTCTTGAGGGGGAGGCGACTGAGGCGCTCTCGGAGCTTCGTTGCCCGTGCAGGGCGGGGCATGGTGCAGCGAGAGGGATGGTGCGGGGGAGCCCCCAGCGGCGCTGATGAGCTCGGTGATGCGGGCGAGCCACTCGTCGTAGAGGTCGTCGACAGGACGGTAGTGCAGGAGCTCTCGCGCTAGGAGCAGCGCGACGTGCTGTCCGCAGGAGCGCGACGGGCGTGGGACGACGAACCGGCAGGAGTCAGCGACGGGGTGGCGGTGCGGCCTTCCCGCCGCACCGAAGGATGCAGGGACGATGCCTGCTGCTCGTTCCCCGCCGGGCCGGTGGCGGCGTGGATGGCATGCAATGGGGAACGACGGGGAGGCCCTCCGGCGGGGGCCGTCTGGCCAACATGGGCCAAGAGGGCAGCCCGGCGCTCGACGCGGGCTCGACGAGCGTCAGACATGGATGCGGTGGACGGCGAAACGCAAGGCGGCGGAAGGCGGATTCCGGTGCACCCCTACCTGGCGCGCCAAATGTCGGATTTCGGGTTCCGGCAGACCCTCAAGGTTCGAACTCTGGGGTGCGCGTGGAGATCACACCTCCTACCTACTCACGTCTCGTCGCCTCGCAAAGGATCTAAACTACACAACACAAGAGACACAAGGTTTATACTAGTTCGGGCCACCATCTGGGTGTAATACCCTACTCTAGTTTGTGGTGTGGTGGATTGCCTCAGGGGCTGATGGTGAACAATACAATGGAAGAACTGCCTCGCGAGGGGAGGAGCTCTTGTGTTGGTGGTTCTGGCTAAGGTTTGACTGGTCGATCTCTGGATCCGATCTCCCCTATGCTATGGTGGCTAGTCCTATTTATAGAGCGAGGCCCTGGTCCTCTTCCCAAATATTGAGCGGGAAGGGCGCCAACAATTGGCCATTTTGAAGGGGAACATCTAGTACACTTATCCTGACTAAAGTTGGTCCTCGCCTGTCAAAGACTCTGATGATGACGCCGGCTTGGGCTCCACGATGACCTCCATCCTGCCGCTCTGCTGGTCATGGTCTTGCTGCACTGAAATGGTTGCCTTTGCTTGATACCCTTGCCCGTGCTTGCCCCCTTTGCACCAAAGAGGAAACAAGGACTCTGCGCAGGCTGGCGCCTGCCTGGCGCCCGCCTGGCTTCGGTCGTCATGGCTTGCGTCACGGGCACCTCGTGAGGTACCCCGCCTTGATCTCTCTGCCTCCTCGCGAGCTAGCCTTACGAGGCTGTGCCTAAGGAAGCTTCCTATCGTCCGCCCCGCGAGGCTTGGCCCCTCGCGAGGGTCTTGAGCTTGTGTAGACAAAGATGGGCCGTACTGGGCCACTCCTTGAGCCACGCCGCAGGCTGCAGGCAGGCAAGTCTGGGTACCCCCGTTCCCAGAACGCCGACACTTGCCACGTGTTGCCTCGCTCTTGCATCGCCCTAGTCATACCACTTCTTTCTCCATGGTCATGGGTCCCACAGTGCATGTGTATTGGGCGACACCAGTCAAACAACACAGTGGCTGGCTGAGATGGCATGCTGGCAAGAGATCCAACCATGACAACTCCATCTATACGGTGTTGACTGCTCCGACCGGCGGAAGCTTCTCCACCGGAGCATTCTTGAGGCCACCCCTCTTCTGTGGCAGCCAATGCCAAACGCCATGAAAACCTATTTGCTACATCAATTGCCATCCATTTGAGATGGATCTTTTCTGTACTTGTGATTCGGAGCTAGGTAGAGTTAGCTGGTGTCACTGGCACCGGGTTCAATTTGCACTTGCTTAATCTTATCCATTGATTTAGTGTGTAGGTTATTGAATTGTTTGGCATGTAGGCATGTGTTCTTCTATGTGGACACCGGGTAATTTTCAGTCTGGGTCGGTACCTGCTTCTGATTGAGATGACATGTATCTACCATGATACAAATTTTAAAAGACAAATCTGACTCACACATGGTGGTTAGATGAATAGACAAATCCTATTATAAATAGTTGCAGAACCTATTTTTGCAAAAATATTAGACTTCTTACTATTCACATCATGATTAGTTATTGTTTTGTGTCATAAAAAATGTGGTTTGAGATTTTATATGCATGGTTTCTATTTTCTAGCAATGTTGTCTAACTATTTGTTTATTTTTTCCATAAACTTCATCGGGCACCATTAGTATTTACTACACTAGTGCACATTCAAAATTTTAGAGCACAGGATATGACCCTCGTGAATAGTAAAAATTAAATAGCCTAAGAACACTGTTAATTAGGTTTGGTGCTACCAGCTTTGAATTTTTGCTTGTTGTTCCCTGATGTGCCCATGAAATTTGATTCACAATTTCATGACATGCTATATACATTTTGTGTGAACATTGTAAAAAGAATTTCGTGATGCACCTAAGCCCCTGTTATAGTTAACTGTGCAAATAGACATACCGTCCTCTGAGTACGTGCTAAGGATTGATGGTGGTGGAGATGACGGAGAAATCTCTACACTGTTGATGATCGGCGGCAGCTTCGAGTTGCTGGTGGCGTTGATGGAGACGCTGGTTGTTATGCCTAGATGGAAGGTTGTTGTAGGTGGCACTGCTGTAGAGGTAGGTCGGCATGAAGCCGCTCGGGTACCACAACTCGTTGTTGAGGTCGACGTAGAATTGTCAAACGGCATTGATGGAGAGTATCTGCAGCTCAGAGAAGTGCATGATGGCGACGTACCCTGGCGACGGGTCATTGGGCTGGGGCCTCCGGGTCCCAAGCAAAATCTTAAATATGGAATGGATGCTAATGTTAAAGCTAGTGGAAGTTTTACACTAGAAAAAAAACAAGTTCTTCACCCTCAATTTCAATAATATCATTTACGTCATTAGCTTGAATTCTCCTTTGAAGTGGAATATCTACTATGGAAATTTATCAACATGTTGAGCAATTTCTTTCTCCACATTTCAAGGGTGGTGTGTGTGTTGGGGGGGGGGGGGGGGGGTTGAATAGGGGTTGAGTGCCATTAATAAATGAATATTCCATCAAGTGACATAATTAAGTAACACTTTTGGTTAGATATTCTTAAGTTTCCATCTCCTCGTGGCATCAAACGCATGAGAGATTGAAGGCCATATCGAGAACGCGATGAACTGAAAAGATTTGAGATGGAAATAAACCTGAACAGAAGATACGTGAGTGACCTCGGTCCAAAATCCATTACCGGCGTTCAGATCGAGCCGGCATGTTGCCCGAGGGTCGGTCGGGGTGGTTCACTGCCATGAGGAGCTTCTGCGTGAGGTGATTTCAAAATTTGAAATCTGGGATGACTCGGGGTGGATGGGGTGGCTGGGTCATGCTGTAGATGACTGGTTCATGTTGGCAGGTGCGACAGGGAAGATGGCTAACTGGGTGGGACCATGTGGGCCACGGTCGCTCGGATCCACATGATTCAGCATCGAGAAGAATTCATGTTGCGCGTGCAGTCAATTAGGATTCACCGTATTTTCTTATGTGACAATTGTGGGTAAGTATCACCGATCTCCTGCTTTCCTATTTTGGAGGAGCTCGGGTTTGCCAGCTCCTCAACTCCTCAAAATTTTCACTACTAAAATCACCAACTTCTGTCGACCAACTCCAGGAGTTAGACCGTTCAGCCTAGCTCCAAACCTGGAGTTGGAGGAATCGGGTGCCGGAGCATTTCCGGGCATGCCCTAAATCCTATGCGTGGGTCGTCCTCTACTAGGCATATTCGGATACATCAAGTGTTACACACTTTATTTTAATCTCATTCTTAGTGTCAAGAAAAGCCAACAGACGTTAATTGCCTGAGCAGGCGTGTTCTCGGACGTGGACATGAGCAGCACGCGGATTGGGCGGATGGGTCGCTCCTCGTGCGATGCACGCCTCCCCTGCGATTTCGTTCCGGATTTCTGCACGGCGCTGCCGGAGCCCCGGCCCGGCCATATTCGCCGGCGAGAGCAGCGGGTGGAGCTCCTCGACGATGAGGGGGTGGCGGTGGATGCGTGTAGATGGTATGGCAACGCGGAGTGGCGGGTGGGCCAGAGGGTGGAGTTCCCATGCCACGTCGCGAGACTTGCGGCGGCTGACCGGTCGGGCGACCTTGGGGCGGTTATCGAGGTGAGTAATGGCGAGTCGGGGGAGGGGAGAGAGGTTATTAGGCCGTCGCCTCATCTCTCCACCACTTCCCCCCCTCACAAATCTCATTCACGAAAACCAGCGCGCTCCGCCGCTTCGAGAGTTAGGGTTCCATGACGACGCGCGAGCAGCAGATGTCGGCGTTGTCCGTTGGCGACGAGGTGCTGATGGGGAGATTCAAGGAGATAGATCGGTGGTTCCCAACGGCGAAGGCCCTCAACGATGCGTCTGAGATGGTGAGGGACAAGCTGCGGGGCGAGGAGATCCTCAGGTGCTTTCCCAACTATGACCGCCAGCCGGCGACGGGGGTGATCCTCTGGGCGATGCTCGAGGCGGGATCGCTGATCCCGGAGCAGAGGGAGAAGTGGAAGGTGTTTCGCTCCCTCCGCGACCGCCTGATCCAGCCGCGGGCTCCGACACCGGCGCCGCAGGCGCCGCCGCAGGCGGTGGTGATGGGGATCCCTGCTCCCGGGTCCAGGTGGCTTCTGATCGAGATCGAGGAGGATGCAGAAGTGGTCGAAGAGCTGGAGGAGGAGGTGGTTGTGCCGCCACGGCGGAGGGCCAGGGCGCCTCCGACCCCGAACTCAATTCCCCGCCGTTCCCCGCGTTTCCAGAGGCGTTCGCCTCGCCTCGTTGCTCTCTCCCGCCGCCAGTAGGGCACTCGCCGGCTGGTAATCGCTTCTGGTTGCTGGCCGGAGAGGGCTCTGAGGAGGAGGGGGAGGGGGAGGTTCTCGTCTACGATGCAGGTATGACAAAATCTGCTAAATATTTAGTATCTACAACTTCGGTTGAGATAGATGATACTAGAATCAGAGGCAAATCAGGGAAAAAAGGGCTCTGTGCTGAAAACAGAGTGCAAAAAGGGCCTAGATCCCGGAATTATGATGGATGCTATAGGATTCCCTCTGTTTTTGGTAGTTTGGATAAAGAAAAAGAGGGTTGGGATGAGAGAATAGACAAGTTGGGAGATAACTTTAAGCTTACTGGCATAGATGCTCAAATTGTGCAAAAATATATGGGAAAAAATAATGTGCATCCTATCACGCCTTGGTTTGGGGTGAGGATGTAGATTTTGGTGAAATGGAACTACAAAAGACCCCAATTGCAACCTATTTGGCTCCAAAAGAGGGGGAGTTTAAACAAAGTAATTCTGAGAAGAGGTTGAGACCCTTAATCATTTTTGGGGGCTCAATTGGGAAAGATTTGAGTATTGATCTGGAAGTGGGCTTGCCTTGGTGGAGGCCTTGTGGGCTGAACTCCAGGTATAAAAGAGGAAGCAGAGGTGGGAGGGAAGCAATCCCACCACATAGGGTTTCCCCCTCTCCCCCCTCGCCGCCGCCAGAAGAAGAGATGTCCGAAAACTTTGGGAGAGGGTTTGGAGCTTCCAGATTCAATTGAGGGGGTGGGGTTGGACACACAGGGGGAAGATTCAACTATGCTGACAGGGGAGAGGATGGAATGGGGGCAGACATGCCTTCCCAGGGAGATCTGGTGGTTTTGGAAGAGGTGATGGTTGATTTGGTATAGGAAATGGAGTAGGCAGAGATTTTGAAGAAGATGAGGACTCTGCGGCTGAGAGAAATGGAGAAAATCTGGTTTGGCAAGCCAAGACAGGGAAGAAAGAAGCAGGGGAAGAGATCGCAAAAAAAGCCAATGGAGATACATGAGTTTCTGGGCTTGAAAAGTACATGAATAAGAGCAACTGATCCAGTCTGATCAGAATCAACAACAGATACTGCTGGCCTCTCTGCTCTCTCAATTAGTGTAGGGGATGAAGAACTCGAGGAGATGTTTGGAAAACATTCTGGAAATCATCCTGGGAAAGACAGTCAAAAGAAAGAAGAAAGAGGTGGAGAAGGACAACAAAGAGCTGACAAAGGTTTTGAACAAAATTCAGGCATGGAACTGAAGAAACAGGGAGGAAGAAACAGTTGGCAACATAACTTTGAAGATAACAATAAAGATTTGATAGGTTCAGCAAGCAGGTTTGTGGCAAATGCAAGGACTCCAGACATACCACCAAAGAATGCAGGGTGGGACACTATTTGATTTGTGGTAGAGACAACCATGTAACTGGAGAGTGCAATCTGCTGAAACAAATAAAGCATGTACCTAAGTATGTGGGATATGCTGCTAAAGGCTTAGGGATCTTATTGGTTCAGAGCTATAAAGATGTATTGGTAGCGAAACACACTAATCCCCTGGGTGTGATGGTCATAAGAGAAGGACATATTAATGAGACTGATCTTACTAAAGCTTTGGGAGAAATTTTTGATTGGGGATGGCAATGGAGAGTGAAAGAGTTAGCAAAGTTCAACGATTTCAACTTGCTGGGGACATGGGTGGTGATCAAAGTCCAACCCTGGTCTCTGGATCATCAGGCTATTGAAAAAATGCACACAATTTGGATCAAGCTGACCAAGGTCCCTGATTGTTTTAGACACTTCTTAGGTATCTGTGAGGTCGCTGCTGCAGTAGGGCCTATGCTTGAAATTGATATGGACACTATTAATGAAGAGAAGATCAGGATCAAGTGTGGAATTAGGGATGTGGAAAAAATCCCCTCTCAAGTGGAAATCACTTCCCCTAATCTTCTTATGTTCAAAACTGGGATAGAAGCTGAGAAGGTGGTGGAAATTGGTTGGTACAAGGAAGAGAAAAGAAAGAATGACAATAGCAATATCTTAGAAGTTGGAGAGGAAGAGATGGAAACTAGGAAAAGAACAAAGCTGGAAGATCCATAATATAAAAGGGTTTCTTTGGGGTGCTTATCTCTGAAACAAAGTGAGGAGATAGATGGAAGAATTGAGAAAATGAGACCACAAATGGAAGAGAGCATGATGCAGTGGCAAAATGAGATGGTTGCAGAAAGGAGGAAATGGCCAAAAGAGAGTGAAATCATGTTCACTAAAATAAAAAATCTGGAGGAAGACAAAGTCAGAAATAGTGCACTATGGGCTAAAAGTGAAAAAAGGATTAAGGAGCTGAAAAGTAACCAACTGGACTTGCAAGAGTTGAGCAGAAAACAACAAGAAGAAATTCAAAGGCTAGTGCAAGAGGCTGCCAATAGGGAGCAATATGAAATGGAGTTAGCCAATATGGATCTAGAGGATTATGAGAAAGAAAATCAACAGAAAAAGAAGGAAACTGATTCTGGGAAATACAATGAGCCTACTGATTATAATGCTAGCCAAGAGTCAATAGGGACCTTGGGGAAAAATGGTTGAGATACATGGAAGTGAGGTCTTGGAGAAAGATGGGGAGGAAAGAGAAGTGGAGATCAAAAGAAGTCTCAGGCACAAAGGAAAGGAAGACCAAAAAATTGAAGAGATGACAAAGATTAGAGCTGAGGAAAGAGATAATTATGGTAAGAATCTTGATCTAGTGTTTGCTGATGCTTCTTTATTACATATTAGTTCTTTGGTAGGGATAGACCTGGGATGTTCTATTGATATGATTGACAAAAACCTAGATATCATCAATAAGATGGAGATAGCCAGAAGAGAATTATACTTCCAAAATATAAAAAAAGAAAAAAGTGACATGGAAAGAAAGGAATTTGAGGGAAAAGGAGAGAAAGAAAAGGATATCTCAGTATATATAAATACTGGTGATATAGATGTGGAGGGATTATGTTCTGTGTTTGAACACTCTAATACTGATATTGAGGAGCAACAAATTAAGAAACTGAGAGGAATGCTCTCAGGGAAGAAAAGTGGTAAAAAAGGCTCACCAGCGTTAGACTATGTGAAGCAAACGGTTGGGATTGGGGTTTTACAAACAAGAAGAAAAAAGGAAGAAAGACCAAGTAGTATCTTATTATTATAGAAAACTAAATATAAAAAAATGAGAGTTTTTTTGGAATGTCAGAGGTATTGGACATGACCACAAAAAGAGATATATTAGAGAAATGCTCATAGATAAGAAGCTAGACTTTATTGGGATCTCTGAGACAATAAAGCAAGACTTCACTAAGAATGACCTGCACAATTTGTGTGGAGGAAAAATTACCAATGGTATTGGAACCCTCCCAGAGGGATGTCTAGAGGGATTTTAGTTGGGATTAACAAAGAAATGTTTGATGTTGAGTGTATTGAAAAAGGACAATATATTTTGAGAGTGCTAGTTTTTGATAAAAATATTAAGATGCACTGGAATTTGATTACTGTATATGGGGATGCTCAGAAGGAAGGAAAAGCATCTGACATAATTATACATCATTGATCCATTGCCTACGAGCTTTTCATATATTGTGCTTCGCTTATTTACTTTTCCGTTGCTATTGTTACAATCACTACAAAACCCCAAAATATTACTTTTGCCATCTTTACCTTTACTACTGTTACCATTCCTATCATACTACTTTGCTACTAAATACCTTGCTACAGATACTAAGTTATCTAGGTGTGGTTGAATTGACAACTCAACTTCTAATACTCAAGAATATTCTTTGGCTCCCCTTGTGTCGAATCAATAAATTTGGTTTGAATACTCTACCCTCGAAAGCTGTTGCGATCCCCTACACTTGTGGGTTATCACTCCTCTTAATGATGTTGAGTCTTGTGAAATCAATGCTGCTTTGCTGAATCTTGTTATAAAAGATCAATTCTCCGGCCTTCCTAGTGAAGATGCCGCTACCCATCTAAACAACTTTGTTGATTTGTGTGAGATGCAAAAGAAAAAAGATACGGATAATGATATTGTTAAATTGAAGTTATTTCCGTTTTCACTTAGAGATCGTGCTAAAGTTTGGTTTTCATCTTTACCTAAAAATAGTATTGATTCTTGGAACAAGTGCAAAGATGCTTCTATCTCTAAGTATTTTCCTCCCGCTAAGATCATCTCCCTTAGGAACGATATTATGAATTTTAAACAACTTGATCATGAGCATGTTGCCAAATCTTGGGAAAGAATGAAATTAATGATTCGCAATTGCCCTACTCATGGTTTGAATTTATGGATGATCATACAATTTTTTTATGCCGGATTAAACTTTGCTTCTAGAAATCTTTTAGATTCGGCCGCCGGAGGCACGTTTATAGAAATCACTTTAGGAGATGCTGAAAAACTTCTTGATAATATTATGGCTAATTATTCTCAATGGCACACCGAACGATCTACTAGTAAAAAAGTGCATGATATAGAATAAATTAATGTTTTGAGTGGAAAGATGGATGAGCTTATGAGATTGTTTGCTACCAAGAGTTCTTCTATTGATCCCAATGATATGCCTTTATCTACCTTGATTGAGAATAATAATGAATCTATGGATGTAAATTTTGTTGGTAGGAATAATTTTGGAAACAATGCTTATAGAGGAAATTTAATCCTAGACCGTTCCCTAGCAATTCCTCTAATAATTATGGCAATTCGTACAATAATTCTTATGGTAATTTTAATAAGATTCCCTTTGATTTTGAAAACTATCATGCGAGCTACCTATGAATCAAGTGCCAAAGATGGCACTACTTAGATCTATCTTCGCTTTTATGCCTAGCTAGGGGCGTTAAACGATAGCGCTAGTTGGGAGGAAACCCAATTTTCTTTGTGTTTTTTGTTTTTGTTCCTGTTTAGTAATAAATTTTGCATCTACTTTCTGTTTAGATGTGTTTTCATGTTTTATTTAGTGTTTGTGCCAAGTAGAACCTATAGGATAACCTATGATGATAGTTGATTTGATTCTGCTGAAAAACATAAACTTTGCGCTCACGAGAAAACATTCAATAAATCACACAAACGAGATTTTGCATTGATTCTTTTTGCTGCTGTTAAATAGACAAATTGTTTAGGACGTCCTATTTTTGTAGGATTTTTAAAGTTCCAGAAGTTTGCGTTAGTTACAGATTGCTACAGACTGTTCTATTTTTGACAGATTCTGTTTTTCGTGTGTTGTTTGCTTATTTTGATGCATCTATGGCTAGTATTAAGTGGTATGAACCATAGAGAACTTGGAATACAGTAGGTTTAACAGCAATATAAATAAAGAACGAGTTCATTACAGTAGCTTATGTGGTGGTTTTGTTTTCTTTCACTAACGAAGCTTATGAGATTTCCTGTTGAGTTTTGTGTTGTGAAGTTTTCAAGTTTTGGGTAAAGATTTGATGGACTATGGAATAAGGAGCGGCAAAAGCCTAAGCTTGGGGATGCCCAAGGCACCCCACGATAGTCAAGAATATTCAAAAGCCTAAGCTTGGGGATGCCCCGGGAAGGCATCCCCTCTTTCGTCTTTGCTCATTGGTAACTTTACTTGGAGCTATATTTTTATTCGCCACATGATATGTGTTTTGCTTGGAGCGTCATGTATTATATTAGTATTTGCTTTTTAGTTTACCACAATCATCCTTGCTGTAACACACCTTTTGGGAGAAGCGTACTTGATTGAAATTTATTAGAATACTCTATGTGCTTCACTTATATCTTTTGAGCTAGATAGTTTTTGCTCTAGTGCTTCACTTATATCTTTTAGAGCACGGCTGTAGTTTTATCTTGAAGAAATTTTTGATCTCGCATGCTTCACCTATATGATTTTGAGAGTCTTTTAGAACAGCATGGTATTTGTTATGGTTATAAATTGGTCCTAGAATGATGAGCATCCAAGTTGGGTATAATAAAAACTATCATAGAAAGTGAATTGGATGCTATGATCAATTTGATACTTGATAATTGTTTTGAGATATGGAGGTAGTGATATTAAAGTCATGCTAGTTGGGTGAATATGAATTTGAAGAATGCTTGTGTTGAAGTTAGAAAGTCCCGTAGCATACACGTATGGTTAAAGTTGTGTAACAAATTTGAAACATGAATTGTACCTGGCTTGTGCATCCTTATGAGTGGCGGTCGGGGACAAGCGATGGTCTTTTCCTACCAATCTATCCCTCTAGGAGCATGTTTGTAGTGCTTGGTTTTTGATGACTTATAAATTTTTGCAATAAGTATATGAGTTCTTTTGACTAATGTTGAGTCCATGGATTATACGCACTTTTACCTTTCCATCATTGCTAGCCTCTTCGGTACAGTGCATTGCCCTTTCTCACCTTGAGAGTTGGCGCAAACTTCGCCGGTGCATCCAAACCCCGTGATATGATACGCCCTATCACACATAAACCTCCTTATATCTTCCTCAAAACATTCCGAGATATATGGCATACCTACCTATTTATGGCATTTCCATAGCCATTCCGAGATATATTGCCATGCAACTTTCCACCGTTCCGTTCATCATCATCATGACATACTTTACTTTTGTCATATTTCCATTGCATGATCATGTAGTTGACATCGTATTTGTGGCAAAGCCACCATGCATAATTTTTCATACATGTCACTATTGATTCATTGCACCATCCAGGTACACCGCCGGAGGCATTCATATAGAGTCATATCTTGTTCTAGTTTCGAGTTGTAATTCATGTGTTGTAACAAATAAAAGTGTGATGATCATCATTATTATAGCATTGCCCAAAAAGAAAAAAAAGAAAGGCCAAAAGAAAAAAAAAGAAAGGCCAAAGAAAAAAAAGAAAAAGAAAAGAAAAAGAAAAAAAAGATAAAATGGGCAATGTTACTATCTCTTTTTCCACACTTGTACTTCAAAGTAGCACCTTGTTCTTCATATAGTGAGTCTCATATATTCTGCTTCAAAGTAGCACCATGTTTTTCATATAGAGAGTCTCATATGTTGTCACTTTCTTATACTAGTGGGAATTTTTCATTATAGAACTTGGCTTTTATATTCCTACGATGGGCTTCCTCAAATGCCCTAAGAATTCATGAGCAAGCAAGTTGGATGCACACCCACTAGTTTTCTTTTGATGAGCTTTCATTCATTTATAGCTCTAGTGCGTCCGTTGAGTGGCAATCCCTACTCCTCATGTTGACATCAATTGATGGTCATCTCCATAGCCCGTTGATTATCCTCGTCAATGTGAGAATTTCTCCTTTTTTATCTTCTCCACACAATCCCCAATCATTATTCTATTCCACCCATAGTGCTATATCCATGGCTCACGCTCATGTATTGCGTGAAGGCTGAAAAAGTTTGAGATTATTTAAGTACGAAACAATTGCTTGGCTTGTCATCGGGGGTGTAAAAGTTGGGAACATCTTTATGTGACGAAAATGAAGCATAGCCTAACTATATGATTTTGTAGGGATGAACTTTCTTTAGCCATGTTATTTTGAGAAGACATGATTACTTTTAATAGTATGCTTGAAGTATTATTATTTCTTTTGTCAATATGAACTTTTATTTTGAAACATTTGGATCTGAACATTCATGCCACAATAAAGATAAATACATTGAGAATTATGCTAGGTAGCATTCCATATCAAAAATTCTGTTTTTATCATTTACCTACTCGAGGACGAGCAGTAATTAAGCTTGGGGATGCTTGATACGTCTCCAACGTATCTATAATTTTTGATTGTTCCATGCTATTATATTACCTAATTTGGATGTTTATGGGATTTATTTTACACATTTATATCATTTTTGGGACTAACCTACTAACCGGAGGCCCAGCCCGTATTGCTGTTTTTTTGCCTATTTCAGTATTTCGAAGAAAAGGAATATCAAACGGAGTCCAAACGGAATGAAACCTTCGGGAGCGTGTTTTTTGGAATGAACGTGATCCGGAGAACTTGGAGTGCAAGTCAAGAAGCAATCGAGGCGGCCAGGAGATAGGAGGGCGCGCCCACCTCTCCTGGGCGCGCCCCTTGTCTCCTAGGCCCCTCGAGCGGCTACCGACGTACTTCTTCCTCCTATATATACCTACATACCCCGAAAACATCCAGGGAGCCATCGAAGAAATATTTCTGCCACTGTAACCTTCTGTATCCGCGAGATCCCATCTTGGAGCCTTCGCCGGCACTCCGCCGGAAGGGGAGTCGACCGCGGAGGGCTTCTACATCAACACCATAGCCCTTCCGATGAGTTGTGAGTAGTTTACCACAGACATTTAGGTCCATAGTTATTAGCTAGATGGCTTCTTCTCTCTTTTTGGATCTCAATACAATGTTCTCCCCCTCTCTTGTGGAGATCTATTCGATGTAAACTCTTTTTGCAGTGTGTTTGTCGAGACCCGATGAATTGTGGGTTTATGATCAAGTTTATCTATGAGAAATATCTGAATCTTCTCTAAATTCTTTTATGTATGATTGAGTTATCTTTGCAAGTCTCTTCGAATTATCGGTTTGGTTTGGCCTACTAGATTGATCTTTCTTGCCATGGAAGAAGTGCTTAGCTTTGGGTTCAATCTTGCGGTGTCCTTACACAGTGACAGAAAGGGTTACAAGGCACGTATTTGTATTGTTGCCATCGAGGATAAAAAGATGGGGTTTATATCATATTGCTTGAGTTTATCCCTCTACATCATGTCATCTTACTTAATGAGTTACTCTGTTCTTATGAACTTAATACTCTAGATGCATGTTGGATAGCGGTCAATGTGTGGAGAAATAGTAGTAGATGCAGGCAGGAGTCGGTCTACTTTTCATGGACGTGATGCCTATATACATGATCATGCCTAGATAATCTCATAATTATTCACTTTTCTATCAATTTCTCTACAGTAATTTGTTCACCCACCGTAGTACTTATGCTATCTTGAGAGAAGCCACAAGTGAAACCTATGGCCCCCGGGTCTATCTTTTATCATATAAACTTTCAATCTACTTTTGTTTGCATCTTTACTTTTTGCATCTATATTATAAAATACCAAAAATATATTTATCTTATCATTTATCTCTATCAGATCTCACTTTCGCAAGTGGCCGTGAAGGGATTGACAACCCCTTTATCGCGTTGGTTGTGAGTTCTTTGTTTGTTTGTGTAGGTTCGTGGGACTTGTGAGTAGCCTCCTACTGGATTATTACCTTGGTTCTCAAAAACTGAGGGAAATACTTACGCTACTGTGCTGCATCACCCTTTCCTCTTCAAGGAAAACCAACACAAGCTCAAGACGTAGCATCTTGCCAGACGTGTGGCACCGTATATGCACATGGCATATAGAAAAGAATATGAAGATTCACCTCAGTCACAAGTCCTTGAAGGAGTTCCGAACTCTTATGTACTACAGCACGTCCACGACCACGTTTGAGGAGAGATGACAGGCATTTTCCAAAAAATGGCAGTCAGAAAAAGCTGTAACATGGTTGAGACGGATGTATAAGAAGAGGAGACTGTGAGCCGCGGCTTATCTGACAGAGGGGTTTTTGCTTGGCATGTAAAGCAATCAGCAGAGTGAAAGCCTGAACTCATGCCTTCACCTCCACCTAGACGGTGAAATGACCCTGGTGGATATGATTTTGCATTATGAGAACGCCGTTGTACGTATCCGTGAAAACAAGGCGCGAGATGACTACACGGCCTCACAGAGTTTACCGTTGCCAGTTACTAGCTCGAGGGAACTTGAGATAGTAGCTTCTCACATCTTCACTCCAGCAAACTTCTATATGTTGCAACATGAAATTAGAAAAATTGACGGCATGGATATTGTAGAAATTAAGCTGGGAGACGGATCACAACAGTACATTGTGGCCTGGAAGAATAACCGGAAGAGCCATTTTTGGGTGGAGTATACAGGAGTAATTTCCGCAGAACCTATACGGTGCAGCTGCAGAAGAATTATTTGAAAGGGTCTACCTTGCAAGCACATATTCCATGTATTGAAGTACTTGAACATATCTGAAATACCAAAGTGTTTAGTTCTTGTTTGGTTCACGAAACAAGCAAGGTTGGGACTGCCCACGAGGCACACAAGTGATCTGTTGGGATTTGGTTGGACTGGGGCAGGGGAAAGAATGAAATATAGCCAGGTCAGCGTGTTAGCGTCAGAAGCTATGCATGCGGCATGCAAACACCCAACTTTGTGTGATCAGTTACAGAATAGTTTGAAGGCTGTGATATCTAAGAGTCATGAGTATGATCTGCTACAGGAAAATTTGAGCAAGAATAGAAATGACTTTAGTAAGTGTGCAGTTGAATATGTAGATGATGGTGAAGGCAACATGGTTGCAGTTAAAGATCCTACGTAAGTGTCAAGCAAAGGTGCAACAAAGGTATATGAGAACCGCCTTGTCTCGAAAAATGGTAGATCACTCTCTTTTGATGAGTTGAAAACTCGGTGCGGTGCTTGCAAATTGGTAGGACACACTAAACGTAGCAAGAAATGCCCACTAAATCAGAAGTAAGTGTTTGTATGTATTGTGGATTATTAAAAAATTTATCATTTATTAACTTATCTTGTCTTTTATCATGTATAGAAAAGTGGAGAAGGAAGAAGAGTAGAACACTTGCTTCATTTTTTTACAGATGAATCGATCGAACAGGACAGTATATCCTTTTAACATTATGGCACCAAATTTAGTTCGACGTTTAACATTGAGTGTTTGGTTCCTATATAATGTAGCAACTCGATGGGCACTTTATTTAGTGCGAGTAACCCTGGGAATAGTTTGGACTGAAACCTTAGTTTCAGTTTGGTTTCCCTATTGGATTGTGTTTGGTTGGTTTAAGTGGGCCGAGAGTCTAAAATAATCTGGTGTAGTTTGGATTCTGTCAACTACTGGATTGGACTGGTTTGGTCTGGACACTGACGATTTGGTACCAAACTGTTTCAATCTGTGGACAGAATTTTGGATTGGATTGGTTTCGATGGAAGAGGTAGAGTCGTATGGTTTGGGCTGGCTTCAGTATGGTTTTGAAACTATTACCAGGTTTAAGTGCGAGTGTCAACCTTTTACATCTCTAAATAAGCAACAAAATCCTAAATAAATTAGTTATACATGGTTGAGAATAATATATTGCAATGCCATTGTGTTGTGACCGGGGCGGGAGGTAGAAATAATATTGTACATTTCCCCTCCCCACATCCTAACTGCCATTAAATAAGTAACTTGCCACTCCCCACCACACATTCACCCACCTCCCACGCGTGCCGGTTTGAACTCCCCTCTTATCCCCACCTATAGTAGATTGAGAAAACCCTCACCGGCGACCGCTGCAGCCGCCTCCATGGAGAAAAGCCTCGGCTGGCAGAGAGCAATGATGGAGCTCGCCGGCAATGACGAGGGGTGGTGCACGCAGTTGACGGAGGTGTGCGGCTGGTTCCCCAGCACGGAGATGTTGGTCAACCACGCGTGTGGTCTCGCCAGAGTCCTCACCGACGCCGAGAAGAAGCGCACCTTCCCCTATAACCGTGGCTTCCCGCCGGATCTCCTCCTCGTCTGGCAATGCGAGAGGCCACACTGAGCGACTCCCCTGTTCAGTGGGCAAGGTGGTGGATGTACCGCTCCACCACCAAGACGATGCGGCCAGATCTAGCACACGTCGCATCGAGGGCGGAGCGTGTCAACGCCGAGCTCGCTCTCCCTGCGCCCGTCAGCCCGGACTACCAGGACCACCACGTGCCGAAGCCAATCCTACCGTTGGGCTCTGACGTCGTGGGGGACGACGTGGACGAGGTACTGGTCATCCCTGATGATCATGAGGAGGGCGAGGAGGACGACGTGTAGATGGTAGCGCCGGTCGCCGTTGAGGGTGGCAAGACAATGCCCATCGACATCGAGCTCCTTCCACTCCTCCCTGACATAGTGAAGGTGGAAGAAGAGGAGGTGGCTCAGGATCAGGTGGCTCAGCTGTCGAACAGGACAGCGATCAAGAAGAAGGCTTCTCCGTTTGTGGTGCGCCGCTCACGCCGCCTCAAATTTCTGAAGAAATGAAGATGGGCACAGTTGCTGAAGGAGGAGGAAGCTGCTGGTTATCTTAAGTTAGGTATGCTGTTATATGTTTCAACATATAAGTTAACATTATTTTGGGTTTGATGATGGTTAGGTATGCTATTATATGTAAGCATATAAGTTATGCAATCGGTACGGTTTGTTCGGGTTCTTTGTGGCTGAAGAACTGAATATACACTGCTCACCCTAAGTGTCAAGTTCAGTTAAATTTCAGAATATTGAATATGTACTGTTGCTTTGCTTCAGTGTTGGATCAAAGGTGTAAGTGCTGCTAGATGTTGCTCCTATGTTGCAACAAGACAATGAACTGGGCTGCTGCACAAATCAGTAGTGTTGCTAGGTGATGTGCCCATGTGCATCACTTACCAAATATAGAACATGCCAAAAGTGCATTGTCTGCCAAATATAGAACATGCCAAAAGTGCATTGTCTGCCAAAATAGAACATGCCAAAAGTGCATTGTCTACCAATCATGATGGCCCCATGTTATTTCTGCTGCAATCTCTGTTACACTTTGCCCATAAACTGAATAGCAAATAATTCATCAGCATTTCATCATGTCAATTACAATGATGTCAATAACTTTATGAACAATCTACTTGCTAATTATGACAGCAATCATAATGGCAAGCAGGCCAAGATACAGAAGACCTCCAAATCCTAAAATCCTATCCCTATAGAGCAATATTTCCTTGTGCATCTTAACCATTGCCCTCTTTTATTTCTCATTCCTTTTAGTTTCAACTTCATATTCTGTAATCTTAGTCTCCAGTTTCGTGTTCCTCATGATCAAATACTTAATGACTGACTTTGCTTTGCTATCCCACTCCCCATCAACCCATTCAACATACTCAGAAGTGATATCATCCTAAATAAATCATGAGCAATTCAAGTCAATTTATAATTGAATTTGTCACTGCAAGTGTTAAACACTGAACTTTTTTTGCAGCTTGACCTCAATAGCAATACTAGTTTGAAGATCATGCTCACTAGACTTACCTAAAATGAACATCCCACTAATGCGCTGCCAAAATTGTCTGCATCTATGCAGACACGGCCACCAGGAGTTTCCTAATGACCACATAGATGGAGCTTCTTACGGCCACAGGTCATGAATTGTGGGCAACCATGATGGGATGTAAAGAACAACGGTAAAGAACTTACCTTTTTGCCACCAAAGTGTAGCACTAAATGTTGGAAATATGCCCTAGAGGCAATAATAAAATGATTATTATTATATTTCCTTGTTCATGATAATTGTCTATTATTCATGCTATAATTGTGTTATACGAAAATCGTAATATATGTGTGAATAAATAGACCACAACATGTCCCTAGTAAGCCTCTAGTTGACTAGCTCGTTGATCAACAAATAGTCATGGTTTCCTGACTATGGACATTGGACGTCATTGATAACGGGATCACATCATCAGGAGAATGATGTGATGGACAAGACCCAATCCTAAGCATAGCACAAGATCGTGTAGTTCGTTTGCTAGAGCTTTTCCAATGTCAAGTATCATTTCCTTAGACCATGAGATCGTGTAACTCCCGAATACCGTAGGAGTGCTTTGGGTGTACCAAACGTCACAATGTAACTGGGTAACAATAAGGGTATACTACAGGTATCCCCGAAAGTATCTTTTGGGTTGACACGGATCAAGACAGGGATTTGTCACTCCGTATGACAGAGAGGTATCTCTGGGCCCACTCGGTAATGCATCATCATAATGTGACCAAGTGTTTGGTCACGAGATCATGCATTATGGTATGAGTAAAGTGACTTGCTGGTAACGAGATTGAACGAGGTATTGGGATACTGACGATCGAATCTCGGGCAAGTAACATACCGATTGACAAAGGGAATTGTATACGGGATTACTTGAATCCTCGACATCGTGGTTCATCCGATGAGATCACCGAGGAGCATGTGGGAGCCAACATGGGTATCCAGATCCCGCTGTTGGTTATTGACCGGAGAGTCGTCTCGGTCATGTCTGCATGTCTCCCGAACCCGTAGGGTCTACACACTTAAGGTTCGGTGACGCTAGGGTTGTAGAGATATTAGTATGCGGTAACTCGAAAGTTGTTCGGAGTCCCGGATGAGATCCCGGACGTCACGAGGAGTTCCGGAATGGTCCGGAGGAAAGAATTGTATATAGAAAGTCCAGTTTTGGCCATCAAGAAAGTTTCGAGGGTCACCGGTATTGTACCGGGACCACCGGAAGGGTCCCGGGGGTCCATTGGGTGGGGCCACCTATCCCGGAGGGCCCCATGGGCTTAAGTGGGGAAGGTAAACAGCCCCTGGTGGGGTGGTGCACCCCCCTTGGGCCTCCCCCTGCGCCTAAGGTTGGAAACCCTAGGGGTGGGGGGCGCCCCACTTGGCTTGGGGGGCAAGCCACCCCCTTGGCCGCCGCCCCCCTTGAGATCCAATCTCTAGGGCGCCGGCGCCCCCCCAGGGCCTATATATAAAGAGGGGGAGGGAGGGCTGTGCACCCCTGCTACTAGCGCCTCCCTCTCCCTCCGCACCACCTCTCCCTCTCGCTGAGCTTGTGGAAGCTCTGCCGAGATCACCGCTACTTCCACCACCATGCCGTTGTGTTGCTGGATCTCCATCAACCTCTCCCTCCCCCTTGCTGGATCAAGAAGGAGGAGACGTCTTCCCAACCGTACGTGTGTTGAACGCGGAGGTGCCGTCCGTTCGGTGCTAGGGTATGTAGATGCACTCCACTCTCTCATTGCTAGATGACTCCATAGATTGATCTTGGTGAAGCGTAGAAATTTTTTATTTTCTGCAACGTTCCCCAACAGTGGCATCATGAGCTAGGTCTATTCATAGTTTCTTTGCACGAGTAGAACACAAATTTGTTGTGGGCGTAGGTGTTGTCAATTTTCTTGCCACTACTAGTCTTATCTTGTTTCGGCGGCATCGTGGGATGAAGCGGCCCGGACCGACCTTACACGTATGCTTACGTGAGACATGTTCCACCGACTGACATGCACTAGTTGCATAAGGTGGCTAGCGGGTGTCTGTCTCTCCCACTTTATTCGGATCAGATTCGATGAAAAGGGTCCTTATGAAGGGTAAATATAAATTGGCATATCACGTTGTGGCTTTCACGTAGGTAAGAAACGTTCTTGCTAGAACCCTATTGCAGCCACGTAAAAACATGCAACAACAATTAGAGGACGTCTAACTTGTTTTTGCAGCATATGCCTTGTGATGTGATATGGCCAAAAGTTGTGATGAATGATATATATGTGATGTATGAGATCATGTTCTTGTAATAGGAATCACGACTTGGATGTCGATGAGTATGACAACTGGCAGGAGCCATAGGAGTTGTCTTAATTATTGTATGACCTGCGTGTTAATGATTAAACGCCATGTAATTACTTTACTTTATTGCTAAACCGTTAGCCATAGTAGTAGAAGTAATAGTTGGCGAGCAACTTCATGGAGACAAGATGATGGAGATCATCATGATGGAGATCATGGTGTCATGCCGGTGATGAAGATGATCATGGCGCCCCGAAGATGGAGATCAAAGGAGCCATATGATATTGGCCATATCATGTCACTATCTGATTGCATCTGATGTTTATCATGTTTTTGCATCTTATTTGCTTAGAACAATGGTAGTAAATAAGATGATGCCTCATAATAATTTCAAGAAAGTGTTCCCCCTAACTGTGCGCCGTTGCGAAAGTTCGTTGTTTCGAAGCACCACATGATGATCGGGTGTGATAGATTCTAACGTCCACATACAACGAGTGTAAGAAAGATTTACACATGCAAAAACACTTAGGTTGACTTGACGAGCCTAGCATGTACAGACATGGCCTTGGAACACAAGAGACCGAAAGGTCGAACATGAGTCATATGGAAGATACGATCAACATGGAGATGTTCACCGATGATGACTAGTCCGTATCACGTGATGATCGGACACGGCCTAGTTGAGTCGGATCATGTATCACTTAGATGACTAGAGGGATGTCTAATCTGAGTGGGAGTTCATTAAATAATTTGACTAGATGAACTTAATTATCATGAACTTAGTCTAAAAACCTTTGCAAAATGTCTTGTAGATCAAATGGCCAACGCTCATGTCAACCACAACTTCAACGCGTTCCTAGAGAAAACCGAAAGATGATGGCAGCAACAATACGGACTGGGTCCGGAACCTGAGGATCATCCTCATAGCTGCCAAGAAAGCATATGTCCTAGAAGAACCGCTAGGTGAAGCACCCATCCCAGAGAACCAAGACGTTATGAACGCTTGTCAGTCACGTGCTGATGATTACTCCCTCGTTCAGTGCGGCATGCTTTACAGCTTAGAACCGGGGCTCCAAAAGCATTTTGAGAAACACAGAGCATATGAGATGTTCGAAGAGCTGAAAATGGTTTTCCAAGCTCATGCCCGGGTCGAGAGATATGAAGTCTCCGACAAGTTCTACAGTTGTAAGATGGAGGAAAATAGTTCTGTTAGTGAGCACATACTCAAAATGTCTGGGTTGCACAACCGCTTGTCCCAGCTGGACATTAACCTCCCGGATGAGGCGGTCATTGACAGAATCGTTCAGTCGCTCCCACCTAGCTACAAGAGCTTTCTGATGAACTACAATATGCAGGGGATGGTGAAAACTATTCCTGAAGTATTTTCAATGCTGAAATCAGTGGAGGTGGAAATCAAAAAGGAACATCAAGTGTGGATGGTCAATAAAACCACTAGTTTCAAGAAAGGCAAGGGTAAGAAGAACTTCAACAAGGACGGCAAGGGAGTTAACGCGCCCGGTAAGCCAGTTACCGGGAAGAAGCCAAAGAATGGACCCAAGCCTGAGACTGAGTGCTTTTATAGCAAAGGGAAGGGTCACTGGAAGCAGAACTGCCCCAAATACTTAGCGGACAAGGCCAACAACACTAAAGGTATATGTGATATACATGTAATTGATGTGTACCTTACCAGTACTCGTAGTAGCTCCTGGGTATTTGATACCGGTGCGATTGCTCATATTTGTAACTCAAAGCAGGAGCTGCGGAATAAGCGGAGACTGGCGAAGGACAAGGTGACGATGCGCGTCGGGAATGGTTCCAAGGTCGATGTGATCGCCACCGGCACGCTACCTCTACATTTACCTACGGGATTAGTTTTAAACCTCAATATTTTTTATTTAGTGCCAGCTTTGAGCATGAACATTGTATCTGGATCTCGTTTAATACGAGATGGCTACTCATTTAAATCCGAGAATAATGGTTGTTCTATTTATATGAGAGATATGTTTTATGGTAATGCCCCGCTGGTCAATGGTTTATTCTTGATGAATCTCGAACGTGATGTTACACATATTCATAGTGTGAATACCAAAAGATGTAAGGTTGATAACGATAGTCCCACATACTTGTGGCACTGCTGCCTTGGTCACACTGGTGTCAAGCGCATGAAGAAGCTCCATGCTGATGGACTTTTAGAGTCTCTCGATTATGAATCATTTGACACATGCCAACCATGCCTCATGGGAAAAATGACCAAGACTCCATTCTCCGGAACAATGGAGCGAGCAACCAACTTATTGGAAATCATACATACTGATGTGTGCGGTCCAATGAGCGTTAATGCTCGTGGAGGCTATCCTTATGTTCTCACTCTCACTGATGACTTAAGTAGATATGGGTATGTCTACTTGATGAAACACAAGTCTGAGACCTTTGAAAAGTTCAAGGAATTTCAGAATGAGGTAGAGAATCAACGTGACCGAAAAATAAAGTTCTTACGATCAGATCATGGAGGAGAATATTTAAGTCACAAATTTGGTACACACTTAAGGAAATGTGGAATAGTTTCACAAGTCACGCCGCCTGGAACACCTCAGCGTAACAGTGTGCCCGAATGTCGTAATCGCGCTCTATTTGATATGGTGCAATCTATGATGTCACTCACCGATTTACCGCTATCATTTTGGGGATACGCTTTAGAGACAGCTACATTCACTTTAAATAGGGCACCGTCTAAATCCGTTGAGACGACGCCGTATGAATTATGGTTTGGGATGAAACCTAAGCTGTTGTTTCTAAAAGTTTGGGGATGTGATGCTTCTGTCAAGAAACTTCAACCTGAAAAGCTCGAACCCAAGTCGGAAAAATGCGTCTTCATAGGATACCCTAAGGAAACCATTGGGTATACCTTCTACCTTAGATCTGAAGGCAAGATCTTTGTTGCCAAGAATGGGTCCTTTCTGGAGAAAGAGTTTCTCTCGAAAGAAGCAAGTGGGAGGAAAGTAGAACTCGATGAAGTACTACCTCTTCAACTGGAAAGTAGCGCAGCTCAGGAAAATGTTCCTGTGGTGCCTACACCGACTGGAGAGGAAATTAATGATGATGATCAAGCTACTTCGGATCAAGTTGCTACTGAACTTCGTAGGTCCACAAGGACACGTTCCACACCAGAGTGGTATGGAAACCCTGTCCTGGAAATCATGTTGTTAGACAATGGTGAACCTTCGAACTATGAAGAAGCGATGGCGGGCCCAGATTCCAACAAATGGCTTGAAGCCATGCAATCCGAGATAGGATCCATGTATGAAAAAAATTATGGACTTTGACAGACTTTCCCGATGATCGGCGAGCGATAGAAAATAAATGGATCTTTAAGAAGAAGACGGACACGAATGGTAATGTTACCATCTATAAAGCTCGACTTGTCGCTAAGGGTTATCGGCAAATTCAAGGGGTTGACTATGATGAGACTTTCTCTCCTGTAGCAAAGCTGAGGTCCGTCCGAATCATGTTAGCAATTGCCGCATACTATGATTATGAGATATGGAAAATGGATGTCAAAACGGCATTCCTTAACGGCTATCTTAAGGAAGAAGTGTATATGATGCAGCCGGAAGGTTTTGTCGATCCCGAGAATGCTAACAAGGTATTTAAGCTCCAGCAATCCATTTATGGGCTGGTGCAAGCATCTCGGAGTTGGAACATTCGCTTTGATGAGATGATCAAAGTGTTTGGGTTTACGCAGACTTATGGAGAAGCCTGCGTTTACAAGGAAGTGAGTGGGAGCTCTGTAGCATTTCTCATATTATATGTGGATGACATACTTTTGATGGGAAATGATATAGAACTTTTGGACAGCATTAAGGCCTACTTGAATAAGTGTTTTTCAATGAAGGACCTTGGAGAAGCTGCTTTCATATTAGGCATCAAGATCTATAGAGATAGATCGAGACGCCTCATAGGTCTTTCACAAAGCACACACCTTGATAAGATATTGAAGAAGTTCAATATGGATCAGTCCAAGAAGGGGTTCTTGCCTATGTTGCAAGGTGTGAAATTGAGCTCGGCTCAAGGTCCGACCACGACAGAAGATAGAGAAAAGATGAGTGTCGTCCCCTATGCCTCAGCCATAGGGTCTATCATGTATGCCATGCTGTGTACTAGACCTGATGTAAACCATGCCGTAAGTTTGGTAGGAAGGTACCAAAGTAATCCCGGCATGGAGCACTGGACAGCGGTCAAGAATATCCTAAAGTACGTGAAAAGGACTAAGCATATGTTTCTCGTTTATGGAGGTGACGAAGGGCTCGTCGTAAAGGGTTACGTCGATGCTAGCTTCGACACAGATCTGGATGACACTAAGTCACAAACCAGATACGTGTATATTTTGAATGGAGGGGCAGTAAGCTGGTGCAGTTGCAAGCAGAGCATCGTGGCAGGATCTACATGTGAGGCGGAGTACATGGCAGCCTCGGAGGTAGCGCATGAAGCAATCTGGATGAAGGAGTTCATCACCGACCTAGGAGTCATACCCAATGCGTCGGGGCCAATCACCCTCTTCTATGACAACACTGGAGCTATTGCCCTTGCCAAGGAGCCCAGGTTTCACAAGAAGACCAGGCACATCAAGCGTCGCTTCAACTCCATTCGTGAAAATGTTCAAGATGGAGACATAGATATTTGCAAAGTGCATACGGATCTGAATGTCGCAGATCCATTGACTAAACCTCTTCCGTGAGCAAAACATGATCAACACCAGAACTCTATGGGTGTTCGATTCATCACAATGTAATTAGATTATTGACTCTAGTGCAAGTGGGAGACTGTTGGAAATATGCCCTAGAGGCAATAATAAAATTATTATTATTATATTTCCTTGTTCATGATAATTGTCTATTATTCATGCTATAATTGTGTTATCCGGAAATCGTAATACAGGTGTGAATACATAGACCACAATACGTCCCTAGTAAGCCTCTAGTTGACTAGCTCGTTGGTCAACAGATAGTCATGGTTTCCTGACTATGGACATTAGATGTCGTTAACAATGGGATCACATCATTAGGAGAATGATGTGATGGACAAGACCCAATCCTAAGCATAGCACAAGATCCTGTAGTTTGTTTGCTAGAGCTTGTCCATTGTCAAGTATCATTTCCTTAGACCATTAGATCGTGTAACTCCCGGATACCGTAGGAGTGCTCTGGGTGTACCAAACGTCACAACGTAACTGGGTGACTATAAAGGTATACTACA